>NC_134865.1:88152463-88454463 GCF_049852395.1 Peromyscus maniculatus bairdii | reverse complement strand
CTTCCCTCAGAATCCCAGAGAAGGTCTTGGTTCTATGCTGCAAACCCTGACTGGGAAGGACTTCAAATTCTGGCTGAGACCTAAGCACCTTACCCACAGAGAGCACACCCAGGAAACTGGGGAACAGGCATGGTGTCCTCTGTCACCTTGACATGCTCTCTCCACATGAGAAGGAGGAATAGGTTATCTGAGCAGGCATTGCTACCACCACACCACACATGAGGAAACCAAGACAAGGACTGCTGGGCAGGACTCCCCAGGTCACCAACTCTAGCCTAGGTGTTGACCATAGTACTGCCCTGAATCTTGGCCATTTCCTTTCTTTAAAAAATAAATAAATAGTTGAAGCCGGGCGGTGGTGGCGCACGCCTTTAATCCCAGCACTCGGGAGGCAGAGCCAGGCGGATCTCTGTGAGTTCGAGGCCAGCTTGGGCTACCAAGTGAGTTCCAGGAAAGGCGCAAAGCTACACAGAGAAACCCTGTCTCGGAAAACCAAAATAAATAAATAAATAAATAAATAAATAAATAAATAAATAAATAAATAAATAGAACATATCTATCATAAATAAAACTTGGGGAGGGGAACACTGGCATGGAAAGGCTCTGATCACGTGTTAGTCCCCAAGGGACCAAGAACAGAAAGTCAGAGAGAAGGTCATAGTGATAGGATCTTCTCAGGCCCCAAGGTGCAGACCACTAGCCTCTCTGGCCACCAGCCCTAGGACCCAGCACAGCACCACCTCAACCTCTGCAAGTCAGGTGGCCTAACTGGGAAATGCAGAGCCCTGTCTGGGTTCTGAATTCCCTCCATCACAGGAGTCTAAAGGAGAAAGGATCTTCCGTCTCCATCAGTTTGCTCTGGTGGGAGGCAGATGTAAGAACACCCTTTCCCTAGGAAGTCAGCTGCTGGCCTCTGCTTCAGCTCCCCACATGTTCAGTTCCTGTCCACGCACAGAGATACAATCAGAAGTCAGAGGAAACCTCATGGCTCCCGGACTGCAGGGCACCTGGCACCACATTTGCCCATGGCTAAATGATCTATACCATCTACTAGGCTACAGAATTCCTGTACTCTGCAACTTGTCCTGTCTCCGCGACCAACAAGCCTGACAAGGTTAAATGTGGTAACATTTCTATTATGTCGTACAAAATCCATTAGCTATTACACAGGCCATATTTATTTTTGGAAAGCTTTTCAATGTTGCCATGTAAAATATCAAAGCTGAAGCCCGGCAGGTCTGCCCAGGCCTTTAGCACTTACTCATTAGCAGGCATGAAGGTTCCTGTCACACAAGGAACATGGCAAGCAGGTCCCCACTGAGCCTACAAGTTAATTAGCAGGGAGGAAGTGTGTATCCTTGGGAGACACAGGCTAACCAGGATCTGTGGGAGCCTTGTGCTAAAAAAAGGAGCAGACGGTGAAGATGGGAGCTTTGGGGAGGCTCTGCAGAGATTAGAGATGACCATGGGTGAGTTCCCTAAGGGTGCAAAGTCCCTAGCCTTGTCCATCTGTGTCACAAAGAGTGTGGGACTGTGGTGACTAATCTTGGTTGTCAACTTAACTGGATCTAGAACCAACTAAAATGCAAATATCTGGGACTCCTGTGAGGGACCCTCTTGTTCAGATTATTTGAAGTGTGTTAGCCCCCCCCCCCGCCCCCATGGGGCAGCATGTAGAATAAGGAAACTTGCTCTTTGCCTGCTTTCCCTCACTCTTGCTGGCAAGTCCATCTATCCTGTAGCTACGTGATTCCTTTACAGTTTTCAGAAATAGCTTCTTCAGACCTCCAACATAGACTGGAGACCAGCAGCTCTCCAGACCTTTAGTGCCAGATTGGGACTTCTGAGACATCTGGCCTCAGTGATTGAGACACTTGGTCTTTATATGTTAGACAGCCCATGCTGGACTACCCAAACTACATCCTGTAAGTCAGTCTAATAAATCCTATACACACTGTGGTGCTTTGAAGGAGAATGGCCCTCAGAGGCTCATATATTTGGATTCCACCAGTTGGTGGAACTATTTTGGAAGGATTAGGAGGTGTGGCTTCATTGGATGAGGTGTGCCACTGAGAGTGGAATTTAGAGTTCCAAAACTCACACCATTCTCTCTCTCTTTGCCTTGTGGTTTGTGATTCAAGATGTAAGCTCTCAGCTATACCTTTACTCTGCCATTATGGAATCTAACCCTCTGAAACCACACACCAAATTAAATGCTTTCTTTTATAAGTTATCTTTACCATGGTACACCAAGAGAAAAGTAACTAATATATTAAAATGTGTGCGCATGCACACACACGCACGCACACGCACGCACACACAGTTCTGTTCCTTTAAAGAACCCTGATTAATACAGGGACAGATGTAACCATCAACCCAGCCTGCAGCTCTACAACCCTGGCCTGGAATAAGAAACAACAGACAGTCCTGAGCACACAGGGAGAGGTACAAGGATTGTGCTTTCTCCATGAAATGCTGATGTTTCACCCACTTTGTGTCTCACAGAGGGGACAACCAGGAAAAGCCAGCCTCTGGAGTGGAATTTTTTCTGAAGAAATCTGGAGGAACACAGCTGTTCAGATGCTGGGGCTAGAACCCCAGAGTTCTCACAGACTGGGACAAGAGTTCTACCACTGGGCAAGGCCAGCTTACAGGCTTGCTCTAGAGGAACATATCCTGGACTGCCCAGCTGTCCACACACTCCCAGCTCACTCCTCCAGTATGTGATAAGGAATGTGAGAGAGTCTCAGGTAGATGAGACTTCCTCCCAAGAGCTCCTTGCCTGTGTCCTTCAGCTGGCCTCTGGTCCTGGTTCTCCTACCTGCAAACTGTGGCACATTCCAAGTGTTCCCTTCTAAGTCTTTGTAATCTTTATGTTGTTATTAAAATTTGGCAGCGCTGGATATTCCCAGATGCTGAGCCAAGTATTGGGGCATTGCAGAACCCTGCGAGTGAAAAAGCAGGAACCTGGAACACTGGATACAGAGATTCCAGACCCAGATGAAACCCATAGAGGGGACACTTCAGTTTCACCCACTAATGTGGGGTCTTGGGTATGGGTTAGGGATCTCTTTGTTCATGTCTGTGGGGCAATCTACCAACTTTGCAGCCAGTAAGTGCACAGCAAGGCAGGATCACAGATACTCTTACCGCGCCCCCCCCCCCCCCCGCACACAAATCCAGTCAGAATCATTCCTTCTCATCTCATTTCCCTTTCATGAGTTTTTCATCTTCATCTTTCTCATGTGATATGAAACAGTCCAAAGAGGCTAAGATCCAGTTAATAACGTGAGTTCCAGACACCAGCGTCAGGGCTCAGGGGGCCCAGACAGCCCATACAGTGCTCATACTAGGCCTGCCCCTCCACTGAGGAGGCTTCGGTTTCTCACCAACTCCCTGTGGCCTCCTGTGATTATGTGGGGTGTTTTGTTTCTGATGTGTTCTGTTTCATTGACAGCACGCCTAATGAAAAGCATCTCTCTTAGGGGTCCCAAAAGAGCCAGCCTCAGAGATGCTGTTCTGTTCCTTGTCCAGAATTTTCAAAAACCAAAGTGAACGCTTGTGATGAAATGTCGGCTTTTCACGTCACAGTCATTCACCAGACTTCTCTTACAGAGCCAGATAAGGACTTCCCAGACCAAGATCGATGCACATGTCACACCATGTCCTCTAGCACTGAGTGAGTTAACCGTGGTCACAAAGGCAGGCACTGAGAAAGCACTGGAATAGATGGGCCCTGGTGATCTGGAGGCAGGGAAGGTCTTGGGGGAGGGGAGATTCTGGGAGAAGGGTCTGCCCCATCCATCATGTCTGCCACACGGTGCCTGAAGGTCCTAACCCATATGGAAATCTGTTTACTGAAAACATGTTTTCATGGGACAATGGTATTGTTAGTTCATGGTGAGAATAGAGGAATATGTCAAAGCTCTGATTTTTCTCTCAGAAAATGCCTGGTGCTGGTGTGGACAGGAGCAACCATGGTACTAAATGAAATCTCTACAGACACAAATATCCTCCTGAGGTTCACTCTCACGTCTCTGTACAGAGCACAGCTAAAATGGAGCAGTGCGGGAACTCTGCACAGTTCTGAAACGATTTGTCAAGGCAACCCGTCTGCAAAAGGAAACCACCACTGGAGGATGTCTGATTTGAGACCAGGCCACACACACAGAGAGACACATGGAAGGGGAGGCGCTTCAGGCTGCAACAACCAACCCATCACTCTCCCATGGCCGCTCCAACCGCAGACTCCGCGCAGGAAAATGCCTTAGACTCGACGCAACACAGTCCTGTCTACTGTCAACATTGCCACGCCAATGTCACCCAATTCCTGCCTCAGCATCTCCGTGTTTGGTCTGTAAATCAATACCTGGCCACTTGCACTGACTTTTTTTTTTTTTTATTAAGAAATGTTTTATTCGCCGGGCGGTGGTGGCGCACGCCTTTAATCCCAGCACTCAGGAGGCAGAGCCAGGCAGATCTCTGTGAGTTCGAGGCCAGCCTGGGCTAAAAAGTGAGTTCCAGAAAAGGCTCCAAAGCTACACAGAGAAACCCTGTCTCAAAAAAAAAAAAAATGTTTTTTTCATTTTACATACCAATCACAGATCCCCTCTCTTCCCTCCTCCTCCCCTGCCCCACCAGCACCCCCCAACCCACCACCTTGTCACTCTGACAAGGTAAGGCCTCCCATGGGGAGTCAGCAGAGCTTGGCACATTGGGTTGAGGTAGGGTATTTACCAATCTGATTACTGGGGTAAGCCAGTTCAGGCATCCTCTCCACTATTGCTAGTAGTCTAAGCTGGGGTCTTTCCTGTGGATTCCTGGGAACTTCCCTAGCACCCAGTTTCTCCCTCTCCCCTTGATGTCTCCTTCTATCATGGTATCTCTTTCATTGCTCTCCCACTCCGTTCCTGTTCCAGCTCGACCACCCCATTACCTCATGTTCTCATCCCCCATCCCTATAGAACCTTCATCCAGCACCTGATGGAAGCAGATGCAGAGAACCACAACTAAGCATCAGGCCGAGCTCCAGGAGTCCAGTCAAAGGAAGAGAAGAGGGATTCTATGAGCAAGGGGGGTCAAGATCATGATGGGGAAACCTGCAGAGACAGCTGGACCAAGTTTGCATTGACTCTTTAGCTCCTTAAAAACACACACACACACACACACACACACACACACACACACACACACACACACAAAACTCGGGTAAACTCTATCTTCTTCCAACTTTCTGTAACCTAGATGTAACTCAAGTGTGATCTGATGGTTGAAATTGAGGGAACAAAGGATCTATAATCATTCCAAGTGACTCCCAGAGTTTTTGAGTCAAGAAAACTGATGAAGCTTGTAAGCCGACTGACCTTATAGATTCTGGCACTGTGGAAAGACAAGTGTGCTGCTCTGTATTATTGGCATTGCATATTCATGACACTCTCTGATGTTTAAGGATCCCAGCAGGCCCTTTGGCCCTAATCCTTGTGGAAACAGAGCTACCAACACAACAATGTCTCCATGAGGGCCATCCTGTACATACACTGTTCCTTCCCCACTCAGGCCTGAGGCACAGCATGAACTCTGCCCAGGACATATGGCCTGCAGTGACCCTGTCCATGTATCCTTCCCCTCCATGGAAGGATGACCCCACATGCCCATTGTCCCCTACCTCCTGCTCCCAGGTCTTTGCTTAGCAGTTCTTCACTTACATACTGTAAATTTTATAGCATCCATCCAGAAACCCTCTGGTACTGTCTGTAGAAAGGGTCACCAAATCCCAAAGTCCACTATGAGTCACAGAGCTCTGTCGGGGAACTTCAACATTAAAACTGCTTCTCATTTTGTTCTTCAGCAGTAAGTGACTATGCTGATCTATAAATAAAGATAAGGGCATAATATAGACCACTGGGTCCACTGATGCTGCCAACAGAGCCATGAAACTTGAGGAAGTGAGTTTATATTTTCTAAATGGTTTAAACTGTATCCCAACTAAATGTTCCCTAACTTATTCCCTGACATTCTCTGAGATGAAGAGTAGCAAAGTCATTTTGAGACATTCTGAGAATCATAATCCAAATCTAAAAAGCATGTTAGTGACATGGATAGCAGAGCCACTTCCTGTGAGTCGGTGCAGAAATGCATCTCTGTACAGAAACACTCGAGGAACCATTGTCCTCAGGCATCATGCTTTGTTGACAGTCAACACACCATAATACCCTCACCATTTTGAACCTAACCAGACAACTCCAAGTGAGTAAAGTGAGACCTGCCATGGGATGCAGAAATACCAAAGTTGGGAGCCAACAAGGCCATAGCAGTTTCTAGACACAACTGATCAGTTTCAACATGGAAATTGTGGAGATTGCCACTCTTCTCTGTCACTTTTAAAACCTAAGGTACTGGGATGCCAGCACCAGAAAGGCAGAGACAGGAGGATTCCCAGGGCTTGCAGGCCAGCCAGTCTAGCCAAATCAGTGAGTTCCAGGTTCAGTGAGAGATCCTGCCTCAGAAAATCAGGTAGTGAAATGATTGAGGAAGACATCTATTCCAAATGTGGCCTCCATATGCACTGATACACACATGGGGGGAAGGAGGGAGGGAGGGAAAGAGGGAGGGAGGAGAAGAAGAAGAAGAAAGAGAGGGAGGGAGAGAGAGAGACAGAGTGAGAGAGATGTCAACTCAAACCCTAGAGGAACCAGCAGAACCCTATACCCACACACTCTTAAGAGTCTTAAGAGTCAGAAGACCCAGCCGGGCGGTGGTGGCACATGCCTTTAATCCCAGCACTTGGGAGGCAGAGGCAGGCAGATCTCTGTGAGTTTGAGGCCAGCCTGGACTACAGAGTGAGCTCCAAGAAAGGCACAAAGCTACACAGAGAAACCCTGTCTCGAAAAACAAAAACAAACAAACAAACAAAAAAGAGTCAGAAGACCCACTGACCACCAACCCAGAATCATATGACCTTCAGAGCCCCTGTTTGGTCAGTTCTACGGCAAGTCATTTCACAAACCTCAGTTTGGACCCCCTGATGCAGAAGCTACTCACAAACTGATGACACTGGCCTGAGAACTCTTCCCCAGCACTTAAAGCCCGTGCTGGACAGTTTGTGTATTCTGCAAGAGTTACTAAGAGCAGTCGCTGACATCTTCCTACAAGCACATGCCACTATGAGGCCAGCCTGGGCCTTGCCCTACGTTCCTCTACATGGTGTAAGGCCATAGTTTTCAGGCTTCACCTTGCCTTGAATGAGTGATTCTACTTTACAAGCAGCTTTTGGCTCATTTAGAAACACAGACACATAGTGAATATGCACCTCATTGTGTACATAAACCCCACTGCCTTTCCAGCACTACCCACAAGGTGCTACCATGGAAAATCACCAAAGTAGATTGGGACCATGCAAACACATGGGTACCTTTAAACCATCAGGAAAAAAACAGGTTCAAAAATTTACTAAACACATCAGACCAGAGAAGGGTAAAACTCTCAAAAAACAGAGTACACTTAATACTGTGAAGACAACAATCCCCAACTTGTCATCTATCTGTATGTACACATGGGTGTGCACCACACACACACACACACACACACACACACACACACACACACACACACAAGCATCAAGAGATGAATGGGCAGAGAACTGCTAACTATTCTAGAGGTTTTGTCCCCACTGCCTGATGTAGTCTGCTCAAACTACCATCCAGTCTGTGTGTCCCTTCATCTTCTGGACTCAGTCCTACATCTTATCTCTGCAACTCCTCCCTGAGGTTCAGCTCAAAGTTGTGACTATATTAGGGATCTGCAAGGCATCTCCAGTAGGATTGCTTACCTACCCTGCCCCCAGAATCATTACACTTCTGTCAGCCTTCTTCCTCTGCCCCAGCGAGGCCTCTTTGAACTCCTGAAAGTCTGTTTAGGCATCTCTAACCCTTTGTGGTCATCCTGTAATACACACACACACACACACACACACACACACACACACACACACACACACACACACACCACTTGATATGGTAGCAAAGGCTGTGGCTGTCAGGAGCCCAAAGTGGGTTATTCTGGTGCAGGTGAATAACCCACATGTGTTCAAACTCATGGTTCTCTGCAGCTTGTGAAAAGATTCACAAGGTCAACCATCAGTTTAACTCAGGTCCAGGAAAAGAAATCATAGGCTGGTGATTCCAACATACAGAAGGGGCTCGGTGACCCATACTTCCTGGCTCTGCTCCTCCACACACACCAGGCAGAAATAAAACTCCACCAACTAGACCCATGGCCAGCAACAAGGAGGTTCTGTCCCCTTTTCCTAATTCAGGCCATACAGGACATCCATATATATGCTCAGAGAGGAAGAGGCCTGGTAAATCTGGTCAGTTCGGTAACTTCCTGAAGCTACTGAGTTGTTTGCTCCTTGAGCTTCATGAGCTCCCCTGCAGTGTGGAATGTTCCGCCTCCCCCATAACATCCTGTGTTTTAATGAGCTTCCCCCAAGATGGACCTCAGAGGACACTGCTACATGACAGTGTGGACGGAACCCAGCGCCTCACTCAAGCTGGACAAGTTCCCACCACCAGGCCATTTCCTGCTGCCCACATGGAGCCCACCAACAACATTCCCTAAGTTCCCCGCCCTGCTTCCAAGATGCTCGCCCATATCTTTGCCAGCTTCTTGACCAGGAAATTCCATGGGTCTATCCTGCACATTGTGGGACACTGAGGGACATTTCTGCTCCCCATACTTGCTTGATGCTTATCCCTCTCAACTGAGCACCACTGGTTTATTCAAAATAAGTGATTGTTTCCAGGATCAGATCTTCCTCCCCTCCAGGATACAAATTGAAATGGCCCACCATGCTTTCTTCAGGGATATTTATTTCGCTTGGAAAAGCATCACCTTTTAGTATTCTGAAAGAACTCCAGCATGTAGAATGTGAGTAGCATGCCTGTGCCATCCAAGGGAAAGCTTGGTCTGGAGTTAGCACCTATTTAATTTTTCACAATTCTTTCCAAGAGGTGTCATTTTCTACACTTAGAACAATCCAGAATATTCTTTTACCCAATACTACTTGACTTTAAATTCTATGTATCTGATGTTCTTTCAGAGTTCCAACAACAAACATTTAATCACTGAACAAATGCTATGTATTATTTAGCAGTGTCAATTTAGAGCAAGTGTATCACTCTTTACCATTTAATGCTGACTGATAGTATCAATAATGTCATTAACTCACACCCTAAAAGGGTTCTACATCTAAATTTCTCTCTCAAAAAGCTGTGAAGAATAAGAACAGGCATAATATCTATATAAATGTCCAAAAATTTAGTTCAATTGCATTTTCACTTTCCCATAATAGCAACAACAAATCAAAACATCCTTCAAGATCTGTATCTTACTTCTCAAAGAGACTAAATAGAAATGACCGGCCTGGCTCCTTCGCTAGCCTTGGATGTTGCCTTGTCCCCTGCAGCTCCCATATTTCTAACGAACAGACTTCTTCTGGCATTTCCCGGTCATGTGCTTGTCACATGAGCTGCATACAAGGGTTTCCAGTGATGCCATCCACATACTTCTGTGTGCTGTGCCTTCCACCAGCGACCAGAGAGTCACTTTAGCTTTTTTACATGCTACAGACAGGAAATTACTCGAGCTTTAACAAAAATGGGAAACAAGGAGAACATGACTGCCAGACTATACTAAAAATCAAGTCCTCATGGAGAGACATTCTTTTTTCCTACTTAAAAATTACCTGGTCCTGGGCTGGGGAGATATCTCAGTTGGTAATGTAAAGACCTGACTGAGTTCAGTCCCTAGCACCCATGGAAAAAGCCAGGCATCCTATTCTCATGTGGTCTTCATTTACCATGGTCTCTTATTCCTTGTTCTCCCTCTCTGTTCTTGATCCAGCTGGGATCTTCCACTCCTCCAAGCTCTCTTTCCCTCTACCCTTGCCCTTCATTACTCCCACTCACATCCAGGTTGCTCATGTAGATCTCATCCATTTCTCTGTCATTGGGTGATCCCTGTGTCTTTCATAGGGTCCTGTTTTCTAGGTAGCCTCCCTGGTGATGTGAGTAGCAGTCTAGTAATCTTTGTTTTACATCTAGCATCCTCCTATGAGTGAGTACATACCATGTTTGTCTTTCTGAGTCTGGGTTACCTCACTCAGGATGATTTTTTCTAGATCCATCCATTTGCCTGCAAGCTCACATGAGAATAGGAAGAAGCAAAGTGCTACAGAGGCCCACAGAATTCCACAAAAATACCTCCACAATAGACTACTGGCAATGGTCAAGAGAAAAAGCCAGAACTGACCTACTCTGGTGATAGGATGGCCAAACACCCTAATTGTCATGCTAGAAACCTCATCCAATGACTGAGGGAACCGGATGCAGAGATCCATGGCCAGGCCCCAGGTAGAGCTCCAGAAGTCCAATTGGCGAGAAAGAGGAGGGTTTGTATGAACGAGAATTGTTGAGACCAAGGTTGGAAAAAGCACAGGGACAAATAGCCAAACAAATGGAAACACATGAACTATGAACTAATAGCTGATGAGCCCCCAACTAGAGCAGGCCCTCTGGATAAGTGAGACAGTTGATTAGCTTGATCTGTTTGGGAGTCAGCCAGGCAGTGGGACCGGGTCCTGCCCTCAGTGCATGAGCTGGCTGATTGGAACCTGGGGCTTATGCAGGTACACTTAGCTCAGCCTGGGAGGAGGGGACTGGACCTGCCTGGACTGAATCTACCAGGTTGAACTCAATCCTCAGGGGAGTCTTTGCCATGGAGGAGATGGGAATGGGGGGGTGGACTGGGAGGAAAGAAGAGGAGGGTCAGGAGGGGGGAGAACAAGGGAATCCGTGGCTGATATGTAAAATTAAATTAAATTATAAAATAAAATAAAGCCAGGCATCATGGTGTTTGCCTGTAATCCCAGAGTTGAGGAAGCAAAAACAAGTGGATTCCTGGCCCTCAATAGCCAGTAAAGCCTAGCCTAACTGGTGAACCCCAGATTCTAGGGAGAGATCCTATCTAAAAATCAAGGTGGCAACATATGAGAAACAGCATCCAAGGTTGACCTCTAGCCTTCATGAACACCTGCGTGTGCACATGTAGATTGAAAGACAGACAGACACACACACACCCACAGAGTATATTGTTATTATACTGTTTGTTTGTTTAGCATATTCCAGGCCACGAGTTTGAAAATAAGAGCTTACTCTTGCTGAGTAAGCCCTGAACCTGCCCCAGCACCTACCTCCCTGGCCCACCACCAATCCCAGGATGCCACCGGTGCTCAGCACGTATACTTATCTGTGTCTCTGAATTGCAAAGACATTGGCCATATATAGCTCAAGCTGGTTAGGAGCAACAGAAGAACTTCAGAGCTGGTAGGGAAGGCAGAAAGCGGCCCTGGCATAAGGTAGAGAGGCACAGCCCGTCCAGACACCCTCGCTCTCATCTCACCTCACCAGTGTCCACAACCCTGAGGGTTCCTGTGAGTCAGGAGAGTGAGGAGAGCACTGACCTTCATCTTGACTGCTTTAAGAGAAAGCCTGGCTGCAGAAGGAAAGAGGCAGGAAGCAGCAGCGGAGAGCAACCTAGAGCAGTACTCAGGGATCTGACACAGCGCCACACAGTGTACCCCATAGGGGTGCTGTGCAGACTCCCCAGGAGGCCTGCACTGGGCTGTCTCCTTTGCCATGCCAGCCTAGAGCTGAGGGCTGTCCAGCAATTGCCCTACCTTCCCCTGTGACCCACAGTAAGCACAGCCACGCTGGGTGACAGACGGCGCAGCGGAGAATGTGGAGGCCGTTCAAGAGGCCGTCCTTAGAGCTCTCGAAAGCGGTGCAATCTAGACATGTCAAATATACTTCTAAAATTATTTCAAATTTTGCATTTATCAAATGTCTAGTCATAAAATATTTTAAAGAAAATACTGTATCTGCAAAGATAATGTACCTGGGGCTGGAGAGATGGCTCAGCTGTTAAGAGTACTTGCTACTCTTCCAGAGGACCCACGTTTGGTTCTCAGCACCCCCATGTTGGATCACAGCCATCTGTGACTCTGGTGTCCAGAGATACCCTCTTCAGGTTTCTGTGGGCTCTAGGCACTCATATGGAGCACAGATATACACGCAGGCAGAAGCACGCATATACATTAAAATCAAAGATAGTATTCTCTTATCTCCTCACCTGCTATGCTTTTCACTTGATTGTGAGAAATTTGTTTAACTACCAAGGAAGCCATATTTCTTATGTGAAAGGGCTTCAAGCTGTTTGAAGCGATGTTGTGAAATACATCTCAAGTGAGACTATCACCATTAATTATCCTTACATGGCAATATAGCCAGGTCTGCATGCTAACCACAACATGCTTGCAAAATCTACCTGCAGTCTTACTGTTAAAATATAGTTTCCTTTCTTTCTCGTTTTATTTTTTATTTTATTTTTGAGACAGGTATCACTATGTAGCTCTGGGTGTCCTGGAACTCACTATAAAGACCAGGCTGACCTCGAACTCACAGAGGCACAGGCATGCCTCTGTCTCCTGAGTGCTGGGATTAAAGGAGTGTACCCCATGCTCTGCTAAAATATACTTTACATTCCAGTGAAGCATCACAGTTTCTGTAACCTTAATTATCCAACTTAAAATAACCTATTTCTTGGATACAAGAACAAGGCATCATGATGAAACATATGAACATGATACAGAGAACATATGTGCAAAAAAATGCAGGTGTGAGGGTGCAGACGTGACGATACAGGTGTGAAGAGGCAGGTGTGAGTACAGGATGAGGAGACTGGGGTAAAGAGGGTGTAGTAAAAAGCAAGTGTAAAGAGGTTGGGGTGGGGATGTAGGTGTAAGAAGGCTGGAGTAATGATGCAGATGTAAGGGTCAGGTGTGGGGAGACAGGGATGAGGAGGCAAGGATGAGGATCTTGGAGTGAGGAGGCAGTGCTGTGATACAGGTGAGAACATCTGTGTAACGTGAATGGGGGTGAAGATGCACACTGAGTCAGCTGAGGCTTGAAGAAGATGCAGGTGTGAGAATTCAGGTATAAAGAGACAGGGGGCTTCCTCAACTTTGCTGGAGCTGTGCATCCCATGGTGACTTTCAACCCCATCTTTGATTAGAATTCTACAGTACTGGTGGGGTAGAGGCAAGATTAGCTCTACTACAGCTAAATTCAGGCAAAGAAGAACACTTCCAGGGCTCTTGGTAGATGCAGACACGAGGTAGGAAGTCCTCTGGTTGGCACTCAGGCTATTCTCCCAAACTCTGTACCCTGTTCCCCATGAGATACACCAGGTCTGCTTGCCAAGCTCTGGCTACCTCAGAGAATATGTTGGCAGCTGACCTGGCCTCAAGTCACACCTCAGTGTAGCTGCTGCCATGGGCTGCATGGCAAGACTGCCAGAGCAGACAGACCATCAGCAGCATCTTCCAGCATTAGCAGCAGGCCACAGCCAGTACAAGGTGATGCACTTAGCCAGGACTGGCCTGTAGGGCCCAGGAAGTTCCCTTTCCCCATGGAAAACTCTTTATCCTTTCTTCTAGAGTCCCTCCAGCCATGCCCAGACATACCCTATAGATGCTGTAGGATTCTGCTCAGAATCCAGAAGACCATTCAGGGCTTGAAGGTCCAAAAGCCTGTGTGGTAGGCTGGGTGCCTGCCTTCTCTGCACACACACATCTCTGCACTCTTCGTTATGATGGGGGAAATGTAAGAATAGGTGGACTGAGCCTGATGCTTGGTGGCAAGCACACTCAGAATCATTCCCTTTAGTGGCTCACTGTCCTCTATAAAGACGAGAATGCGCGTGCACTCTTGAAGTTTGTGAACCCTCTGATGGAAACAAAGCAAGTGTCTGGAAAACTGACTTTATAGATACCTCACTTCATTGGTTAGCTTCCCGTTCCTGCCACTATGGAAAGGCTGAAGGTTTCAAAAGCGAGCCATCTATTTCTGATATCAAGACCTTCTGAAAGCAAGCCAAATATTTGAATCTGATGACTAATATTAAACATAAAATTCACACCTGACCAAAGAGCATTTTGACAATTCCCTGGATCAGACCCACCCATGTCAACGGATTCTAAGCACTTCACAGATGGGTGATGGGACAGATGAGCTTATCCCACTCCAAGGGCTGTGGGGAAAAAGCAGCAGCCTGCTTTGGTCAGCTGATTCCCCTGGAAGACAGAGTTCTTCCAATGGCCTGTGTCCTACAACGGGCAATCTCCCCAGCTCTGGGCTACCCACTAGGAAAAAGGAGGAAGCCCCTGTAGGTGACATTACAGGTCCAGCATTGTCTCCCACACATTCCTTCACCACCTATGTTAGTTACTTATCCTATAAGGAACTTAAGGAAAGGCTTATTTGGGCTCAGTGCAAGGATGTAATCCATTATGGTAGGATGTCCCAGTGGCAGGCGCTTGAGGCAGTTGGTCACATTGCAACAGCCCCTGACTACCTGAATACTGCAGATCTAAAGAAAGCCAACTGCACCATATGGCAATTTTTTCCATATGTATGTTTAATGTCTCTGTGTATGTGCATGTTCTCATATATATGGATACATGTGGGGGATGCACACGAACATTTGTGTGCTTGTTTATGAAGGCCAGAAGTTAATGTTGTATATCTTCCTTGACACCTTATATATTGAGACAGGACCTCATGCTAAGCCCGGGGATTACAGGTTCAGCTAACCTAGCTAGCCAGCTTGTGCTGGGATCCCTAATCTCTGCCTTCCAAGCACGGGGATCATAGGTGCACCACGATACCCATGTTGTACTGAGCTCAGCTCATAATGTGTGGCAAGTACTTCATCCACTAAGCCATCCGCGCTCCCATGAATGGTAACTTTCTCTCTTTAAAGCAAAAAGATTTCTTTTTAATTCTGTGTCTGTATATGAGTATGTGGACATGAACGCAGGTGCCTATGGAGACCAGAGGCATCAGATCCTCTGGAGCTGGAATTATGGGCAGTTGTGAGGCACCCAGCATAGATGCTGAGAACCAAACCCATGTCCTCTATGAGACTGGTATTCACGCTTCACTCCTGAACCATTTCTCCCACCTGGTAACTTGAAAACTGAAATTTGAAGGCAAAGCTCAATGGCATGCTTTATAACTGAGTATTTACTCTGCTCAGCACGACTCTCTCTCTCTCTCTCTCTCTCTCTCTCTCTCTCTCTCTCTCTCTCTCTCTCTCTCTCTCTCCCCAGGCCAATGGTTAGTCCCTAGAGCTGACGAGAAGCAGCCTTCGCTTCCAACATCAGACAAGGCTCCTAGAGGAGGCAGGTGACAATGCCTCGGCCAGTGAGTAGAGGGACACTGAAGCCAGCACACCTGGGAGTCACTGCTAGCTACCCAGTTCTCCTAACCAAGGCCCAGAGCTACTGGAGATAAAGGTCCAGGGTTCATTTCTGGAAAAGATCATGTCACCATTGGCCAGGTATAGGTTTGGATATGGCTATCTCAGGGAAGGTTCTTAACTCCAGCAATGGGGAGGTCCTCCCAGGGGAGCCTCACCCACTTTACTTCCTGCCCTACATATTTAAAGAGCAGCTGGCAGAGTTGTTGGACACAGCACAGATTAAAAGGGGGAAAAAAGACCTTCCTTGGACAAACTATCTGCACCGTCTCCAGGCAGCAGAGAAGACAGATGTTTGGGCCTCCGATCAACCACAATCAGAAACAGTGAGTCCAGCTGGGTCTACATTTACCAAGGTCAATTTAGAGTAATGTACAAACAGCTGCCAGGTGCTTTTGAGTGGACGGAGAGTTATCCACGTGGTCAGCTGTTTGCTTTCTGTGAGAAACAGAACATCTTGTCAGAGTTGATAAGCCAGCCTTCTGGCTAGCCAGGCACATGTGTCCCGCACGTGACCAGGTGAAAACTCAACCCTCTTCTTGCAGCTTTCGTTTGCCTTCTACACATAAAAGATTCCCAAGTTACCAAGTCCTGTACACATTCAGGCAACTCTGAAATATCTGCCTCCCCAAACCAGAGTTACATTTAGTTTGGGGTGCATTTAGCTAAAAACGTCTTTTCTGTTCACTTTCTTCTGTTGCGATTGAGCACCATGACCAAAGGCAACTTGGGGACAAAAGGGTTTATTTCAGTTTACGATTCTTAGGTCATGCCACATCCTAACTCAAGAAGGGCAGGAATCCGGAGGCAGGAACTGAGGCAGAAACCATGGAGGAACACTGCTTATGGGCAGCTCCTTAAGCGGCTTGCTCAGCCCACTTAATTGTTGAACCCAAGACCACCAGCTCAAGGTTGGCACAGCCCACAGTGAGCTGGGTCCTACCACACCAGTCATCAATCAAGAAAATACACCACAGGCTTGCTCATGGGTCAGTCTGGAGAGGGTGTTTTCTCAACTGAGGTTCACTTTTGCCAAGTGACTCTTAGGTCAAGTTGACATAAAGCTAGTCAGCACACGGGATTTGTGATGCTGGGGCGGGGGCAGGGGCGTCCTCCAAGAATAACACTTCTCCTTCTTTATCTACTTCTTTTCTTTCTTTCTTTTTGTTTTGAGACAAGGAAGGTCTCTCTATATAACACTGGCTATTCTTGAACTCACTATGTAGACCAGGCTGGCCTTGAACTCAGAGATCACTGTGCCTCTGCCCTCGAGGGCTGGGATTAAATGTGTGTGCCACCGTGGCCAGCAACAACTCTACTTAGAAAAAGATGTGAGAGTGAAGTGACCCCTCCCCCTCCCCACTCTCTTCTTTCTTACCCCCACCTTCCTTAAAAAGAAAAGAAAAATGAATCTGATTCACAAATCAGGTAATACTGTGTGTAAAAAAAAACACAAAAACAGAACAGCATAAACAAACAAACAACAGCAATTGCCACATAAAAGAATCTACAAGGACCCCAAAGTTGATCAGAGCATCAGGCCTTGAACTGAACACTAACACTGACCCCAGGCTACTTACAGCCTTGGTCTTCGCAGGGGCCGGGAGACCAAAATAAAAACTACATTGTTGGAAGTACATCAGCTGTCTCAGGGGTATGTGCAGGTGAACCCAAGGCCACCTAGGAGTAAAGCAGAGACAGATGAAGTGTCCTCTTCCTGGGGAGGGGCGGTAAGGAGACCTCTGATTGGTAACCTTGACAAGCAAGTCTGCTTTGAGAGAATAGCTGCAGAGGTTGAAATACACAGCAGGGCTCAGCAAAAAAAGCAGCCATTTAGAACATCTTTTTTATTCCCTGCCTACCCCTCACAGGCTGACACACAGAACTGTCATCTCCGGACAGAGGAAACAAACACCTCACAGCTCCATGCTGGGGTGTCTGGTTCCATGCAGGAGCCCCATTGTCTAGCACCTCTTCCTGCTGTAAGACCAAAGTTCTCCACAGACCTGGAGAGCAGCACCTGAGGCTGATGGAGACACACAGCCACCAGCAGAGCCAGCCTCAGCTCCAGGGTAGGGGAGGCTGCTCATTTCTGTAGAACCAACAGAATGAAAATCTCCAGGCCCCGTGAGGCAAACATGGATCTGCGCTTTTGTGGGAGGAAGAGTCTTTGATTTAAAAATAAACAATCACGCCATGCAGTTCACAAAGCCAGTCGACTCCTGCCTCTGCCAGCTCTGCATCTTAGCTCTGCGTGGGCTCACTGGTGAATGAAAGCATGCGTGAGCAAGTAGGGAGGAAGGAACAAAGGGTCAGAGGAACATTCTGTGTGAACGGTGAGCCCCAGCTTTGGCAAATACAGACCTGTCACTTTAGCCAGGGGGTGGCAGGGGCCTTTATCTGCCCCTTTGGTATAGGGGCTACCTGAACAAGCTCACAAACATGGCTCACAAGCCTCCATGGAATTACAGAATGGTGCTTATGTTCAAGTCAGACCTCAGGAAAAAGTCTTGAGAACCTGGAAAGCATGGGGTCCTGAAATTCCATAAAGAAGCAGAGGACAAGGGACAGGGGAAGCAAGGACACCCCAAAATGGGAGAATATGAAGAGAAAGTCCATGGGCTGTCACGAAACTGTCCCCTCAACTCAACCATAACTAGTCTCAGAGATCGTTAAAATCATCAGGAATCCATTCCTGCCAGAGATGTAACAGAAGGGGAGGTCCCAGTGCAGGAGCTAAAGTGGTACAAGAGCAGTGTGAAGCCAGGCAAGATGGAGGCTATATCCAGCTGCATGGAGCATGGCTCAAAGTGCTGAGGACAACCCCAGGTATCCCACTGATGGCCTTGGGTCACACTGAGAGCTTTGGCACCATTTAAATGGGAAGAGCACCCTGCTCACTAAGGTGTCCCACACTGGAAGAATCAGCCCTTCCATCCTGGTAACATCCAGCCCTAGGTCTAACCCACAAGGCTATTTAATGGAATGGAGGACCAGAAACAAAACAAACAAGCAACAAAAACAAAACAAAACAAAAATGTGGCTCCCCTTCAACCATCTGCTCTGTAGGCCTCGACCCAAGGTTAAGTATAAACAGCTAAATAAAGAAATAGATGTTACGATCTGAGGTGCAGCTTGATCATAGAGTACTTGCTTAGCATGCACAAAGCCATGGGTTCAATACCCAGCACTGAAAAAAAAATTTAAAAAAAGGGGAGGGGGGAAATTGAGAACAGATGCCTCAGCTTTGCCAGATTCCTCCTTTTGTGTCTTCAATTATGTACGATTATTTGAGTCAAGGCTCTTGGCATGGCTGTTACAAGACCACAGAGAACACAAGCAGCAGCAGCAGCTTTCACGAGGTGATTGGCCCTATGCAGTCTCTGACGTCCTAAGAATGGGCAGCCCCACGCAGAGAGCTCTGCAGCCAGCCCAAGGGGAGGGAATGTTAGGGTCAGTGCATACTGCGGAAGCCAGATCCAAGTACCTGGGGAACAGAGAGGCTGTAACAGTTGCCTGGAGGCTTCAGAGCATTCCTGATGAAGTCTGGGGTCTGTACTGTTGCCCCACAAAACAAACATTCCTGAGACTGCCTTATGAACCATGGTGTCACAGTCAGTGACAGGATGCCCACCCCGAGACGGACGGGGGGACAGTCACTGACCTGCAGACAATATACTTCTGCCGTGTACAAGGTGGAACAGCAACTCAGGCCACACCTTTTTGATGGCATGGCTCAACTTTGCTTGTTGTCAGGACAACGCTACTGTGTTGGGCAGGTGTCCAGGGTGGCTCAATGACTTCTTTCCAAACACCTCCGCCTTGGGGGCTCCTTTGCCACCCCTCTCACCCCCAGCCATCTTCCCTGTTCTTTGTGCTTTGGGCAAAATGCTATGAGCCGGCAATTACATAGGCAAGCAGTTCCTCCCATGCTATGCCATAAGGTAGGTCTGTCTCTGCTGCTGTCCTGATTCTCCCTGACCTGTGTCCAACCTTGCGCACGTAAACGGTAGCATCTGGCCATCTGGGCACTCAGACCTCTCATGAAGTGACCGGCCAATTTCTAAGAGTAAGAAAGGAATGCAGGAGAGAAAACTGATGGGGGGTCTTAGCCTTCTGGACTCATCTGGGGTGAAGTACAATGCAAAAGCGTCACCTCCACAGAACACACACACACACATCTGCTAAAAGCAGGACACATTTGGCCACCCAGGAAGGAATAGGGGGCCTGTGAACTGGTCCTGGGGCAAACAGACTGGAAAAAGACCTGTTCACGGAGTCTCAGGTGGTGGGCAGGGGGTTCCTTTCCACTCTAAATATTTTCTCCAGCTGCAAACTTAACTAGACCCTCGGTGTGAAGAGATTGGAAGCCAGGACAGCCGGAGAGACAAGCCCTTCACCAGCCCGAGGGCTGAGAGAGCAAACCCACCTCCTTCCCTTGAGTTTCGCATGGTGGAAACACCCCTGAAGACCAGAAGCAGGAGGAAGGAGGTGTGGAGCCTGCGGGGAGCTCAGGCCAGGGCTGAGGCTCACCCCGCTCCACCTACCATCCACAGGCGTGCACACTCTCTCCTCTAACACTGATTGTTCTAGTCCATTATGTGTGGTAATTCTGGCCCCAAAGCCTCTTACAAACATTGGTTTTATGGTAAATCTCCTTAACAGACAAGATTAGCAGGAGGGAGGTGCCATGTCAGAAAGGCCACCAATTCCGCCCTCCCTCCCTGTCGCCTTTCCTTTTCCTTCCGCGTGTCAGGAAAGGAAAATGTCGGTCCAGTCTCCCCCGGGCAGACCGAGGATTTGCCTTGTGAGCAGGGAAGGGCAGGTGCAGCGCAGGGTAGCAGGAGAGGCCAGGCTCCAGGGAAGGGCCCAGCCACTCACCCAGCCGCGTCCTGGCCCTTCAGGCAGCACGCGGAGCACACGGACATAGGGAACACGAGAGCACGCAGGGCTCATAGACACTCGGGGCACGCGCAAAGCGGCGGATTTTACTTGGGGGTGCACAAACACGCGGGGCGTGGGCAACCGTGGGGTCGAGCTGTCCCGGGCGCCTGAGTCCCCTGAGTCCGTGGCCAAAGGGGGTGGGGTCGGCCACTGGGGAGGGAAACTGAGGCGGGGGGTTGGGGGGAGGAGATGGGGGAAGGGGGGGGCAGCGAAACCCGCCCCACGTAGCCGGCGAGGACGGGCAGACGCATGGCGGGCCCGCGGGGCCTGCGGCTGCGCGCGGGCACCCGGGACCCAGCCTCTGCTCCCATCCCGGCGCCCCTCACTCACCCAGGCGCCCCGGGGGCTGCCGGCCGCGGGCAGACGCGGGGGCGGGCAGAGCGCGAGGCAGTGGCGGCGGGAGCAGCAACAGCAGCAAAAGCGGGAGCGGCGGCCCCATCCCCGCAGCCGGGTGGCGCTCAGTCCATGGCCGCGCGGGAGCGAGGACCGACGGGGAACTTAGCCAGGCGGCGCCCGCTCCTCCCGCGGCGCTCTCAGCGCTCCTGCGGCGGCGCCGGCCGAGCTTCAGCACCGGACAGCGCCGCCGGCCCCACCCCCCGCCGCCGGCCCCGCCCATGGCCACGCCCTCTGTCAGCCATGCACGCTCGGACACGCCCACCTCGCGGGGCTGGGCCGGAGGCGCGCTCCCGAGAAGCGGGTCCTAGGCAGACAAGCTGAGGTCCCTCTGGGCCCGGGGCCTTCGAGGAGGAGGATCGCCCTGCGGTGCCGAGACGACGAGGACACTTGGAAGTGTGGCTGTGCTACCGAAACACCGAATTCCCCCTCGTTCCCTTGTGTTTAGTTAGGAGGTGGCGGCCGCTGTGGGGTCCGCAGGTGTAGGTCCCACTGGGAGCCGCATCTGAAGGTAGGCAGAGTTTGGCCTTGGCAACAGGAAACCAAGCTCACACAGAGAGGAAGCCTGAAGAGAGGGCTGATGGGGTGGAAGGTCTAGGCGGGGGTCCTCAGACAGCTCGAGAGGAGCCAGGATGACCGTGCTGTGTACCCCCCGTGCTGTGGTCAGGTCAGGGTTGCAGACATGTTTGCCTGCGGTCCTTCCATGCCCGCATGTCTAGTGCGTCGCTGGAATGGCCAGTGGAATCTTGGCCATCACTGCCAGCGCTGAGGGGCCCAGTGCAGATTCTCAGGCCATTTTCCAAAAGACCCGAGACAAAGAGGACGGGATGGAATGGGGCAGTGCCCGCGGCATCAGAGCACTGGGAGGGTGTGTATGTGAGTGGGCTTGTTTTGAGTGTGACAGTCTCAAAGTATGCATGCTTGCATGTGAGGGGACAGGCCACTTCCTCCCTCGCTCCTCCCAGAGAGCCAGTCTCTTCCCAGTCCATGTCCTGTGGCACTCCTAGGAGCCCTGGCCACCCACACCCATTTGCTCCCCTCTGGCCGGCCCTCCCACTTCCATCCCTCCCTTCAATGTCCCTTGGACAAAGATGGCCTCTATTTGGTCTGACTGGGACTTGGGGGTGGCAGTGAGGGAGTTATATTTCAGTCCAGCCTATCTACAACTAACAAAACTAGCTGTTGGGCCTGGCAATTCTGAGAGCACTATTTCTGACACCTGTTGGGCCCCATCCTGACTCACCTTTCAAGCCTTTTGTCTCTCACTCCCAGTAATCAGCTCCCTTCTGTCTCAGCCTCTCCTTCAGACCATGTGCCCCCAGTTGGGGAAGTGAGAAGTCACCTTTATTCCCAAAGGCCTTGGGGACTCCCTGGGAGAAAAAGCACCCAGTCCAGAAGACAGCAGTACTCCACAGTGACACTGTCCTCTCCAAAGCCAGACCAGCTGTGGCCTGTGGTTCTGCAAAAATCTGTCTGGTTAAAACGGGCAAGGAGCCTAATAAACACTTTGGCCCTGCTTGCCATTTTCAGTAGCCTGGACTGTTTATTAGCAGTTAGAACTTAGCACTCTACCCCCAAATGGTGCAAGACCCTTGAGCAGACACCAGTGAGACTGATTCTCTCACAGACTCTAAGAACTGCTGTCCATGCCATGCCTCAGCCTGACTAGGGGCAAGAGAGGACGAAGGTTGATAGAGTATCACCTGACAGACTGGGTGGGCAGATGTGTCCTCAGAGATCCTAATAGTCATCTCATGAATCTGGGGACAAGAACAGCAGGAAAAGAAAGGACAGAAGGCTGGGTGGGTCCTTCATGACAGCAGTATTCAGACACTGAGGGCGGGAACATGCCGCTGATCAGTGACTTCTCGGGAGAAGGTTCTGTCAGCTTGTCCTGATGCAGTTTGCAGTTTCTCCAGTACAGAGGAGCAGCTGAGTGACACAGCACTCAACCTAAGTGAGGGCTGCTACACCTCCATGTAGAAGAGTCAGCTCCCCAAAAAGCAAGACCTGATGACACCTACAGTGACCCAGGGAGCCTACACCATCTGTCACAGCCATAGGCAGCTAAGTAGAACACCAGGAAGACCCAGAGGAGCTTACCAGAGCAGCCTGTGCCTACATCCGGGAGCACTGTTTATTTTGGGCTGTGGTGTGTCTCTCCTCATCTAGCCTTGTTTGTTCTTAAACAAGTTCCAGGTTGGGATTATTTGCCCTTTCGTTATGTGACTTGCTGCTTAACCATTTCCTGAGCAAGGTCCTATCTCACTCCTAGGGCCCCAAACTTCAGAGCTCTGAGTCAACATACAAGCAGAAGGAACGCCCAGAAGGAAAAGTGAAAACACATGGGCACAGGAGGGGCTGCAAAGACAGCACAGTGCCGGGGAGGTGGCTCAGTACATAAGGCATTTCCCAAGCAGGTGTGGGACCCGTGCAAAGTGAGGCACAGTGGCACCGGTCTGTAACCCTGCTCCTACAGAGAGATGAGGGGCAGAAGTGGGAGAATCCCCAAGCTTAGAGAATAATTCACGAACCTGGAACTATACTTGGTTTAGGTCATGCACACAGCCCTGCTTCTAACAGTGCACTTAGCAGCCTGGCTCCTTTATTTACTTGCACTATGCACATACATCTCTCTCTGAGAACAATACACTGGCAACCTTGGACCCCAACCTGCTCTCCTCCGACAGTTCGTACTCGAATGCATTCCCAGTACATTCTAGAGGGGCAGCCTGAACTGCTTTAGGGTTCACGTGCAACAGGGCAAAACTATGAAAACTGTGTCTTCAAGTGAACTTGTAGAATCTATTTACTACCTTATGTCTATGCATAATTGGGTATGCATAAAATTACAATCAGATAAATTATGGGGAGGATCAAAAGCAATAGGAAAAATGATTATATGACCTTATCTATTCATCAAAACAGAGAAACACCCTCACTATGATCCTTAATAACCAAGCCTCTCCTCTTCTTGAACTCCATGAAAGGAAGTCCCAAACAATAATTGGGGCCCAGCTCTCAATCATGACAGTAGATCCCTCTCTAATCTGTACTGTTGCTTCACTGTGAATAAAATTATCTTGCTACTTTTGCAAATCTGCGTGATCCTTTATTTCAAACCATTCAATAAGAGGCCAAGAACCTGGAAACAAGCTTTATGGACCAGTTGGCCTGGTATATGCTGTAGCAAACAACAAGAGGAAGACCATGTCCTAAGGTATGAGTCAAAGACTGACAACATAGGTTGTCCTCTGACCTCCATGCCATGGTATAGTGCACACAAACACATATCAGATACACATTCAGATAATATACGTACCCATACTACAGGAGAAATAATAAAAGCTAAGGAAGAAGCCTAAAGCCTTATAGATAGAACAGAGAGTTCATAGCTAGCACCATCTGTTCCTCGTGGTCTGGGCTCTGCACTCTGACCAGGACAGATAGACAGAAAAAAGAGCTGGGTTCTGTTCTCTGTCTGTCTCTGTCTGTCTGTCTCTCTGTATCTCTGTCTCTCTCTCTCTGTCTCTCTGTCTCTCTCTCTCTCTCTCTCTCTCTCTCTCTCTCTCTCTCTCTCTCTCTCTCTCTCTCTCTCTGTCTCTCCCTCTCTCTCCAGTTCTGGGTTCAGCAAGGTCTTCGTTTTCCCATGATGAGAAAGCATTCATTTCATCTACAATCTTAATCCTAAATCGAGGGTTCAGGCCCTAGTCCACATGGCTACTTCACAAGTCCCATCTGCCTGAGGAGTCCCACAGTGGGACTCATGGCCACAGAGCTCACATCCCTGTTCTGCAAACTCTTGGTCACTCTGATGATTTCACTGCATTCATCAGTACTCAATTACATCAGAGTGGACCAGAATTGTGGTGATGTTTAACAAGGGCTAGAAATCATTCAAAATGGGATCGCTATGCTTCTGATTTTTGTTTTAAAAAAGTCACAAGGCTGAAGAGACGGCTCAGTGGTTGAAAGTGCACACTATTCTTTTGGAATTCAGTTCCCATGGAGGCTCACATCACCTATAATTCCAGCTCCACATGGATCCGGTGCTCCTATTCTCCATGGGCAGCACACACACACACACACACACACACACACACACACACACACACACACACACGTGCACACATTGTGTTGTGTTACAAAGAAGCAAAAAAAGGCCATAGTGGTCAGTCTACAAAAGAAAGCTGATATATAAATTCTGTTCAAGAATGCTTTTTAAAAATAAAATAAAGAAAAGGACTCAAAACCAAGACTGGGCTTCAAGGAGGGAGGGAGAACACTAGACAGAAACAATACATCATATGGAGAATCCAAACATAACAGGGCCTTATAGGAAAGGAGAGCTACCCTTTAAATCCTGGAGAGAACCAACTGTCATTACGCGTGGGAATGGGACAGAGAGGAGCCTCCAGAGGAGCCCTCAGAAGCCTTCAATTCCTAACTAAATCATGATCCGTTTCCCTGGGGACTCTCAGTCCAAACCCCAGGACAAAGGAAGGACCTAACTTTTATAACCTTTTAGGGGTAGTGGGAGGCTTCACATCACATGATTTACATCACCATATCATACATAACAAAAAGAAGAGAGAAACCAGGGACCAATGAACAGCTCTGTCAAGTCACAGAACAGAATCCTTAACTCTCTGTTCCAGGAGTGGGGCCTGATTCAGGCTATGGCATCAAGCCTACAGGTGCAAGGCCTGTGTTCCAACTCCAGAGGGACAATGAGATGTCTGTAGGCCCTCGTGTAGAAGAGCCCCTCCCACAGCATGTGACTCAGCTGTGAATCCCAGGGCTCACACTTGTCAGACAGCACCATGGTAATCCTATGGCATGATTTCCTTCTCCAGCTAGAAGGCCAGGGGGTGGTGTTTTCAAGCACCAACGGCTGTTGAAACAGCTCTACAAAGGACAAACACAAGAGTGGTAGTTTAAATGTAAATGGCCACCATAATCTCACAGGGAGTGGCACTATTAGGAGGTGTGGCTTTGTGGGCATAGGTTGGCCCTGTTGAAAAAAGAGTGTCACTGTGGGGAGAGGCTTTGAGGTTTCCTATGCTCAAGATACTGCCCAGGGTCACAGACAATTTCCTGTTGCCTTCTGATCAAGATGTAGCCTGCACCATGTCTGTCTGCACAACGCCATGCTCCCCGCCATGATGATAATGGACTGAACCTCTGAACTGTAAGCTGCCTCCTCAATTAAATGTTTCCCTTTATAAGAGTTGGCATGGTCATGGTGTCTCTTCACAGCAATAGAAATCCTAAAACAGTAAGCTTTTAGAGAAAGAGGTCCGTTAGCTTCTGCATGCTCCCTGTTTGTGAAGAAAAGTGTCTGGAGGGAATAGGAGGGGATAGGCTCAATCTTGTTCTCTTAGACAAATCTTTCAGTCCTTACTAAATGACACAGTACTTCTGTTCAAAAATGATAGAATTTGAGTTACTAATTAAAAGAGTCCAAACTGCCTGATTACCACTTTTAATTGCTTTCTTCACCATTTGAACAGCCCACACTGCTAGCTGAACAGCAAATATGGCTGTCAGCCCCTGGAGAGGACAGTCAGGATCAGGCTGTGAAGTCTACTGAAAACTCTATAGGAATAGCAGCCAGTCATTCTGACCCTTGCCGAAGCTTAGCATCACTATGGTTTCTGTAAATGCCACCCCACTCCGTGGGGTACTGTTCCACAGGAGACTTTGCCTCATACCCCCACTACAGGAAGTTTCCCTGCCCCAAGAGCCCCTGATCTTCAACAACAAATGCCACTGACACCAGAGTGCAATTCCAGAGTAAGAGAGGGAAGGTACACACACTCCCAATATTGCTCCAGGACCCTGAACCTCTGATGAACTGGGCTTGGTATGCTGTACACTGTGTTAATAGCATTTTGCTAGTTAGGAGACAATGAGAAACAAAATCATGAGGTCTGGATTGTTTCCCTTGGTGGTGTGATGTTGGTGGGGAATATCATGGTGTCATGATGGTTAGGACTGGTTTTAGTAGGGATTCTAATGCTTGATATGTTGGCGGTAACTGTAATGGTGTTGGTGGTTGTAGCAAAAGTGGAGGACGAGATAGAGGCAGGTGCTGGTAGAGGTGTGTTGATAATGGTGGTGCTGATATGGGTAGCGATACTGAGTTGATAGTAATGGTGGTAAGGTGGTAGATATCATTGCCATGGTTAGGGTAGAAGTAATGGTGGTGACGGTGGTGTGGTAACAGCAGCAGTGGTGTTGAGAGTGATCGCTGCCAAGATGAAGCCTATGGTGATGATGGAGACAGACATGGTGGTGGCAATGGGGCTGGTCATGGCAGTGGTTAAATAGTGACAACAACAGAGGTGGTAATGGTGGAAGTGATGGTGGTGATGGAGGCAATGGCCGTGGTAATGATGGGGTGGTGATGACAATTTAGAGATAAAAGTGTTGGTGATGGTATTGTCTACAGAGACCTTCCCTATTGCATGGCCCACTGAACTTTGAATTTCCCTTAGGGCTTCTCCCCTGAACTCCTGTCCATCAAGTGGTCATGAGCAAAGCTTGCACCCCAAAGCAACTCAAACGGGCCATCTCCCTGGAATGTGAGGGTTCGCGGCAGAGTCGTGCAGGATGTGACTCGGGTGGTTGTGTAGCTATAGCACTAAGACCCAGCCAGCCCTTGGTGTTCATGGCTCAGGTGATGCCCCTGTTTGCATCTGTTCCTGGACTCTCTGGACCAGTTGCCTTCTAATAGGGTCTGCAGTTGCTGGCCTTCTTTCAGTCACTTGACTGAGAAACCTGGCAGCCCCTGGAAGGAATGGGAGTGTTGTCACAAAATTTTAACTATTAAACAACAGTCTATCTGTGATTCATAATAAGAAACATCTGGAACCTTCTGAAGCACCAATCGGGTTATAAAAGTTAAGAAATTTTCTAAGAAAATCTTACACCATTTTAAGTTTACAGTTTTGCACATCCAGCTGAGCTGGGGTGCATGTAGCCTTCAGACCTGAGTCCTCAACCATATTTCCAGGTCCCTTAGCTAGGAAATGGTAGAATCTGCCCAGACACCTGCTGAGGCAGGAGGATCTCTTGAGCCCAGCAGTTCAAGGCTGGGAAATACAAAGAGACTCTGTCTCTTAACACTAAAAATCCTCCTAAAGCTAGCTCCTCTGAAAGTACTCAACCTTCATCAGAGCAAGGGGCAGCCAACCAACAGGATACTGACTGACTGGCCCTCCAGGGGTGGATGCTGAAATGCCTGATGTCACGAGGGGTTCATATGCTCACAGCTTCCCAAAGAGAAGGCTCAAGAAGACTCACTGAAAGGAACGGCCAGCAATCTAGCTCACCACACTCTCCCAACAAATGGTGTGAAACGGTTTCTATAAGCTCTTTGCCGATGGCCTGATGAGCAATAAAGAACTGATACCTGGGAATGACCATATCCTGAACATCCTTCTATCACCAGCAGACTACCCAGCCAGGATGGCCCCTCCTGCACCCCTGACACACCGAGTCAGGAGTCTGGCCTGCCTGGTAACATGTTCTCCTCCAGGCTCTTGTTATGTTTTGCAGGTTGAGAACTATCAGCCTGTGATCTGCATGTGCCCAGGTATGCCAGCCCCCGCCTTCTTGGACTGTGTTCAATTCACTGGTGTTCCTACAGGGAGGCTTTCTGTTTTCATTTGCAATTTGGGAAGGCCTCATTTACAATTCACCTTTTGGCCTGAGGATTATAAAGAACCCAGAAAGCCTTAATTAATTGAACTACTGAGCTCTTTGGAGAGACTTGCATCTTTGACAATGGAGCAGAGCCTGGCTACAGGGAAGCAAGCCTACGTCCTAAACCATGCTTCAAAGGATGCAAATCATCAGAGACATGGGACTGTAGGTCTCCACTGTGGGACATCTGAAGAAGAACAGAAATCCCCATCTGAGTATCATCTCTGCTGTCCCTACTTGAAAGCATTAACCTCCCCATGTGCCATTCCAGCACCCAGGCACACAGCTCATCTCTACATTATCAGTATGCACCCTTGTGGCTACCTTTCAACACTTCCCATGTGATCTCTGCCAGTGTGGGATTGGTAGCAGCAACTCTAGTTTGAGCGATGAGAAGTAAGTCTCTGGAAGTCTATAACTTTTACCACTAATAAAAGATTAAACAAGGGAATGAGTTTAGGTTTGGTTTTCCGTACTGAAGGACTTCTCCATAGCCATTGCACAGAACCCAGGCATGGAAACATTGTCAGGAGATGTGGGGAGGGGTCCTGTAAAGGGCCACAGGAGCAAACTGTGGACTACC
The DNA here is from genome assembly GCF_049852395.1 of Peromyscus maniculatus bairdii. Lineage (NCBI taxonomy): Eukaryota > Metazoa > Chordata > Mammalia > Rodentia > Cricetidae > Peromyscus > Peromyscus maniculatus. The sequence goes on along the minus strand of NC_134865.1, from coordinate 88,425,455 downwards.
CAGGCATGGTGATACACACTTGTAACCTCAACACTCGCTGGCAGAGGCAGGAGGATCAAAAGTGAGACTTTCAAAAAAAAAAGAAATGAAGAAGCTCCTACAAGTCAAAGATGTAGAAACTTGAGCATCAAAAGGAATAATGACCACACTGTAATAAAATGCATCAGAAATACAAAGAAAGGCCGAGTGGTGATGATGCACACACCTTTAATCCCAGCACTTGGGAGACAGAAGAAGCCTGGTCCATAGATCAAGTCTGAGGCCACCCAGAGATATACAGAGAAACCCTGTCTTATATTAAAAAAAAAAGACAGAAAGAAATACAAATACACATTTATCATAATGATACTTTAAAAAAAATCCCTGATCCTTTAAAGGATTCTGGCACCAAGTCATCCTTTTAAGAGCTGATTAGTGGAGAAATCAAAGTATTCATCTTGGCTTTGCTGCATCAGATATTTGGGTCATTGCACAATTTTTGAAAGAATTTTTTTTCTTTACAATAAGAGTCTACATGGTCAATACAAAAGGATGAAGGATTTAGAAAACTGCCATTTCTTATCTCATAGTATAAGAATAATGTAGATGTGCTTGCTTTGGCAGCACATCCACTAAAACTAGAACAATACAGAAAAGATTAGCATAGCCCTGAGCAAGGATGGCATGCAAATCCTTGCGAGGTTCCATATTGTTAGACCAGCACATTGCTCAAATTAACCTCATTAACAAAGCTTCTTTTTGCAGTAGATAGCAATTAGCACAAAGACCCATAGCTGGTCAATATGCAGAGAATATGAGATTTTAGAGTGCCTAGCCCTAAATGGGATGTTTATGTCACAGCCATTCCCCCAAGGATGAGGTGTCTATGCAGAAGTGGAACCAGAAAGGTTGTAAGAGCCTGAGGTAGTGTATGACGTCAAGAAAACACTGCTTTCCAGAAACAACAGGGCAGATGCACACAGGAACACACAGCCACTAGAATCCGACACACAAGACCTGCCCAAGCTCAAGACAGACAAATCCCAGCCAGGAAAAGGGTCTAAGTACAAAGTCCACCCATAGCTGAGGAGCTGCTGGCATTTGACTGCTGCTGAAAGAAATTAGTTTTCTATGCCTGGTATATCAACCACACTTCAGGCAGGCCTCATACCCAGACATAGTCAGCCCATACAAACGGCACTTTATAAAAGGAGGAGAGAGAAAGAGAACAAATGTGAAGCTGAGTGGGTAGGAAGTGGGGAGAGGATCTGGGAGGAGTTGGGAGGGTGTGAGTCTGATCAGAAAACACTGTATAAAACTCTCAAGGAATTAATAAAAACATTATTAAAAACAATGCAGATAATAATCATTAAGACTGTTGATCACTCACAGAAAAAGTTAAAGCACCTGCAATGTCCACAACACAGCAAGAAGTGCTCAGTGTTCCTGAGGAAAATAGAACTTGAGTCTTAACTAGCCTCTATTCACCCACAGGAGAGATGAGATAGACAAACATGAATTAAAATGCATGGCGAATGTACAAAATGCCTCAAATCACCCAATCTCTTCAAAAGATTCATGTGGGAGAGAGAAAAGAACTTGTTACATATTGAAAGTGTTAAAGAACATATGAATTAATTAGTTTGAAACCAGATTCAAGCAAACCACTGTGAAAATGCATTTTCAGACAGAAAAGCTTGAATAAACAGAATTAGATGACAATAAGGCACATCATCTAACAAGTTTAGTAATATCATCAGCATAATTACATCTGGTATAAAAGGGTTTTTAAGCAGCTTTATGTCACATGTTTTAGAATTTTAACTGATTAATTTCAAGGGTTTTGTTGATGTTCTATGCCTGACGTGTGTGTGATAGTGCACGTGTGGAGACCAGAAGACAACGTTGGGAGTTGCTTCACTACCAGACGTCGTTCGTCACTGCTCTGTGGCAAGAACTTTGACTGCTGAGACATCTTGCTGCCCGGAAATAAGTTTTTTTAAATGAGCCCAGGCTGGTTAGCGATCTTCCTACCCCACCCTGCCAAGTACCCAGATTACAAGTTTGTAATGCCATGCCAGGAATATTCTTTAAGTGGAGTGATGGTTTTATCTTACTTAAACCAGTTTGGTGATTAGAAACACAAGTGGAGAATTTGTGAGACAAACTGGGTAAAGCCTCAGGTTTGCTGTAAAATCTGACGGTGACAAAAACGGTGCAAAGGAAGCAGTCTCTGCGCTCCCCCACATTGGAAAATGAAAGCTGTTTCATATCAAAGCACCGAGTAAAGGCCCCTTTTCCTAGGAGTGCAAGCGTAGTTCAACCTGTCGAACACTTCTGATTTAGAGTTCATAAAATGCTCCCCATCCCCAGATGAAGCAGTTTAAACAAACTAGGGATTTATTTTCTTGATTTTCTTGTGCAACAGAAATCTCGCACTGGTGCCCTGAGGCTGGTTGCTGCCCTGCGTAGCCAGGACTAAGCATGGTCAGCTACCTCCGTGCTTCTGTGCCTGCGGCTTTGATCTCGGACACATCACTCCTGCATGCAGAAGGGAACAAGTAAAGCCGGGGACGGTGCCACCCCAGGGTGCCTGCAAAGAGTATTCTCACGCACTGTATTTCCTCAGATCTCACGGGCCCAGCTAGTTCAGATGGATGCTGTAGTCTCCGTCCAGGGAGGTGGGGAACTGCAGGGCTTTTAAGATACACGTGTGGCCACACCTGTGTTACTTGTCTTACTGCTTAGATGAAACACTGACCTAAGCGATGTAAGGAAGGGTTTATTTGGACTGACAGTTCAAGGAGTCATCCAAGTGTTGTGTGATGTTTGTACACTGTGTGAAGTTGAATTTCTGTGACTGCTGTAATAAAGAGCTGAATGGCCAGCAGCTAGGCAGGAGGTATAGGCAGGACTTCGAGCAGAGAGACATCTCAGGGAAGAAGAATGGCGGAGCAGCCAGCCAGACTTGGAAGGAGCAGGACAGGCAGTACAGAGACGAGGTAACACCACCTGGCAGAACGTAGATTAATATAAATGGGTTAATTTAAATTATAAGAGCTAGTGGGACAAGCTAAGGCCAAGCTTTCATAATTAATAAGAAGTCTCTGTGTCATTATTTGTGAGCTTGTGGCCCAAAGGAAATTCTATCCAAGATGGTGGGGAAGACATGGTAGTAGAAGCAGGATGATAGAGCCTAGAGTGGGAAATCCACAGAGACCGTTTAAAAGGCAAGGAATTTGTTAGGGGATAAAAACTCACGACAGCCCGGGAGGTACATGTGTCTATGGTCAGAAAGCAGAGAACAACACACGCTAAGTGTTCAGCTCCCTTTCTCCTTGTGATACAGTCCAAATGCAGAGTGAGTCTCCCTACCTCCATTAACCCGATCTAGAGAATGTCTCACAGGCATGCCCAGAGATTTGTCTCTAAGGCAATTCTAGGCCCTGTCAGGCTGACAGTCAAGATTAACTTTCACAACGTCAAAGACAGCTGGCAGTCTCTATCCCAATCATACTTATTAGATCGATCCCTGTGCAACTCCTACTGTACGCCGATTCTGATCTAAAGGAGATCCACATGGATTAACCTAATATTGATGACTAAAGGGAAAAAGCAATAAAATAAGCTGACAAGTATGACTGCCAGCACCATCGATCAAACATGAAATCAGATTTACCTTTGAAGTCGGAACATCAAAAATAAAGCAGAGGCAGGACTGGAGTCAAGCAATATGCCTAGGTCCCCAAGGATCCCAGAAGAATAGCACGTCCATCTACTCAGGCTTTTCTTGTCCACAGGCTTCACTACTTACGGACATGGCACCAGGTACAGGTCTCCACTGACAACAATGGCTGGGGGCATGTCCTAAATTAGGAAGTTGTAAACTAGTGACATGCTCACATGACAGTGGCACTGCCCCCAAGAGGATGTGCCACATGGCCGGCCCATAAATGGAAGTTTAGAATATCTGAACTGATCCACCATAACAAAAACCAGGCCACTGGTCTGATAACAGACAGGTGGGAGGCAGGAGCTTGAGGATTTCAGGAGGGGAGTAGAATGTTCTTTGTGTTGCTTTCTGTCACTATAACGAATACAAGAGATAATCAACTTATAAGGAGACGTTTATTTGGGGTCCCAGATTTGGAGGTCCATGGTTGGGTGGCTAGGTTGCTTTGGATTTAGTGCAACGCAGCACATCATGGTCTTATGGCAGAGCAAACCACTCAGCTCTTCCCAAGTCTGGGAGCAAAAAGAGGAGAAAGGGGTTAGGTCCCACAGCCTCCTTCAAGGGCATGTCCCCAAAACCCCACCCCCTCCATTAGGTCCTACTTGTTAAAGATTCCTCCCAGAGGTTCCACCAGGGAACTAAACCTTCCACAGATGGAACATGGGGACATCCAGATCCTTGATCTGTATTGTGGGGATGGCTTATGGATGATTCGTGTACATTTTCTTTCTAGAGAGAATCTGGCCTCTTGATCACTAATATGCTGCAGGCATCTGTGGGGAAGACTATAATATCTTTAGGAGCAACTTCTAAGCCCCTCTGACTATCTATTCTTGACTTTCTTTTATGAGTTTGCTAAGCAGGCCCCCACTGTGTATGCCTGTGGGCAGGGCCTGTTAGCTGTCCCTCTACCCTGAGTATCATCAGATCACTACATCAAGCTAATGCTCACCACCAGTTTGGTCCTAGAGTGTCAAGGTCCTGCAAATCACAAAGCTAAACTTCCGCAGGTGACCTGGGCCTAAGCACTCGGTGGAGACCCATCAAAAAACAGAATTTCTTGCTGTGGCATGTGATCTTGTCAGCAGCAGGCTGGGTAGAGTGTTTGGCCATCTCCTGGAGCTCTAGACAGAGCATTGTACATGGTATTCAAAAGCCTTGGGGGGGGGGCAACAAATGTGTCCTTAGAAACAGTCTTTCCAAACTAGTATGATAGATCATACCTGTAATCCCAGCAACTGAGAGCCTGAAACAGGAGAATTACCATGACCAAGTTCAAGACCAACTTGGAATACAGAGATCCTGTTGCAAAAAAAAAAAAAAAAAAAAAAAAAAAACCACACATACATTGGAACCTGCATGGGACCAGACTAGACACCCTCTGCATATGGGAGACAGTTGTGTAGCTTGGTCTGTTTGAGGGGCCTCTGGCAGTGGGATCAGGTTCTATCCCTGGTGCATAAGCTGGCTTTCTGGAACCCATTACCTATGGTAGGACACCTTGCTCACCTTTGATGCAGCAGGGGGGGTGGGGGTGGAGAGGGGTTTGGTCCTGCCTCAACCAATGTACCAGGTTTTGCTGACCCCCCCCCCCATGAGAGGCCTTACTCTTTTGGAGAGGGTGGGGGATGGGGGGGGAAGGCTGGGGAGGAGCGGGAGGAGGGATGAGAGGGGGATCTGTGGTTGGTATGTAAAATGAATAAAAATTTTTTTTTTTAAATAAAACACACACACAAAAAAAACCCTCAAATTTTATCCTGACTGTTCTTCATACCTAAGTCTATATTTTGTTAAGATATTGAACACAAAACATTTAGAAGATAAAATGAACACCTAGAGGTCTATTTTCATTTTAAGATAAAGGTTTCGTGTTTACCTTGGAAGAGATCCACATTCTCTCCCACCTTCCTTCCATGACAAGTGTGCTAAATTTTGTTTGCTGACACAGAATTATCACATGTGCATGCAGTGTGTCCTCAGCCCATTTTCCTTTCTGCAGTCTGGGTGGCTAGGCATTGAGGTTCACTTGACTCAGAGCTGTGGAGGCATCTTCCCTGGGGAGAGTTTCAGGCTGTACTGTCACATAGTGCCGGCAATCATGCCCAAGAGCCTCTTTCCTTTTAGTAACTTCATCATTACAATGCCCCCCTCCCCCCCCACCTAGTATTGCCTACTGCCCACAGGCCCCACCTCCAAATACCATCACTGCAAGAATTTGGGGATGTTTCTAACCCATGAATTTTTGGGAGACACATTCAATCTATATCAATATTGTCAGTTTTGCATGCTTTCAACTTCACATAAGCGAAATCATATTAGTCTAGACTTACATATTCCTCATTATCCTGCTCCTGACACATGGCTCTTGCAGCAGTCCCCAGCTTTATAAAGCCTCCAAATCACAGGTTGGTGCATTGTTTAGACTCTTCGCACTGTCCCTCTTCTGCTCCCTCCTTGCTAGTCCACCTGCCCACAGATGCCTCCAACTTACTACAGACGATCCCTATGGCTACCTGCACACCAGCATGTCCACTCTGCTGCCCCCTCAACCTGGCTGTCCCCTTCCATGGCCCTGTATACACTACACACCAATATGCCCCACCCCACATAAACATATACACACGCATGTGAATGTGTTCTGCTTGCTCTGAGATGCAAATAATGGCTGTTTTTCAGAAAGATGGTGGCAAACAGTCTTGCCTGGAGTCAGGCCTCAAGAAGCACTTAGCACATTTTCAGGGAAAACCAGTTCCAGGTCCACCCCAAAAAGGCATTCTTGCAGCTTCTTTTCATGTATAGGTCCCAATAACATACTACAGCTACCACCATCTAGCCATGTCTTGAAAAACTGTGGGCCGGTACTAAACACGATAATGCCTTCTTTTCACTGCTGGAGGAAGGCAGCAATTGCCACCCACATATCTGCATGTAGAGACATGATGTGACTACAAGAATATTGAGCTCTCAAGCACAAGAAACCCACCACCCACTTTCATTCTGCCCTTCCATGCAATCTCTACTGACCCACACTTCTTCCCACCACAGGAATTTACAAGATTAGATTTACCTCTACAAAAGGCTGCGAAGGATTTTCTTGATTAGGTCAGTTAACACGGGGAGACCCATGCTAATGTGAGTAGCACCTTCTAACAGTAGCCCAGATATAAATGAGTCCAAGAGAGAAACTTCTGTGCTGTTGTCTGCTTGTGTGCCTGTCCTGCTTGTGAGTTCATCTGTCCCACTTCATGGATATCAGAACCTAGATTCTCTAGCCTCTTTAGACCAGTAGCTATCCAAGAATCCTCCAGCAACAAATTGGGGTTGCTGAGGCATCCAGAGTTGAACACTTACCAGGTTTAGAGTATGAAAACAGCCCTTATTAGATTATTTAGACCATATTATATAAGCTAATCTAATGAATCCCTTTTTGATGTATATTCATTCTATTGGTATTGTTCCTATAGGGAATACACAACTTAAATAGCTATTTTTAGAATCAAGAATTCTAACACACGCCGGGCGGTGGTGGCGCACGCCTTTAATCCCAGCACTCGGGAGGCAGAGCCAGGTGGATCTCTGCGAGTTCGAGGCCAGCCTGGGCTACCAAGTGAGTTCCAGCAGAGGCACAAAGCTACAGAGAGAAACCCTGTCTCGAAAAAAAAAAAAAAAAAAGAATTCTAACACACTATAACTTAATATACTAATATACACTGAGGACTAATGGTAGGAAAATAGTATCTGTTTTCCTAAATTAACCCATTATATTTCTCTAAAAAGGAAAAACCCACCTTGGTATATAGCATAAAAACAGTGCAATTCATAGCATATAAGTCTTGTACCGGGGTATTTCAAGCAGCATTTGTTGGCTTGTATTTGTGGCACGATAGCATCCACTGTAGAAGGTGTATCTACTGAATGTTCAGAACCACGGTAGGAACACCCTGGACTCGGTGTGGGGTTCACTTCTACATTTTCCTCACTGTGCTTTTAGATATTTACTATTGCCAAAAAATGCTGTGACCCCACAGTCAGTCATGCAATTATAGTCCCAACTCAATTTCAGAATCTGACTTCTGTGGCACTCTCCAGACATGGGTCGCTTAAAATCAGAATCTGAGGATATTTTCCTTTTCAAAATAATTCCCAAGACACAGAGTATACTCACCATTTTACCTATTCTCATCATGTGGAACATTTGTGGAATGAGTTAGTTAAACCCATTACAAAACTACTTTCCACTCAGAAAAGCCACCTCTAGGAAGACACCTTGTGTGAAGTATGTAACAGGATCCCAAAAGCAAATGTACATGTGTGACACCAGATGAGGAGCACAAGAACACCTCTGCGTTATCCTGACAGGCAATGTCAAGTCAGTGAGCTCAGGTTCAATTCCTCCTTACATTATGGTTAAGGCAATCTCTCCTTGCAACACTCACAACTCAAGGTGAAAACCCAGGGGGAAATGAATGGAAGGTCCTTTCAAGTCACTTTTGATTTTGACTCCTAGGGTGCTGTGGGATGTCTTTCTGTATGCTGTGAATATGTGTTGCTTGGATTGGTTGATAAAGTTGTCTGGCCAATGGTGGGGCAGAATAAGGTTAGGCAGTACATGTGAACTGGAGAGAGAGAAGAAGAAAGGAGAATGGGCCAGACGCAGATGAGTCACAGCCAGGAGAAGCAAGATGTGAAAGTACTGGTAAGCCATGAAGCCACATGGCAATGCATAGATTAATAGAAATGGGCTGAGTTAAGTTGTAAGAGTTGTAAGAGCTAGATAGCAAGAAGTCTGAGCCATTAAGCCATACAGTTTGTAGAAATATAAACCTCTGCGTTTACTTGGGTCTGAGCAGCTGTGGGAACAGGCGGGACACAGGAAAACTTCCCACTACACTAGGGCATGCCAGTGCTTCTGTGAGCCTCATAGAAGGTTCCTGACAGAACACATAGAAGCAAGACAGTAGAGAACCATTCCTGGGAATGAAAAGGCTGCATAAATCCTCTCCAGAGCACCATGAATGTGGCTTCTCTCAGCATGAAGCACCCCAACTAAGATTCAACTAGGCTTTCTCATCTGACTCCCAAGTGAGAGAACCATCAACAGGGAGTCCCACTAGTCTCCCTGACTTGAACTCTGGAACTGACTGGTAATGATTAGGGGCAGAGCGACTGAGTGAACCTGACTGATAATGGCAGAGGAGATTGTGTGCCCTTCACAGAGTCGCTTCTCCCTCTGAATGGGTCCTCAGTCTGACAGCTTCTCACAAATAATAACTAAAGGGCAAGGTAATATGAGGGACCTATCTCTGCTGCTCAAAGCCCAGGCAAACAAGGATGAAGCCATGTTTTTAAAGGCATAAGTTCAATTGAAGAAAGTACCTATTTTAAAAGACAGAAATCAGAAAATATAATGGTACATCTCAACATCCCAAGGAAAGCCACACTGGAAACTGGCAGAGGGGAATGAAGAAACACCTGGCTTCTTCCTAGTCCAGGACAGGTGGCGGCATAAGCCACTCAGAAATCGGCAGTGAAGTTGAGGAAAGACATCTATGGACCAACTGGCCCATAAAATAGAAATTAAAACTAGGTAATGTACCATTTCTCACCCATCTCCAAAATGTTGATAATACACCATAGGGTTGGCAAGGTTGAGGGAGAAGACATTCTCACATGTTGCTGAAGGCTGGACAGAACTGCACACCATGCTGGGAATGGGGTGGGGGGAGTGAGGTAGGGGTGGGGGAGGGGGAACAACAGGCAAGTAAACACCACCAGAAATCCATTTGCCAGACTGCCTACCTGGAACCCCAGAACTCAGGAGGATGAGGCAGGATTGTAAGTTCAAGGCCAGCCTGAACTACATAGTAAGAGACCTGACCAGGAAGAAAGGAAGGAAGGAAGAGAAGGGATGGAGTGGAGAGGGAAAAGAAAACAGGAGGGAAGAAGAAAGGAGTCTGTCTTCCTGACAACCTCTTTAAGAAATCCACCCAACTATAGTCCAGAAAAGCAGAGAGGAATGTGTAGAACATTGCCCACTACAGTCCTCGTGCTAGGACACTTGACAAACATTCTCCATGACACAGGAAGCGGCCACTCATGGACTCCACTCTGCTGCAAAGCACTTCCCAGACACAGGAAGATAAAGCTAAAGCAACCAAGGAGAAGTGTGTCTGGTATGTTCCATTTATCTGAGGCAGGAGACACTAGAACAATCTAGATTTGCTTATTTTTCAATAGAATAAGTGACATGCTTAGAGTATATTCTTAAAATATACTGGTTTTGAAAATCTGATTTAGACACCATGTAAACATAATTATAGGAAGAAACAATTTAAAACAGTGCCCACAAATTGGTAATTAAGGAACAATGCCTATGTGCCAGAAGCAAAATAATAAAAATAAAAATAAGACTGGGGCATGTTCTGAGGTCAGAACTACAGTGGACCTGAAGTTGGTTTTCATGATCCCGTCAGTGGCTGGTGTGGAATGGACACATCATTGCAGGACAAGTGGGAGTGTGCAGCTAGCTGGGCCAAACAAGCAACCATGAGAGCTCAGACCTCTGACAGGACTGGAAGGACACTGTTGAGATCAGGCTGTGTGGCCTGCTCCAAGTTATTCCATGTTGTGTGAAACAGTGTTTTTTCAGACTACCCTGCCCTTCATGGTTCCGTTTTACACTCAACATTTGACTCCAACTTGAGAGTAGAGGCAGACACAGGATGTGCACATAAACACCTTCTACCTGGCATCACCCCACCCATAAGACCCATACTGATCATTTGTCTTGCCTGTTTTAGCTACTTTTCTATTGCTCTGACAAAATACAATGACCAAGGAAACTTATAAAAGAAAGTGTTTAATTGGGCTTACAGTTTCAGAAGGTTAGAATCTATATGTCACAGCAAAAACAGCAGGGAGCTCACATCTTGATCTGCAACTAGGAGGCAGAGATGGCTAACTGGGAATGGCTTGAGCTTTTGAAACCTGCCCCCCCCCCCCCCCCGTGAAACACCCCCTCCAAACAGTTTCCTTAACTCAGGATCAAGTATTCCAACACAGGGGCCTATGGGGGCAGTTCTCATCCAAACTATTACAGACACCATTTAACAAAGTAGAAGGGGAGCATATGAACAAAGACATGCCAGGGAAACTAAGCCCGAGAACTTATTGAAAGCACCAAGTGAAAGGGTGTAACATCCTCACATGGACCACACAAAGAGAACACAGCACTGTGATGGATGGCAATCACCCTACCAACCTATCATATGATCACCTAATGTGTACACCAGGGACCAACAGAGACTACCTGACTGTCTCAGGCACTTGGTTCAGTCCTCACTGCTAATGAAGCCTATTTGAATTGCCATCCACCCACCTATTTGTCTGTCTGGACATGTTCAGTACCAATCTGTCTTTCAGTGTCTGTTCTTACAACTTAGTAAAGATGGGCAGATACTCACATGGAGTCACTAACATGAGAGAGAGAGACCAGAGTCATGTAGTTCTGGGAGGTGGGAGGCTGGGAGCAGCAAGATTGGACTCCAGAGTGGAAAGGACTCAGAGACTAACAATTTCAGAAACTCCTAGAGCAAAGATACACAAGAGGCGACCAAGGAACACGAGCAATACTGACAGACCTAACCCTGCCTGTGAAGAAGTCAGACAACTTAGCAAGACATAAAGCGCCACTGCACAAGAAAAACAGATCAGAGGTCAGAGCAGCCATTTCCCCAGCAAAGATCTGAGGATGGTGAGGTGTGCAACAGCAAGCATCAGGCAGTGTAAAGCCAAGGTACTGGAGTCACCACCCACACCCTGAAGGGTGTATCAGGCAATGTAAGGCAAAGCTGCAAAGTAGCCAGCCCATACCCAGCAGCATGCACTGGGCAGGGTAAACCAAGGCCAAGTGAGTCACTGCTCCACAGCCAGCAGGATGCAGTTAGTATACACCAAAGGCTTGGAGCAACCACCCAGGCAGCAGGATGCACTGGGAAGTGTAAACCAGAGCCACAGGAGTCACCACCCACATCCAGCCGCATGCATACACCAACATAACCATGGCAATGTTATGTGGAAGATGTGAAGTAACCGAGAGGAATACAAAATTTTGTACTCGGTGTGAAAGCAGTCTTGGGGACATGGTGTCCAGGCCTCCTGGATTCTACATTCCTCACCATGCAGCAGCTGAGGGGCAGGTGGCACAATGCCTGGGCCTACATGGATGACTGGATTTTCACCTTTGGTCACAATGGGAAGCATGTGTCCAGGTCTCCATTAACCTTGCTCCTAGAGAGAAACTTTGTCTTGTAAAATAGACCACCACAGTTGCTTCAGAGGTAACAGAAATACTAAAATAAAAGTTTTTTTTAATACACACACACACAGTATATAGATACTTGTTTTTTAAAGTCTGTGTCTGTATACCACATGTGTACAGTTCCAGAATCCCCCTGGAACTGGAGTTACATGTGGCTAAGAGCTGCCTAATAAAGGTTCAGGGAAGCAAACTCAGGCCTTCTGAAAGAACAAGTACTCTTAACTGCTGAGCCAGCTAGTAAGAGTAAGTGACTACAGCACATATATTGAAAGATGAAAAGCTAGTATCCACATAACAAAAACACACTTTGTTTTTCTGCTTCTGGATTACCTTACTTGGGATGATTTTTTAGAGTAAGTGACTACAGCACATATATTGAAAGATGAAAAGCTAGTATCCACATAACAAAAACACACTTTGTTTTTCTGCTTCTGGATTACCTTACTTGGGATGATTTTTTTTTTCCTAGCTCCATCCATTTCCTTGCAAATTTCATTTTTCTTAACAGGTGAATAATATTCCATTGTGTAAGTAGAATTTTGATCATCAGATGATAGATATCTAGGCTGTTTGCAATTTCTGGGAATTATGAATGGAGCAGCAAGTCTATCTATAGTAGGATGTAGAATCCTTTGGGTATATCTCAAGAGTGATATAGGTGGATCTTGTGAGATCTATTTCTAGCTTCCTGAGGAACTGCCATATTTATTTCCAATGTGGTTGTAGAAGTTTGCACTCCCACAGCAATGGATGAGTATTCCCCTCACTCTATCCACATCCAGCATGAACTGTTATTTGTTTTATTGATCGTGGCCATTCTGACAGGTATATGAGAAAATCTCAAGGCAGTTTTAATTTGAATTTCTGATGGCTAATTTCCTTAACTGTCAATTAATCATGTTTCATCTTTTGAGAACTCTCTGCTTAGTTCTGTACGCCATTTTTAACTAGGTTGTTTTCTTGATGTTCAGTTTTCTTAGTTCTTTATATACTCTAGATACTAACATTCAATCAGGTATATAATTAGTAGACTTTCTTTCCCCATTCTACAGGCTGTTTGCAGCTTTATCCAAAAGGATTGTGGTGAGGAAATCTCCCAAGGAAGGAAAATTGAATATAGTGTATGGAGAGATAAAGGGGGAAACGAGACAAGGAGGATTACATGGAGGTGGGAGGAGAGAAGAGTAAAGGATACAGGGAGGGAAAGTCAACACTAAGGACGTTTTGAAAAATCATATGTAAATCTACTACTGCAAGTTTCCTAAGTACATACACAAAAGGAAATTAAATGGAGTTAACTATATAATGGGGAGACAATGACCCAACTAGAAATCTTCCAGTACCAAGTAAAACCTCCAATGTTGGGGAATGGGTTACAGCTTGTTGAGTACTTGGTCAAAGAGGCCCCATGACACAAACATCAGAGGCTATTGCCGAGGCAGCTAATTGCTCTTCACAACCTTATGGTAAGGTCCTATTGATGAAGACAACATTTACATCATTAAACACAGAAGTTGAGCTGGTGCCCAACTAGAAGGTTCACCCCAACTGACTAACATTCATGGTTCTGGAAAGTACTATGAACACTATCAGAGGAGAAATATAATCAACACCACACAGCTACCAACCCTGTGGCCTCCAACAGTGACCTGCCTACAAGATGTACTGGTGCAATAGAGGCGCAAATGCTATGGGAGCAACTATTTTGGCTGGATTTAAGGCCCACTCCAGGATGCAGCCCATACCTGACACTGCTAAAGTGACCAAGGACCTGAGACTCGATAGGTCATGGACCAAGGAGAAAACCTACTATATTCTGCTACAGGAATACAGCAAATAAAAAAAAATTACTCCTATAGAATACCACTATACCCGTAAGTCAGTGCTTCACGCAGTACTCACCAGAGAAGCTTCTTTTGGTCAATGGCTATTAACAGACCCACAACCAGACAATGTGCAGAGTGAGAGACTGGAGCACTGAGTCCGATTGGTGAAATTATTAAGGCCACTCCACATAGTTAAAAGGGAGGTTTATTTAGTGGCGTAACTTACAAATGAAGGGATAGGTAGGTTGTGGGTTCTGGGAAAGACACAGCACAGTCCGGTGGTGTTCTCTGGAGAACTCTCCTCAGTCTACCTCTAGCATTCAGGGTCCAGGAAACAAGAGAGCATGGCGCATCCGGATCTTGGGTCTTCAGGGCCCTCTCTTGGCCCCGCCTTGTAGGCGTGATAGTCACCAAAGCCTCAATGGGGGTTGGAACTTCCAGACCATAGCTGGAATGGCTACCCACTAGAGTCCTAAATGGGACGTCTGCATCGAACCCTCCCCAAGGTTCAGGGATCTATGCTAAAAAGGAGGCAGAAACACTGTAAGAGCCAAAGGTTGTGAGTGACTCCAAGGAAACTGTCCTCCATACATAACAGGACCAATGCACATATACACTCAGAAGAGAGTTCAGAACAAGTAAGACTTGAACAGTTTCAAGCCAGATGGGGTTCCAGCACTGAGAGATGGAAGTGAAACAGGGTCCCACCCCTTACCAAGAAGCTGTCTGCAACTAGTATCTGTTGGCCAGGGGAAAATCAGTTGTCTCCAATGGAGTGTCATTGGGTGTATCAACCACACTCCTAGGCAGGGCCAATGCCCAGTAGTAGTTGACCAACACAGAATAAACTCAATTGTATTTTTGTTTCATTTTGCTTTTCTTTTGACATTTTTGGCATTTATGGTCTTTTGCTTATTTGTTTTTTTGTGTGAGAAGGTGTTTCTTGGTTTGTTTGTTGTTTGCTTTATGGAGAGAGAGAATGTGCAAGAGAGGGAACATAAAGTTGAGTGGGTAGGGATATGGGGAGATCTGGAAGGAGTTGGGGAAGAGGGAAAATATGAACAATACAGTGTGAAAAAAATTAATTAAAAATAATAAAAAGAAAAAAAGAGTGAGTTAAGAAGCCATACCAAGTAAACAGCGATTTAAGCATTTGTAGTTATTCCCTCCAAGAACTGAGTTTTTCTTTCCATGACACACCATTTTTTTGCAATACTTCTTTCTCTTTTTGGAGAGCTTTCAATGAATGAGTAAACCCTCTAAAGATATTTAGAACCACTTTCCCCAAATGGAATCTGACCTTGACAACCTATATATTACAGATTCCTCTACAGATTCTTTTCTTAGACTATAAATACAAGTAACATAATAATTTCAACCTACAAACAATTTCCATCTCTCTAGCCCATAGCAAACATGTCCTGAAAAGTGATGGATACAGCTCGATGTCCTCTGGTAACAGAATTACTGTTTTACCTCAAAGGGTTTTTGTTTTGTTTTGTTTTTTCACATATAAAACAAACTCCAACTAGGACAATCTTTTAGTCTTTACTGACTCATAGGCATATAGAGGCCATAAAATACCCAGCTTCTACCCCTTCTACATCTTCCTTTCATCAACATGGATAGAATTGTTTTATCAAATGTGATACAGGACAATTGACCCTGTACCATACTGTATCACTGACTGGTGTGAGAAAAGGACCATAATGACAAAAAGCCTACACACTTGATTCAAACTGTAGTTTTCCTCTTCTTTACATAACATGTTGTAAGGCAGCTATTCAGTATTCACACTTAGGCACAGTCCTAAGTCTGCTCAGGCTAAACGAAATGGTTATAGAACTAGAGGTAGTGCCATGGCAGAAAACTCAGTAATATATCAAAAATCTGTTTTCTTATCTACAAGTTCACAAAATGACTGACTTTAATAAACTAATTATGCTCATGGTCACTTAAACCCTCTTCTCTTAGCAAGAGCAAGCAAAAGTTTTTCTAAGAAAGTAAAGGTGCTTAATACCAAACTTTTCTTTTAAGCTCAATTTTTTTTTTTTTGGACTAAGAAACTAATACCTAAAATACCAGCCTGTTCTTTCTATGTTTTCACTTCCTCATTTATTAAATTCTATAAATACATTCATCAACAATGGTGCTTTTAAATATTCTTGGCACTCAGTTAAAACTGTTGAAGTCTACTTTATTTTGTTCTTTCATGTTTTCAAAGAAAAGATTAATATTATAAAGTATTCACAAAACTCTTTTATCATTTAATCTATTTTCCAACAAGATTTTTATACAATTTTATATAAAAGGATAAATCAAATTTTCCTTAAAAAGTTCAATGAGAGAAAAAAATATATATCCTCTATACTGCTTTAAAATCTAATGCAAATATTTCATGAGCTACTGATGACTTCTAACAATCTAAAAATATTCAAGAATTAGCAATGAAACAATATAAGGAAAACATGAGCATTTCACATGTCTCTTACATTACAAAGTTATCAACCTGTCAGACCTATCTCCTAAGAGCCTGAAAATGATCTGGCATAAACCAGACCTGTAAGTAGGAAGTCATAGTGATATTTATGTTAACACCTATACTTCCATTTATTCCAAATCTTTAATCTAAGTATTATAGGTTCAGAATGTAATCAAATCTGGGATGTTCTCCAACAGATAAGCAACACCATTAGCTAAGCTGTGTTTCAAAAACAGTGTCTAGAGATTTCATATATTATCAAATGCGTGGCCACATGGTTAACAACTTGTAATAGTTGACATTAAACACAAGTATTGTGCCACAAGTCCATCTACTTTTATTTAATGTATTTTCTCATATGCCCAAGAGAACCTGCATCAGGTGTGTTTAGGGATATATTAATTTATAAGGATATAACTCCATTTTTAAGGTTATATTATATTTGATGTACTGAAGAAAAAAAAAAAGAAACTAGTAACCAACTTCTTCAGGTCAGTTAAAAGCCATGACTTTTATTATTTAAAAAGTCCCTGAAAGTATCAAAACCTTAAGAGGAACAGAAGCAGAACAAACAACAAAACCAGGAGAGGAAAAGAGCTGCAGTGCAGATAATCAACAGCTTCTCATTTATTTGGCCACTAGCAAGGGGGAAAAATGTAATTTGTTCAGTTGTCTGAGTTCTTTCACGAATCTTCATCCCATACAGAAGAGACTTTCAATTTTCTAAGCACACGAGCACCGAAGGCTCTGTCTTCTTGTGGTAGTTGTTCTTGTCTCAATAATCTCAAAGCCAACTTCCTGGAGAATCTCTCCCTGACTGATGATCTGTTCCTATCAAAAGTGCCACATTTCTCACAGATGTTTAGGACAGGGTTTAACATTTTAGTTCCTACTCCTGGTCTTTAGTAAGTTGCAAGACATGCTATGTCATGATGTAAAGTCTTCTTATTCTGCAAATGGTCTCCCAGCAGCACACCACACCTACACTATTTCATTAAAATAGGCAAGTTTTGTTAGTTTGCCAACTTCTGCACATCCTTGTTGAATTTATCGTAAGCTGACTGGAAGGCAAACTGGTTCGATTTCTGCAAAAGTCAAATACTGTGTGGTATCACAATTCTTAGCTTGATCTTTCATCTTCACCACCTGCTGAGGCCATCCACCATCACCAATGCACTGATCTCTGAGCTCTCCACCCTGAGTTCAGGGTACTCAATCCTACTTGCCAGAGTCTTGCTGAGGGAAGGGTGCTGATGGGGAGAGGCTATAGAAGCTAGGATTACCCAGAGGCAGAGGATTCTTTTACCACAGTGCTGGTGCCATCGTTTCTCCAAATGTGCACAGGGGACCACTTGCCAGCATTTTTAAATGAAGGACACAAACTTGCCTATTCATGGTTACCATATTATACAAATGTCACTTTAAAACCAGATCCTTTTTCTCTTTCACATCATTACTCCATTACTTGTTGTTGTTTCTGTTTTTCGAGACAGGGTTTCTCTGTGTAACCTTGGCTGTCCTGTAACTCACTTTGTAGATCAGGCTGGCCTCAAACTCATAGAGATCATCCTGCCTCTGCTATCCAAGCACTTGGGTTAAAAGAGTGTGCCACCACTGCCCAGCTATTAATCCATTATTTATATGGGCCCTGGACAAACCTTTAACTCTTGAGTTCTCTGCTTACTCTCCTATAATCATCAATATAAGAAAAGGTCTGTGCCTCTGCCATAGACCTGCAGAGGAAAAACAGGTCCAATTGTGCATGTGCGTCCACTGAGCAACACTCTACCATGGCCTTAAGATATGACAATCGTTTCTAGGTAGCAACTCACTCCTAGCAACAGCCTTCCTCAATTCACTTCCTTTGGCAGGCATTTTTGAGCTTGATTTTTGCTCTATCCCTAACTGTGTATGGTACACAGCAACACTCAAACAAGAAGCCTTCTCTGATCTGATAATGACCTTCAGTGGAAGGAGGGCACTGCCTCTGGAGTAGGGCTGCTGGGTTCAGATGTAAAAGTTGAGCACAACATAAGTGCAATGGAGCAAGAAGACACTTTGTATCAGTGCTGTGTATTGGTGTATTTATTACAACTGTACAACAGATGGCAGTAAACTGTCTGGGCGAAGTGATTCTTTTCATCATCTGAACAGAGGCCCTGTGTGGGCTAATGGCAGCCCTGCTGAAAGACCCAAGAAAAATCTGTTCCAGTAAAAATTTCACAACAAATAATAAATAGTGGGTAAGTCATAGGCCAACGAGCTTAAGAGCTGGCCAAGGCCACAGTTCCCATACGAATTGCCAGGGCTTCTGGGGAAGAGTGCAAGCTGCTTGCCAGTCTTTCTCCCACTTATCTTTACCACTCTCCATCTCTGCCAGCTGGTTAAAGGCACAGTGTGTATGGTAGAGCACCAGTGCTGTACTGGCCTTCATCTTTGGGTAGCTACAGACTCAGGCCTCCAGGCTTAGTCTGACAAAAGAAGAGAAAGCAAGAAAGGTATGCACACATTTCACCCTATGAGTCTCTATTTCTACACACCCAAAGACGGTGGTTTTGTCATGAATTCAGAAATTCTCCCAAAGTTCTCATTGATGATTCATACAGGAACCTGAAAAACAAAAGAAAGACACAGATTCAGTTCCTCCAAATGAGCAGAGTTTAGAAATGCTATGTAAGCAGACATACATGAAAACAGCCTGTGATCTAGAAGCCTCTGACCTACACAGAGCAGAACACAGTCCCAGCCAAGCCTTAGCACCTACTGCAGAGCCCATAGCCTGGGGCCCTGGTAATAGACTGGGGCCCTGGCATAGACTCAGTAACACCTGCTCACCTGGCAGCATCCAGCTGGAGAATAGTTTTCTTAGTTCTACTCTTCTGAATTCTACCCCCTCATTAGATCCAGTACACAGAGCACAATGTGGCTTGTCTTACCCAGCACTCAGTCCTGACTCTTTACTGCATAAGAGAAAACAAGGAAAATGAAAACCATCTACCTACACCACCGTACTCTGCTACTATGGCCATCCCTTCTACCTCTAGCTGCCTGAGGCCTGCCTGCCTGAATACCCAGGCCCATTGATGGAACACTGATGGAGGCAGTCTCTCCCCTCCTTTCAGGGTGTCTACTCAAGAACCATGGCTGGACAGCTCCTGTATAAATCACTGCAGTGTGATACTGCAGATTTAAGCACATCAGTTACAAAGCACAAGGCTCTGTTGCACTCCCTTTTCTCCCTTTCAACTAACACTCCTCCTTGGCACTGCCACATGTTATTTGGTCAGAGTCTGCCCCCGAGTGCCCTCTCCCAAGATGATCCCAAACTACTCCCAGATACTCAAAGCTCCACAGACAAATTAGCATTCTGGGCCTGAAGAAGCCATGTGATTGTCCTCTGTGGCCAGCACTGAAAGTGAGAAGACTGATGGCCAGTGTCCCTGGCCTGGTGTACTGACAACATGTCTAGAGTCAAGGGAAGATTGACATTTTTAGATTTCAGATAGTAACATTAACAGAGAGGCAAGAGCCTCTTCAAAATATCTCTTTAACCAAATGTATCCAGCTCACATCAGCTGTCACTGAGAGTCACTACTAACTTAACATACACTCTGGCACTGGCTACCCACCACCTCTCATATGCTCAGCAGCCTCTGTAATAGCAGCAAAAACCTAGAAAAGACAGTATTTTCTCCCTTGCCCATGGGCTCAGGAATTTTATCTAGCCACTTGAGTATTTTAAGTCAACCTCCTGAAGAATCCCCTGTCAGGAAGTCTTTGGAATCATCCCTTTCTTTGGCTTAGGAGGTTTCTTCAGTTCCTAACACTGCGTGTGTTGGACACCTCTCCAGTGTCTGGGGAACATCTGCCTGCATCGCCCTGCCCAACCAAGAAGACTTTTTTCCAAGACTCACATTACCATCTACCTGATTACTCACCATGTTCCTGAGTTCAAAGCTCTTGCTGTCCCCTGAGAGGGCATCCACATGTATTCAGCCCACCTAGCGCAAACACCTCATGGGTACAGACTGAGCAGAGGGTGCAAGGATATCACATGGGAGCAGTGGGTACCTGCCCTGCCTTGTGAATACCAGAAGCTCAAGCTCTCTTAACTTCAAAGGTGAAAAAGGTGTCAACCCAGACCAGCTCTTTAGGAGTTCAGATAACTGGGACCCTCCTGTGGCTCACCTCACTGGTCTAGCACTACTGACTCAGAGTCCCCTGCCCCACTCCAGGCCCCCAGGGGAGATACAATGCCAGCTCAGGAGCTGGAGCTGAGACAGAGGGAAAGTGGTCCACGTTACCACCTCCATCTCAAAAAAGAATCACTGCCTGCTGAGTGGGAGGTAGAAGAGTTAGGTTATGCTCACAGCAATGCCACCCCCTTCTCTCTCACCTTCAACAGCTCAGACGCCAGGCAGGGCCTGCACAGGGCAGCCTGCCTCACAGATAACCCTGGCACAACTGCTCCAATGCCACAAAGACCACTGGGCCTACAACTAGTTCACTGTGTTACCTGAGCAAAGCATGAATACACTAGCCATCGAGTAAGGACAGTGAAAGGGACAAAGGCACAGGGTTTCAACAAGAGAAGGGCAGTGGCAAAAAGACTTGTGAGTCATGGGTCTGTATGTATGTGTAATTAGACAAGTGGCCTAGAGCATGTGACACCTCAGCTCTGACCATGAGCAGGAAGGACATATGGCCCTTCTGACCCTGCAACACCACATGCCAGCAACATGGAACAGGAAGACAGAAGAACAATGTCAGGATTATAAAGGAGGAGGAGTACTTGTGAGTGAATTGCTTTTAATTATCCACACAAGTCCACTCAGAACTGGCAACAGGAACACTTCTAAGCAAGTTATAAAAGCATCCTGCCACAGATTCATCCTTTAAAAGGACTACTAAAATTCCACAGAAAGGAACAAATCAGTTAATGCCCACTTATTGATACTGCTCAGATATCCTCCTAGACTCTCACAGCAAGGGCACTGGTAGCCCACATACACGTGTACTCAATATTGGCAAGTACTTGTATGCCATGGGATTACAGTCCATCAACTCACTAGTAAGCAACCATGATGCAACATAAACCTTAACATACTTCCATAACCTTGAATTACAAACACATTCTACCTTCAAGTTGATTATGAAAGTGTATACAACAGGCTTGGTATTTCAGTGCAACAGCGTGTGGGCAAATGTTAGTGTTTCCTAAGAAAACATGCCCAACTCAGCATATTCTATAGCAAGGGAAGCAATTAAAGTACAATAGGAACAACTTTATTCTGAACCTAACAGACCACCCAAAAAATACCTGCCCAACTAGAGAGAAAACTGAGCCCCACCAAGCATGGGAGTTTTCTCCTTAAAGAGAATTCTCTCCACAGGCAGACGGTTCAGTAGAGAGGACGGCTGATGGCAGAGATGTAGGAGCCATGGAGATGAACGCAATGCATCTGTGTTTAAACCTGTTCAGGTCCTTTGATGATGTGTGAGTAGAAGTTAAGGGCACTAACCAGAAGGGCTTCCCTTTCATCTTCAGAATGGGCTGCACCACTCAACATCTAAAATGTTATCCCCACAAACAAGATTCTAGCAAAAACATTCTGACATATGCTGAGACTGTTGCTCCATTCCATGAAAATAACATTCCTAGCTTGTAGTCCCGATACCCTTCGGTCAACAGTACATCTGGCAGAGACATTCTCACTCAGGTGTCTCCAAAATGCATCTGTTATTCTGTCATCTCTGTAGCAGGTTATCAGGCCATAGAAGTTCACAGAACTGAGTTGACTTTCTTCTTAAAGTATACAGTAGCAAAGTCTAACTGCATTAACCAACTTAGTAAATAGTCAACAGTTTAAAAGCAAAGCATTTCCTTCATAGCCTTCAAACTGACCCACATGTGTGGTCTTACTGGAGGTTAGATTTTCAGGGGAAGGAACTTTTATCCAGGATACTCTGTCCATTCCTCTACTTGAGCCGCAGATAGGCCCACTGGCTCCACCTGAGTATCATGTGAGTGTTTGTCCAGCATAAATGGCCCTCCAGATCCCAGCCGGGGGCTCCACTGTCCCTCGAGGTAGGTTGCTCTGTTTACTTTTCATCTCTAATTTTTAAGATTCCTTTATAATTGGTAAATAATCCTCTATTCCAATTCCATTAAAAATTCTTAACTTTAGTTGGGCGGAAGTGGCGTACACCTTTAATCTCAGCACATGGCAGGCAGACGCAGGCGGATCTCTGTGAAGTTCGAGGCTAGCCTGGTCTACAAAATGAGTTGCAGGATAGCCAGGGCTGTTACACAGAGAAACCCTGCATCTAAAAACAAACAAGCAAACAACAACAACAACAAAAGTCTTAACTTTGAGCCTTCTGGACCGACCTGCACATGGTTTCACCCTTTTAAACAAGATAAACACAGAACAGCACAGTAAAGCAGCAGCTGTGGTGATCTGACATAAAGCACAACAGTCCTAAATAAACATTCATTACGAAATCACAATTTTAAGAGATCTTCACTCAAATGAAGAGCTAGCCTATGTTCATGGATAGGAAGACTCAAAAGGGTCAAAACTGCAGTCTTTCCCACCTTTGTCAGCTTAGTTCAATCTAGAAAAAACCAGTGGATTATGTGAAACAGACAAAGTGACTAAATCTTATATGTAGAAACAAAGATAAACTAAATGTCAAAGAGATATCAGGTAGAGAATGACTATAATACAACTTAAATAGTTGTTATAAAACTAAAGTAAAACTGTGGTTCTGACAAAAGACCCCAGAGAAAGATCAACATGAATACAGGCAGCTGATTTTGACAAAAATGCAATGGCAGTCGTTTTAGCACAAAAATGTTAAAACAACTAGATGGCCACAAGCAAAAATTCAAATCTAGACATGTGATGGCTATTCTTGATTGTCAACTATATCTAGAATTAACTAAAACCCAAGTTAGTTAAATTTTTCTGTTCTTCCAATAAGAAACTAGGGTCAACTGGGGGTGGGGTGGGGCGGCTCAAAGTCAATTAAGAGAATAAAAAGATAAACTACCAACTAGATGAAAATATTTGTAAAACATATATAATAAGGGGGCATTACCCAAAATACACAAAGATCTCTTAAAACTCAACTTAAGAAAACAACCAACCTGATTAAAAAATAAGCTAAAGATCTTTTATCCCCTTCATTTTTAATCTTACGTGTATGAGTGTTTTAGCTGCATGTACATCTGTGTATAACATGCATGAAGTGCTCTTTAAATCCCAGTACTCAGAAGGCAGAGATGGGCACATCTCTGAATTCAAGGCTACCTTGGTCTACAGAGCAAGTTCCAGAAAAACCAGGAATACTGAGAAATCTTATCTCCAAACACTAAAAGAACAAACAAACAAACAAAAATACTTAATGTATAACAATAATCAAACAAAAAAAAATATCTCAGGAACAGAACATGCAGGATTTCTGGGATACTATTAAAATCTAAACCTGTAAAACATACATATAGAAGGAGAAGAGACCCAAGTCAAAGGCACAGAAAACATTTTCAACAAAATCATCAAAGAAAATTTACCAAATATAAGAAAAGAAATGCCTATTAAGGTACAGGAGACATACAGAACACCAAACAGGATCAGAAAAGAATATCCCCACATTATATAATTATCCAAAGACAAAGTACAGAACAAAGAATGGGCACTGAAAGCTGCGAGAGACAAAGAACAACTCACACACAAAGGCCAGCCCATGAGAAGAACACCTGGCTTTTCAATGGAGACTTTAAAGGACAGAAGGGCTGAAATGATGCTCTTTAAAACCACAGATGCCAACCCCAAACCACTATACCCAGCAAAACTATCAGCTGTAATCAAAGGGAAAAAAATTCTACCCTGATAAAGTAAAATTTAAGGACTGCATGTCCACTAAGGCAGCTTTACAGAGGACACTGGAAAATACTTCAGTCTGAGGAGAAAATGAAACACACTCAGGAGGGCACAAGGACTACATAATCTCACAACAATTAATCTAAAGAGGTTTATGAATCATAAAATAACGGGAATTAATAAATATCAACAGAACCAGTTACTAATAGACACAGATTTACAGACTAGAGAACACGCTCCATCTTCTTGCTACCTCTAAGAAAAACACCTCACCATCAATAGCAGACACCACTTTAGGATTAAAAGGATAGAAAAGGGTGTTCCAAGGACACGGAACAAGGAAACAAGCTGAAGGAGCTATTCTAATACCCAACAAAACATACTTCAAAAGGAACTAACAAATTAATTTGGCTAAAATAAATCTGGAGAAAACTCTGATTTTTTTTTTTTAAGACATAATCTCGCTGTGTGGCCCTGGATTTCCTAGACCTCACTATATAAACCAGCTTACTCTCAAACTTAGAGATCCATTGCTCCTGCACCCTGAGTGCTGGGGTTAAAGGCATACAGCATCACACTCAGTTGATATCTTAAATCAAATGGATCTAACAGTCATTTACAGGATTTTCTACCTAAATGCTAAAAAATATACTTTTTTTCTCAGCAGCCCATGAAATTTTCTCTAAAATTGACCACATATTAAGACACAAAGCAAGTCTCAACAAATTTAGGAAAACTGAAAGAACATCCTATATTCTTTGATCACAAAGGAACAAGCTGGGTATCAACAGCAATAAAAACTAGAGAGTACACGAACTTGTGGGAGCTAAACAATACATTAATGAATGAAAAGTAGGTCAAGGGAGAAACCAAGAAAAAAATTTAAATTCCTAGAATTGAGTGAAAATGAAAATATAACATACCAAATCTACAGAACACAATGAAAGCAGGAAAGATGAAAAAAAATCATACTAAATATCTACAGCTGAGAAAGGTGGGAGAGAGATTGATCACATACTAATAAATCAATGGCACCTGGAGGCCTTGGAAAAACAACAGTCAAAGACAGTATGAAAAGCCAGGGCCAAGCAAAGTGGTGCAGCACTCTGAGAGGCAGAGTCAGGTAGATCTCACAACCTGGTCTACACAGTGAGTCCTAAACCAACCAGCTGCTGTGGGATGGTCTGTATGTCAAATTACTCTGATTGGTCAATAAATAAAAAACTGATTGGCCAGTGGCTAGGCAGGAAGTATAGGCGGGGCTAACAGAGAGGAGAAAAGAAAGAACAGGAAGGCGGAAGGAGTCACTGCCAGCCGCCGCCAGGACAAGCAGCATGTGAAGACGCCGGTAAGCCACAAGCCATGTGGCAAGGTATAGATTTATAGAAATGGATTAATTTAAGATATAAGAACAGTTAGCTAGAAGCCTGCCACGGCCATACAGTTTGTAAGCAATATAAGTCTCTGTGTTTACTTGGTTGGATCTGAGTGGCTGTGGGACTGACGGGTGACAGAGATTTGTCCTGACTGTGGGCAAGGTAGGAAAACTCAAGCTACAAATGGCGCCCAATGTGGGGCAAGAGTTTCCACCTAAAACCTGAGTAAAAAGATTCTAAGACAGAACTAAAAATAGTTCCAAGTTGTCGCTTTCAGCCTGCATGTTTGAGCTACTATGGCAAGTTCCTGGCATGTGCGCTCGACCTGCAGTATGGTGGGAATAAGGCCTCTGCAAGTGGCACATTAAGCTGCATGGTGGATTTAGTCTTTGCTAGTACAAAACAAAAAGAGGTTTCTGGGCTACACGCTGCTTTGATAGAAGCATAGAACCACTATTTCTGAGAGTTGATGGCTCCCAGAGCTGGCGGAAAATGTACCACCACCATGTTGGGAAGCTGAAGTGTGTGGAGCCAGCAGCCACAGCGCCGTTTCAGCCTTAGAAGGCTGCAGTTTAAAGCAATAGGCTCAAGGTAATATAAAAAATAAGCCATGTAAAGATGGCTACCACACAGAGAATCTGGATTATGTTCTCTTTGATATTCATAACTGAAGAAAAACATATGATTGCAAAAGCTGTTGAGTTATGCCAAAATGTATATTTAAAAGGTACCTTGACTTCAAAATTTGGATATAAGGATATGTTGCGTTGGAAAGGAGGCTCTGCTTTTGTTTCCACAGAAAGCCAGAGCCTATGGATTTGTTCCAGATTAAAATACATCAGGTTTGACCAGCCAAGAACCCCTAAAAGGTCTCCGACGACACCAAGGCCCAGATGATCCAACATCCAGAACCGTTTCAAGGCAACTGGCTCAGATGATACACCCTCACGGACTACTCCATAATCCTAGAATTTTCTTTGTGTCCCCATAAGATACAGCGCCCCCCTCCAGCAGGAAGTAGTAAGAGAAGCTATGCCCAGATTCCCAAATATACCAAGCTGGCTTTGGAGATGTGTTAAAACCTTCCTCTTTAAAAAAAAAAAAAAAGAAAGAAAGAAAAGGGGAAGTGCTGTGGGATGGTCTGTATGTCAAATTGCTCTGATTGGTCAATAAATAAAAAACTGATTAGCCAGTGGCTAGGCAGGAAGTATAGGCGGGACTAACAGAGAGGAGAAAAGAAAGAACAGGAAGGTGGAAGGAGTCACTGCCAGCCGCCGCCAGGACAAGCAGCATGTGAAGATGCCGGTAAGCCACAAGCCATGTGGCAAGGTATAGATTTATAGAAATGAATTAATTTAAGATATAAGAACAGTTAGCAAGAAGCCTGCCACGGCCATACAGTTTGTAAGCAATATAAGTCTCTGTGTTTACTTGGTTGGATCTGAGTGGCTGTGGGACTGACGGGTGACAGAGATTTGTCCTGACTGTGGGCCAGGCAGGAAAACTCAAGCTACAACCAGCACTATATAATGAAACCTAACTTAAAAAAGAAAGTGATGAACTCCTACATATATATGACCTACCTAACTAAATCAAGATAAAGTAGTCTTTTTATTAAGCCAGTATTGCCCTGATACCAAAACCAGACAAAGATCCAACAAAAAAGAAAAAACTATAGGTCATTTACTCTGATGAATATGGATGCAAAAATTCTCAATAAAATACCTGCAAACTGAATTCAAGAACACATCAAAAAGATTACTCATCATGATCAAGTTAGCTTCATCCTAGAGATGCAGGAATGGTTCAACATACACAAATCAGTAATTGCAATCATATGACCATCTTACTGGATGTAGGAAAGATCTTTGAAAAAATCCAAGATCCATTCATAAGTTCTAAAGGATCTAGGGATAAGGGGGTGGGGGGGAGATCTAAATTAAATAAAGGCCATTTAAAGGGAAAAAAAAAAAAGCCAACAGCCAACATTACACTAAATGGAGAGAAATCCAAAACATTTCCACTAAAATAAGGAACAAGACAAAGATGTTCACTCTCCATTCTTGTTTAGTACAGTGCTTGAAATCTTAGCTAGAGCCATGAGAAAAGTAATGGAGATAGAGGGGATACTAACAGGAAAGGAAGAAGTCAAAATATAATTTTTTGCAAATGATATGGTTCTATATATAAAAGACACTAAAAAGCATACCATAAGATTCCCACAGCTGATAAATACATTCAGCTTAGTAGTGGGTACAAAATTGACACACAAAATCATTAGCCTTCCTATATACCAACAGCAAACACACCAAGAAAGAAAACGAAAACAAATCTCTTCACAGCAGCCTCAAAAATACTGTGGAATAAATCTAAGGACATGAAAGACTTGTGTAATAAAAATTCCAAGGCACTGAAGATACTGAAGAAGACACAGAAGACAGAAATACCTCCTATGTTCATGAACTGATCTGACTAATGTGAAAATTGGAGGAAAAAAACCTTAAATTTCACATGTAAACACAAAAGACACAGGATAGCCAAAACAAGTTAAACAACAAAAGAGTTACTGGAGCTATCAACATCCCTGATTCTAAATTATACTGCAGAGCTACAATAATAAAAACATTATGAGCCGGGCGTTGGTGGCGCACGCCTTTAATCCCAGCACTCGGGAGGCAGAGCCAGGTGGATCTCTGTGAGTTCGAGGCCAGCCTGGGCTACCAAGTGAGCTCCAGGAAAGGCGCAAAGCTACACAGAGAAACCCTGTCTCGAAAAACCAAAAAAAAAAAAACATTATGATACTGGCATAAAAACAGATATACTGAAGCCGGGCGGTGGTGGCGCACGCCTTTAATCCCAGCACTCGGGAGGCAGAGCCAGGTGGATCTCTGTGAGTTCGAGGCCAGCCTGGGCTACCAAGTGAGTCCCAGGAAAGGCGCAAAGCTACACAGAGAAACCCTGTCTCGGAAAACCAAAAAAAAAAAAAAAAAACAGATATACTGATCAACAAAATAGAAATGAGGATCCAGCTATGAATCCATGAACCTACAGGCACCTAAATTTTGACAAAGAAGCCAAAAATACACGCTGGAGAAAAGACAATGTCTTCAACAAATGGTGGTATCCAAACTGGATAGTGTATAGAAGAATGAAATTACATCCTCATCTCTCACCCTGCACAAAGCTTAACTCCAAATGGATTAAGGACCTCAGCATAAGACCGGATAGCCTGACTGTGAGAGAGGGAAAAATAGAGAATACATACTTGAACTTATACTATTAGAAAGCAGTTTTCTGGACAGGACCCCAGTAGCTCAGGCATTAAGATCAACAACTGATAAATGGGACCTCATGAAACTGAAAAGCTTCTATACAGCCAAGGACACCAACATTCAA
The DNA here is from genome assembly GCF_049852395.1 of Peromyscus maniculatus bairdii. NCBI lineage: Eukaryota > Metazoa > Chordata > Mammalia > Rodentia > Cricetidae > Peromyscus > Peromyscus maniculatus. Next base: position 88,396,457 of record NC_134865.1, on the reverse strand, counting down.
CTGAAGAGGCAGCCTACAGAATGGGGAAAAATATTTACTAGCTATACATCTGTCAGAGGGTTAATCTCTAGAATACATGAAGAAATAAAAAAAGTAACATTAAGAAAATAAATACAATTTAAAAATGGAACATGGAACTAAACAGAGATGAAATACAGACAGCTGAGATTTTTTTTTTTTTTAATTTCTAACATTCAACAGGGAAATGCACATTAAAAATATTCTGGGATTTTATCTTATCCCAATCAGAATGGCTAAATGAAGAAATATAAAAAAATCAACAAGTAAAAAAAGACAGCAGACACTGGCATGGCTGTAGGGAACTAGGAACACTTCCTGCTGGTGGTGGGATTGTAAACTGGTATAATCACTATGGAAATCAGTAGGGGGGGGGTCCTTAAAAAGCTGAAAATAAGTTTATCACATAATCAAGCTATGTAACTCTTGGGCATATACCCAAAGGACTTTATATCATACTACAGAGATATTTGCTCATCCATGTTCACTGCTGCTCAAGGCACAATAGCCAAGAGATGGAAACAACCTAGATGTCAATCAACTGATAAATGAGCAATAAAAATGTGGTACATTTCCACAATGGAATTATTTATTCAGCTCTTAAAAAATGAAATAGGTAAATGGATGGAACTGGAATCGATCATCCTAGTGAGGTAACTCAGACCCAAAGAGATGATCATTTGTGGATGTTAGGTTTGGTGTGTGTGTTTTTATTTGGAATGCCCATTGAGGTTAGGAAATGAGGAAGGAGGACATCTTTCAAGTGAGAGATACAGTTATACAAAGTGGGATAAGGGAATAAAGAAACAGGAAATATTAAATGAGTTGGGGAATCGGAAGGCCCAGTAAGAGTGAATGTGGGTAGGGTATAAGTAACACTAAAGGCTTTTTGAAAAGGCCACATGGAAGCCTACTAGGGAATCTTCCTAAAATACATATATATACATATATTTTAAAAGGAGTTACCTTATAATGGGGGGGGGGGGTGTCATTACCCTAACAAGATACAAGAGGTTAGTAAATAACAACCTCAGTACTAAGAATGGGTTACCTCTTTTTCAGCTGGTGGGGCCCCATAATTCCCAAAGATAACAGGCAGTTGGTTTGATTAGCCTCCACAACTTGACCTTAAGACTCTCCTTATGAAAATACCACATACTTGAGTCATACAACATGGAGAAATCAAACTGGTACTCACATGGAAACTTCGGCCCTGCTGACTAGCTTTCATAGTGCTGGAGGGGGCTATGCATGCCAGTAAAGGAGGAAAGTAACATCCATCTTATCCAGCTTCTCCAAGAGCTACAGTGAGGACTGGCCTGACGAGTATGCCCACTGGTGCAATGGCAGCATGGATGCTGGGAGTGACAGCCTTTTTTTTTTGGTTTGGATCTAAGGACCACATCCTAAGATGGAACCAATACTTGGTATTGTCAATGGGGCTGAGAACCTGTGGGTAAACCGGTCACAGGCCCTATGGAAAAAGCTAATACTGCTATTATTTTGCTAAAAGAACACAGTGTTACAACAATTTCCAATGATTTGTTGCTACACCCATAGATCAGTACATCTGTCAACCCACATCAGAGAAGCTTCTTCTTGCAGTGGATGGCAAATAACAGACCTTCAACTGGTGAGTAAGCAGACAATAAGAGACTGTGGAGTGTTTAGCACTAAATGGAAAATACCTATTACAGCCCTTTTCCCTCAGGCTCAGGGAGCATCAGTGAAGAAGGGGAAGAAAGATTGTAAGAAGTGGAGATGGTGGATAATTTCAAGGAAACAGTGTTTTCCAGACACAACAAAGCAGTTATCCATAAAACTCACAGTAACTGTGACAGCATGCACAAACATGTGCAAGCTCAAACCAGACAAAAATCCCAAAATGGAGGGGGCAGGAAGCAGGCAAGAAATCCCTCCAGTAGCTAAAGAGCTATTGACATTTGGTAGGTGCTAAGAGAGTCAATATTCAGGCTGGAGAGATGGCTCAGAAGTTAAGAGCACTGATTGCTCTTCCAGAGGTCCTGAGTTCAATTCCTAGCATCTACATGGTGGCTCACAACCATCTGTAATGAGATCTGGCACCTCTTCTGTATAATAAATAAATAAATAAATAAATAAATAAATAAATAAATAAATAAATAAATAAATAAATAAATAAATAAATAAATAAACAAACCTTTAAAAAAAGAGAGTCAATATTCTTTAATGGAATAATCCATGCTAAGCCCCACTTCAGGGCAAGCCCCACTCCCCAGAGTAGATAGACTGACAACACAAATTGGCCTCCATGGGTTTTAATAAAAAAAGAGAAGAGGAAGAAGGATGAAGGGGAAGAAGTGGCACTGATCAAAGTTGGGTGGGTAAAGAGGTTAGGGTAGATCTGGAAGATGGCAGTGAGGGGCTTGAATATGATCAAAATTTTGATTATATAAAATTCTCTCAAAAAAAAAAAATTCTCAAAGAGTTAATAAAAATATTATTTTAAAAAGAAAGGAAATATCTAACAGACATTTAGTAAAGAAGAGAGACAACAGTAAGTTTATGAAAAAGTACTCAGGAAAGCACAGTAAAGCAACAAGATGCCACTATACACCTAATAAAATGGCCCAAAACCCAGAACACAACCGACCAAAGCATGTGAAGATGAGGAATGGCTGAACTGCCATTCCCTGTGGTGGAGATGCAAAACTATATAGTCATTCTGGAGGACAGGCAGATGTTTTCTTACAAAATATATCCTTACCTTAAGATCCAATAACCTTGCTTCTTGGCTTTACTCAAGTTAAAATTTTACATGCACACAAAAAACTAGCATAAATATTTGATCAAACGTCATGACTGAAATAACTTGGGGAAGAAAGGTTTATTTCACCTTACAGTTTATAATGTATCATCCAGGGAAGTCAGAAAAGGAACTCAAGGCAAGAACCCGGAGGTAGGAGCTGATGAGGCCATAGAGGAGTGCTGCTTACCTGCTTGCTCCTCATGGCTTGCTCAGTTTGTTTTCTTATACACCCAGGACTACTTGTCCAGGGGTAGCACTACCTATGTCAATTATCAATCAAGAAAATGCCCCACAGACCAGGCCAATCTTACAGAGGCATTTTCAACTAAGGTTCTCGTTTCTCAGATGATTCTAATTTGTGCAAATTTACAAGAACCTAGCCAGTACCATATTAACAGCAGCTTTATTCATAACTCCTCAAACTTGGAAATGGGTGAGATATTTCTTAGCAGAGGTAAAGGTTAATTTTTTGTTTTTCAATTTGATTGAGTTAAAGGATGATCAGATAGCTGTAATAGCACTATTTCTGCATGTGTCTAAGAGGGTATATTTAGAACAGATCAGCTCTTAAACAGTGGACTAAAGAGGTTAAGTCCTCACACTATATGGTGTACACTTGACTCTCTTCTGGAGCTAGGGCAATTCTTCATCCCTTCTGTATCAAAACCCTGGGTTCTCAGGCTTCCTGGCTTACACCACCCTCCAAAGATACAAAACCAAATGTGAAACCAAACATAAGTCAGGGGCTCTGTGTGGTGATGATATGTCAGTGCATGGTAATCTACTGTTAACAAGTGTGTTGCTATGGTTTAGGATATAAACAGTGAGAGACTGTAAGCACATACTGGGACAGGGGCCATACGGAAACTCTCTGTACCTTCATGTCAGTTTTCTTAAGAATTAAGTCTTTTAAAAACTAAGCCCACTAAATTATTCTAACATTGCAGGAATTGTTCAACATTAAAAGATCTCATACTATCATCCCTCTGTATCCACGCATCCATCCATCCACATCCATAAACTGACCAAAACAGACTTAAAACATTCTTTTTTAAAAAGCCCAGTCTGTACTGAACATGTGTAGATTTTTTGTTGTTATACTGTAGTGCTTAGCAAGGACAACACCAATTCACTGTATTATCAGTAACCTAAAGGTGATTTTTAAAGTTCACACGAGGTATGCGTAAGTTACATGCAAGTTCTATTATAGCACTTATATAAAGAATTTAACCATCAATTTATAGCCCTTTCACGTTGATCTTCCTCCAATTCCCTCCTCACCTCTTCCCCTGCTTCCCTCCTGCCGTTCTCCTTCAGTCTCTCTTCTGCTTTCTAGTCACATGAATTCTATCACTTTCATGGTTCATTTCCCCATTCTATTATTCTTGAAATGTTTTTTATATTTTAAAAGTCCTTATAGTTATCAGTTATTTGTAATTTACAAAGGCAATAAGCCATATGGTACAAGGAGCAGTAAGGACTTCCTAAACTGTAATCCCCATCACTGAAATGCCATCTCATACACACAGAGTTGCTTGGCACATTTCTAAAATTCCGAAAAAGCTTTCCACACACTGCTTTTTACAAATGAACTCAGTCTACCTGTCCTGCACGCCTATCCTGCCTTGCACACAGGTACAGTTCTGTGTGTATTCAACACAGAGGATTCTTCTGTTGAGGAAGAAATGATTCCAGTATGTAAAAAGAAAGAAATGAATGGAGAAGTGCTTGGAAAGACAGATCCAAAAACAAGGCTGCACAGCTAAGAGTGAATAGCTGTGAGCACACAGCTCGAAGTCACTGTTCCAGACGCAAAGGCAGCTTAGCTGGCTTCATTTGACTGACAGACCAAGTAGTGTCGCGTCTACCCCAGTGCACTCTAGGTGCTGGCTTGTGATACATGTTCATACTGTTACAGCACATACACAGTGTCTAAAACTGATGACTGGGGAAAATAAAGCAAATGTTTTAAAATTTTTAAATATGAGCTGGAGACTTAACTCTGTGGCAGAGAGTCTATATATCATGTGGGAAGCACTGGGTTCAATTCCTAGCACCATCAAAATAAAAATGATAATCTGAAATAAATTTCAAAAAATTAAATTTTATTATTTTTATGTATAGTTTTATACATAATTATAAATTATACTAACACTGACCCATTTTACTAACAATAATAAAAATTAGAGTAATGGGCTAGAAATGTATTCAGTAACCCTTTCATTTACTATAATATCTTAATTCTCAAAATCATTTATAAACCTAAATCCTAGTCAAGTAAGCATTTGGTATTTAAGCCTATGTAACAAGCCCACAAAAAGCAACACTCTAGAAGTGTATACATAAATTAGCAATTTAGGATTTTGAAAGGCTCTCTGCAAAGGAGAATGCAGCTATACAGCATGATTTGCTTCCCACTAAGACTGCCTAGTGAAGTGCCTGTAACAGTTGATTCTCTACTTCATGCAAAAACAGCACAGGTTACCAAGATGTCCTAGAGAGGAAAACAACTTAGGAGCACGCTTGTTAACAGCAGTCTGAGCAACCAAAAACTTCCCAGGAAGAAAGAAAATGCACCTCACTGTGACAGGGCAAGGCAGTGCAGAGGTTCCTCTATCTTGTATTCTTGCTGAGGCCATTGTAGGTTTAACTAGAATTTGACCTCCTTGATAAGAAGCCAGGAGGAAAATTATACAACTCTATTCTAGGAACCCAAGGTCAAGATGCCTCAGTTAACTTATCTCAGGGTCTGTTAAACTGCTTGCTTATACAGGACCTCCTCTTCCAGCTATCTGCTTATCTTAGCATCTGTTAAACTGCTTGCTTGTACAAAACCTCCTCCTGTAGCTGTGGAGGAAGATATCAGGATGTGGGTTTTGCCTTAAAAAAAAAAAACAAAAAACAAAAAAACACCTTATTCTATACGTTTGGTGCTGCACTTGGGTCTCCCAAACAACTGAGTGTATTCCCAGCCTCCTGGAATAAAGACTTTCAATTGGCTATAGACTGAGTCTAAGTGGTCTTCTCTGGTAGGCATCCCATAATAACACTAAGGGCTAGGGATGAACCTTGACACTCCAAGACAGACCTTCATTTATACCTGGGAAATACCTGTGGCTTTCAAATGAAGCAAATTTCCAAAACAATGTCTAATTTGAAAACTGTGAATTTGGGTAAATGTTCTTTCTTTTATGTAGTAAAGTTTCACAAATGATGGTTTTCTTTTGTTTCTGGAAGGCATTTGTACCTCAAACAGAACTGTCTGTTTTAGTCACTGTTCTATTGACACAGCAAATCATGGCCAAGGCAACTGACCAAAGAAAGCACTTAATTTGGAGGTCACAGTTCCAGGGGATTAGAGTCCACAATGGCAGGGACCATGGCAGCAGGCACAGCACTGGAGCAGAAGCTGGAGCTTACATATGATCCACAAGCGCAGGCAAAGAGGGAGCTAACTGGAAATGGTTTGGAACCTCAAAGCCCACCCCTAGTGACACACCTCCTCCAACAAGGCCACACCTTCTAATCCTTCCAAAACAGTTCTACCAGTTGGGGACCAGGCTTTCAAACACATGAAGTATGTGGGCCACTCTCATTCAAATGACCATAATCTCTATCCTTACACTGTAGGCTTCTAATCACCTGGCTCTAATGAACTGAATAAAAGAGCAATCCCAAACATACCCAGCACTCAGCTGGAGTAAGTCTCACATTTACCTTTCGAGGCTATCCTCTTCCAACGTGATCTCCATAAATGTCTTCAGCTTTCTGTTCACAGTCTCTACAGCCTCCTTCAGCTTTGCACTTCTATGTTTACCTGTAAGAAGATTGCAGGGAAAAGAAAAGCTCTCAACATCACTACATATCCACATACTCTGCTGTGCACATGGGGTCAGTTCTTTGTTGTTTTGTTTTTCCCGAGCTAACCCTGGCTGAGTGCAGGACAATTACCCCTTCCACAGAGATGCTGTGAGAGTGATCTGCTATGTGCGAAGGAGTGACAACCAGCACAAATCAGATTCATCCACTGCTTACATACTGGCAGGTACTCAGCACCCCACATCCATGCTTACATCGCCTCAATGAGGCATGTCCTTTGCTCTGCAGAACACATGTGCTCTGTGCCTGTAAATCAGGGAAAGTCACTCAGACAAGCCTTTTATGGAGCCCACACGGGGCCTAAAAACTTTTAAAAAGCATCATTGACTAAGCACCCTAACACCAAAATCTGTAATCTGCAACATTCTAAAATTCAAAACTTTTTGTCCCACTTATGTGTTTCAGATTTTGAAGTATTTCAGATTTTAAATTTAGGGATTCTCAATCAGTATGTTTCATGTAAATAGTGCAAAACCTATGAACTCCCAAATCTGAAAGAATCTTTGTCCTAAACATGTGAGTGAAAGGTATTCAAGCTTTGTAAATCTTCACAGATGTGATAGGCATCCTAGCTTATTGGATAGGAGCGATCTTTACCTGCAAAGTACTAAAGTTGAAAGACATTTTAACATCAGTAGAACTTAACAAAAAATATCGAAACATGAATATGATCAGCCTGAAGGGATGCCACTGTACTTCACACTGAGCATCTTACAGGTACTGCCAACTATTTTTCAGTACTACTTTCACAGGTTAAGTATTCAAGAGGCATAATGCCAACACGTATACTATTTAAAAAATAAACTTTGGGATAATTTTGGTACTGGATTTCGATGTTGACCCAACTCCTCAGTTTGAGCACTATTCTTGCTTCCGTTTCCTGAGTAGCTGGGCCTACAGGCCTGTGCAACAGGGCTCATCAGATTTTTAAACATAAGTAACACAGGGCAAACCAATAGAAATTCAATTCTGAGGTGGGCTTAGTGGCCCAGACCTGTAATCCCAGCAACTAGCAAAGCTAAGGCAGAAAAACCCCAAGATCCAACTGGGTTGCAGAATGAATTCAAGGCCAGCCTAGGTAAGTTAGTCAGACCCTGTCTCAAAATTAAAAAGGGAGCTGGTGATAAAGTTCGGTGATAGATCACTTATCTACGCTGCACAAGGCAAGAGGGAGAGGAAAGGGGAAAGAAGAACGGAAGGAAGGAAGAAGGGAAAAAGAGGAAAAGGAAAGAAGGGAGGGATCCAATTCTGAAGTACAGTATATTTACATGTGCCCAATAGTGAAGTGAAAGGTAGACAGACCTACAATGCAGAACAGGTAAGCTCATGCAAAGACAGGGCCAGTGGATGGCACTGTACTCAGAGAACACCAGGGAACAAGGGTGAAAAGGCTGTGGGAAGCCTTTTCTGTCCTGGCAGAGGAGAGGGTGAAACAGGCCAAATTCCCAAACATCTCTAACATGAGCAACAAACAAGGACACGATCAGTAACACCAGATGAAGGAGAGAAAATGTAACCAACCTTTGTTAATAATCAAAATAATATGCAGAACAGCTGTGAGGCACACAATGCCTTCAATATCACCAGAGGTTACACACGCCTTTAGTTCATCCAAAAATGACCTATGAAATCAGCAAACATCTGAAATCATTCCACATCCCAATACCTTATAGAAAAATAAACGTAGGCAAGGTTTACCCAAAATCATAAACACCACTTTTCAGGTAACATGAGAAATTGTTTGAGGCCCTCCCCTACATGTATTTTATATTTTTTATATATATCAGTTGTTGCAGGTGAAATGTTAAAACCAGATCAGGAACATTGTGGCCTTTGAAAAACACTGTGGCTATGTTCTACAGTCCAATGTACATAAGAGATATTTAATAGGCTGCTGAAAGGCAATCCACAGCTCTCAGAATGATGCAATTAAGCATTCATGAGACATATCCACACTAAAGAGTGTCATACATGTTCAAAGTCTGAGAAGCAAATCCCTTTGTATCCTCAGTCCCCTGTGCATTACTACAAACCCTAGAATCCCAGTCGTGATAAATGGATGGTAGAACCAAGAGTTGTTTATGTGAAATAATTTGAATTCAGAATCTATAGAAATGAAAACTTTTGTGTTACTGGAACAAATGATGCTGATTTGCTGGAGCTGAAGAATCTGCTAAGATAAATAAGAGACAAGCATCACTGAGGTGAAAGCTAGAAAGCACTTCCACAGTCAGTACACAGAAGTTCAGGGTCTGGTTGGGGGAGGGGTGGAGCTGGAGCAAGGCTGCAACCCAAGCTGGTAGCCAAACATGGTAATGTGTAAGAGTTCCCACAGGGAACTAGTTTGAAGGCATAAAGGAGTCACAAAGAGGAGCCAAAGCTTGGCATCAAAGGTTGGAATCCTTGGAGAGAGGCCAGGAGGACATGGTGAAGGTAAAGTCTCAGCTGCAAAGGAGACTCAACATATTGGAGATGTCAGGACCTTGGGACAACTACCCAGGACAGCAGCAGGTATTGCATAGAACCAGCCTGAGCCTACTAGACAAGCTGTATGTGGGGTTGCCCAGGTCCTTTGGAGCCCAGTAAATCTAGATTTGGAGCTACACTGACAGATTTTGGTTTTGCTGAAGTGTTATTGCTTTTATGCCTTGCCTCTTCCTTCTTGTAATAACAAAAGCATATAACTTGCTTTTTTGTTGTTGTTGTTTTGTTTTTCAGGAGCCCACAGTTAAAGAAATGTTACTTTTTTTAAAACAAATAAACTGAACTTTCAATGTGTTGAAATTTTAAAGTACCATGGGACTTTTGAGGTTACACTGGGACTTTTAAAGTTATACCATGTTTTATATTGTGATAATAACATGCAATCTTGGGGATAAACAAGAAAGGAAAGGTTATGGTTTAACAGTGATGTGTGTGTATGTCAAGCTGACAATGGGTCAATTTTGCTACCAAGTTTTTGTCGACACACTGGAATCATCTGGAAAGACAGGACCTTAATTGAGAAAACACCTCCATCAGATTGACATGTGGGCATAACTATGGTACATTTTCTTGATTAAGATTGATGTTGGAGGGCCATGCCAATGTGGGTGGCACCACCCTGGGGCAGATGGTCCTGAGCTGTATAAGAAAGCAAAATGAGCAAGTCATGGAGAGCAAATCAGTAAGCACTGTTTCTATTTGGTCTCTGCTTTCAGTCCCTGGCTTGGCTTTTCTCCATGATGAACTATAACCTGAAAACCAAATAAATCCTTTCCTCCTCAAGTTGATTTTGGTTAGTGTTTTATCAAAGCAACAGAGAAGAAAACTAGAACATACAGTAATAAGTATTTTTGTACACACTTTTTTTCTTGTCTAACAGAATTTAGTTGTGATAAATATAGCTAAAAACTATTTAAATGTATGTAACAGTTTATAAAAAGTAATGGTTCTTTATAAAAATTTAACATAAACATTTTCTATCACTCATAAAATGAAGAAAAAGTCTATGGAATGTTTTTGTCAGGGGGGTAAAAATACCTTTGAAAATCTGAGAATAAAAAGTAACAGATTACAAGGCACTGAGAAAAAATACAAATAGGGCTGTACCAAGATCAGAGAGAGAGGACAATTACCTGACCACATCCGAAGACCTCATTATTACTCCCACTAAACACCTTGAAAATGGAGGAAGGTCAGCAAGACACTGTGGTGTGGTCAGTTCTTCTATATTAGAGACCTAGGAAAATTTCAGATCAGTACATTATAAATAGCCTGGACTCACAGCTTGGTTCACATTAACTTAAGACTCTCTTCTATCTGACCAAAGCATTCCAGAAACTCAAAGGAACAAGCTTTATTCACTACAGTTAATTATGAATGCAGTATTGTTTTGCACAAGAACATTTTAGTCTGTGAAACAGAAATAAAGGACATGTCACTTAGCAGGCCTTTTGTCAAATGGCCTTTATTTAATTTGATATCATCTATACACAATATACTTTTATGTCAAGTCAATTTAACCAGTTCTTCTCAGCCCAGATTAGAATCTCAGTCTTAAAACACTGGTTTTTGGTCTAAAGCAGCAGTTTTCAACATGTGGATCATGATCTCTTTGGGGATTCAAACAACCCCTGGAAAACACAGATATTTACATTGTAATTCATAACAGCAGCAAAACTGCAGGTACGAAGTAGCAATGAAAATAATTTTATGGTTGGGGGTCACCACAACATGAGGAACTGTGTTAAAGAATTGCTGCATTAGGAAGATTGAGAATGGCTGCTCTGGAGAAACCAAGTACGATCCATTTTCCACAGAAAAGGTAAAATGGAACAGTAAAAGCTAGGCATGGTGGCTCATGCTTGTGATCTCAGTACTGTGTAGGCTGAGGTAGGGGATTATCACGAGTTCCAAAGCCAGGATGAGCTAAAGTGTGAGTCCCTGTCTTAAATGCTAATGTGACCAGCTAAAGACCAAGCACATCTGTAGCTTTAACATCAGATGATCTGTAAGCACTCCTCATGAAAGGAAGACACTGTTAAGCTGTTTTATAGAACTATCCCTGTGGCACACTTACAACACCTTAACTGTAAAGACAAGTCGGCAGTACAGGCTGAAAACAGAGGCCCTGTGCACACATGAAGCTTAAGGGAACCAGGCTAGCCTCAGAGCTAACTACGCAGACTTGGTGAAGCATTATGGAAAACAGATGTTTCCTAATAGGACAGTCAGAAATAAGATGTCAAAAGGAGACAGTAATTTTAAATGTGTATATAACTCAAGAAAAGGAAAAGTGAAAAAAGACAAATCCTCAGTTCAGTCCCACTACTTGGCTTACTGCGAGGCACAGGGCAGTACAGAACACATGACTGTGTTGTGACAGGCAGGGACAGGGTCTGGGTTTGTCCAAAGGCCACCAATGCTTTATAACTTCAGCCATATAGCTTTCTGAAATTAGGTCCTTAGTAATACTAAGTTTATGCTTTATGTCACCTAGCAAGTTAAAAATTACTTTCTTTTTTTTTTTTGGCTTTTTGAGACAGGGTTTCTCTGTGTAGCTTTGCACCTTTCCTGGAACTCACTCTGTAGCCTAAGCTGGCCTCGACTCACAGAGATCCACCTGGCTCTGCCTCCCGAGTGCTGGGATTAAAGGCGTGTGCCACCACCGCCCGACTAAGAATTACTTGTTTTTTTTTTTTAAGATTTATTTATTATGTATACAGAAGAGGGTACCAAATCTCATTACAGATGGTTGTGAGCTACCATGTGGGTGCTGGGAATGAACTCAGGACCTCTGGAAGAGCAGTCAGTGCTCTTAAGCCATCTCTCCAGCCCCAAGAATTACTTTCTTAAACCAAACAATCTCTCTTTACACTTTGAAGGACAGCCATGAATTCTAATTAAAATTTTATAATTTAATTAACATTTTTATTTGTCATTTTATATTACAAAATGTGTATAATTAAAATAACTTCTCAGACTGGAGAAATGGTTAAGAGCACTTGTTTCTTTTGCAGAGGACCTAGGTTCAGCTCCCAGCATCCACCTGGTGGTTCAAAATCATCTGTTAACTCCAGTTCCAGGGAATCTGATGCCCTCTTTTGGCCTCCACAGGCCCCAAGCATGCACACTGGGACGGACGGACACACACACACACACACACACACACACACACACACACACACACACGCAGGCAAACACTCATACACATAAAAACAAAGTAATATACACTTGATCATGAGCTGTACAGCTGCATGGTGACATTTTGGCAGAAAGGGACGGTCTATCTGACAATGTCCCCAAACACTATCCTAAGCATGCTGGCATCTGTATAGGCATACTCAGGGTGTGGCACAGTGAGAATCTGCATGTTCATTTCTCAGAGTGCCCATGGTTAAGCAGTACAGACATTTCTACAAGTAAATGCAATTCAGCGAGTCCTTCTTTTTATTCTGAGTAAACCCACTGCTACTTCTTTCCTTTACTACCTATGTCCACATGGGACATCACGGAGCTGAAGAAGAAAAACAGCACCCTGCATGCTCTCTATGGTATAGTGTCACTTTCTGTGTCAGCTCAAATGATCACACTGATCAGATCAATTTTTAACCAAACAGACTAAATCTGTGTTAGTAAGTCTTCCATTCCCCTTTAGTCATGATAGAAAATAAGATACCAAAACTTCAAGTTTCTGGATCTAGAGGGATGGCTCAGCTGCTAAGAAAGCTTCTGCTCTTATAGAGGACCCAGGTTCAGTCTCCAGAACCCACAAAGCAACTGACAACAGCCTGTAAATCCAGTTGCAGAGGACCCAATACCCTCTTCTGGCCTCTGTGGGCGCCAAGCATGCATGCAGTACACATACACACATGTAAAACACTTATACATAATAAGTAAATCTTTAAAAAATTCAAGCTTTCTATAGTTAAGAAATGAGAAGAAAAAAGAAAAGGGCATGCAGAGATATAAACCACTGCACACCAAAACAGAACAGTCCTGCACTGTTTGCCCAACTATCCTGATTTCTTCTCCAGTAAAGAAGAATCTTGAGAAACTATCAACTCACTCAAAACTCTCAGAGCCAACAGACATATCCACATCATGGGGCCTAGTTCCATCTCAGGAGTGGCAACACCCTCAGCATATGCTCCACCGCTGCCACATGGCTCTAGACATCCAACCAGCTGAACGGCAAGGGACTGAAACCGACAAACAGTCCTCACCAAAAGCTTGCACTAAAAAAACCCTAATCACATACTGTGAGCAGAACACAGCAACTAGCAGTTTCAGAGTCAATATACCTCACCTTCCGCAGCTGATGACTTATTTCAACCACAGGCGCAGCAATCAATGTAGAAAGAACACCATGGTGGACTGCAGTGTCCTTGTACCAGGATTGGATAGTGTTGATAAATTCATGAAGAGGGGTCTGGACAGAATGAAAGAGCTACAAAAAAATCACATTAGTCACTGTCAGTACAGCTAAAAATCAGTTTTCAAAAAACAAGTACCAGATGTGGTGGCTCACATTGTATCTAAGAAAGCACCAGGTGTGGTGGCTTACATCTGTATTGAAGAATGCACCAGGCTAAGTAAGGAGGAATGAGGTGAGTTTGAGGCCAGCCTGAGCTACAGAGTGAGAGCTTGCCTCAAAAATAATAATAAAATGACTGCTAGGTATAGAGGCACACATCTTGGGAGGCAGAGGCAGGCGGGTTTCTGTGAGTACAAGGCCAGCCTGGTCTATACAGCAAGTTTTAGGACAACCAGAGCTCCATAACAAAAAGAAGCTGTCTCAAAAACAGCAACAACAAAAACCAATAAATTAAAAAGAATGTAAGTATCAATAAGGAAGGATGGAAGAAGGAAAAAATGACATTAAAATAAAATCATCAGCTCAAGCAGTGCTTCTGAATGACACTACTCAATGGATGGTGGAAGACATGACAGAGGGTCTAAGACTGGGCATAAACTACAGAAACAGATCACAAACACTTGAAACAACTATGAACTGGGCTAGGAAAAACTATGTCAACAATGCTCAAGTATTTCCATCAGCTAAGTCTAGAATAAAATTGAGAATCTTTGATATTTCATAAACAGCCTTCCATTTAAACATTTTTTTTAATTAAAACAATAATAGCTCATTGATTAAAAAAAAATGGCCCTCTCCGCTAACAGCATAACTTATTCAGGAACAGGCTTTACAGTTTTTAGAAGCAGGTCTAGTTCCTTTGATTTTTTTTTTGTTTTTTTTTTGTTTTTTTGTTTTTTTTTTTTGTTTTTCAAGACAGGGTTTCTCTGTGTAGCTTTGCGCCTTTTCCTGGAACTCAAACTCACTTGGTAGCCCAGGCTGGCCTTGAACTCACAGAGATCCGCCTGGCTCTGCCTCCCGAGTGCTGGGATTAAAGGCGTGCGCCACCACCGCCCGGCTCCTTTGATTTTTATAACCCGGTTCCTCAATCATCTCAGCCTATGAGCTTTCCACCATCAACAGAAAACCATGATCCCTTCAAGGTGCTTCTAAATGGGGACATTAACAGAAGGGAGTTAGCACTCTCCCGGCAGTGACTGTCCCTCTGAAAAGAGCATTTTCACAAACACATTCTTTCTGGGAAGCTCTGGAATCACAGCTGCACAGATCAGTCCTGTTTACAGTCCTGACATTCATGGGACCTCAACCCCTGAGCTCAAGACTACGAGTCTACATGCCACCAAAGAATGCAGGCATGCTTAGCTTTAGGGCTGGCATCCAATCACCGCTTAACACCCACAGCAGATAGCACAGTGAAACCTGGCCAGTTCAAGCATAATACCGGCAGACTTTCTTCTGGCTGCTTCCTGAAGGTCCAGGCAACACATTCCAACATCTTCTGAAATACTTCCTGGACTGAGTCAAACAGCATTGTGATTTCTTCATCTGAATCTGTTTTCTGAATCATGGAGTTTCCAGTTATCTCCTTCAGAATGCCAAGAAGTAATGAAATGTAAAAAAATCCCTTCACTAGAAAGAAAAGGAGAACCATCAATTACCTACGCACATATTCAGCTGAAATTGTATAACACATGTACATGATGGTAATGGAAGAACCTATTACCACTGAGTCAGCAGGAAACATCTTGATCAGATTGATCCAAACTAGAACCAAACTCAAAATGTTTTCTCTACATAACTATAAAACTGACTTCTTCCCCAGCAGCAATAGCACAGCTGACTCTGTCAGTAAACTAAGAACTAGTTCACTGCATGTGGACAACAACTAGCAATGTGACTCCTGTAACACCTGAATTAGAAAACACAGACTTTCTCTTATATTAATACTTATGTAAAAACCCAGCAAGGACAAGTCCAACCTCTCATCTCTCAGTATCATTTGATAACGCCATAGATTTCTGATACCTAGTTGTAGCCTATTGGTTTCCTTTAGTGTGTGTGTGTGTGTGTGTGTGTGTGTGTGTGTGTGTGTGTGTGTGTGTGTGTGTGTGGTGTGTGTGTTTTAATTACGTCCCTGACTCGGTACATAATCTGGTAAAATTTATTCTGTATGTAAGCCTAACACTGTTCCTCCATTTTTATTTCCAATCCATCTTGCCAGTAAAAGCTACAAAAACAGAGACGGTGGCCTGCCCCAGTGAGCTTCAGGGCACCCTATGTCACCCTGCCCCACTCTAACACATGGCTCAGATGCTGATCAGCCCTTAACTTCTGGGTACCAGACAGCAAGCCGCCCAGCAGAATCCATGGTACAAGGCACTTTAAAATAAAACAAGCATGCAATAAATCACAGAAATGATGCTCCTCACGGACAGTCTATTGTCCAGGTGACTGCAAGGACTTGCCTAGAGAATGGGCCTGGATATGAAGAATAAAGCCATTCAGCTACAAAATGGACTAAAGATCCAGCAAGCTCTGCCAGAGACCATAGCCAACTACACCCCAAACCTAAGCGAAGACAGACTGCCCATCCCAGAGGCTCTCTATGAATCCTCCCTAGGTCTAAGACTCTGTCAGAATCAATAAGAAGCTTTGCAAAATCGCTAAAACCACAACATGAACTTTCAAGGAGCTACTACTCTCTCATTCAGAGGAGGGTGGAAGAACTCATTCCTCATATACATTTGCCACATGGAACGTCCACTGATGAGACAGGTGATGAGCTCTTTAAACCTGGAAACTACTGAATAAGACCTCATAGATGTTTTGAGGTGGGAAGATCCACTGTTAATCTGGGTCACACCTTTGGCTGGCAGCCTATATAAAGGATAAAGCTCTCTGTCTCTGCCAGCTTGCTCTCGCCTTGCTAGCAGGTCCATTCCTTCACTGGTATTAGAACCTACTTCTTCAAGATTTCAGCATATACTGAAGCCAGCTGAGATATCAAGCCTCGTGGACTGAACAACTGGATTCTTGGACCTTCTGTTGGCAGATAGCCAATGTTGGATTAGCTGGACCAGAGCCTGAAAGCCATTCTAATAAGTCCCCTTTACAGATACAGATTCATTCTCTAAGTTCTGCTCCTTTAGATAACCCTGACTAATATGCAAAGGAGCTGCCTCCTTACATTCTTCATCAGAGTGAGTACTCTCAGTAACATAGAAAGAAACCTAGAAAGCTAAGACGTTTAACCAGAAGTTATTTCACTGTATTCAGGTGTGTGTATTTTATGAACCAAATATGCAACATGCTAGTTAGATAGCTAGCAACAAACTGCTAACAACAGGCCAGGATTCATAGCTACAGCCAAAAACGGTGATGATCTATAGTCAGTGCTCCCCAGGGCACAGCTCAAAGCCAGAAAACAAGCCATCAATGTGAAACTGAGTAGTGCTGGCTCCATGGCTCTTCCCAGTGTGTTCATCTTTAGGTTGCCAAGTACCTGCCAACAAACACAAACTCGCTATTGCGGCAAAGACAGCAAAGACAGCCTTGGTCTCCGAGATGCTGGAGTCCAAGTTGTCTTACATCACTCTTTATCAATGGCCTTTTTCTTTCAAAGCCTTCCATTTCCTGTAGTCTTTCCTATTTTCTTTCATTTTTCTTTCAAACACAGCCCTAGATTCCCTATAGATTTTACTTTTAAAAATTCAACATTACTTTTTCATTGGGCTGGTATTTTTCAGTAAGAAATCTTCTCCCATAGCCCTGTTATGTTTGGTGCCTGATTTTCTACAATCTATGTACTGTATTATAGTGGGAATACCACAAGTTTGTGAGCTTAGACACCTAATTTATTTGGCTTTTGCACTTGGCAACCCAACTGTGTCCCAGGAATGGCTTCTTTAGAATATGCACTTGGGCTGGGCAGCAGTGACTTGCACCTTTAATCCCAGCATTTGGGAGGCAGAGCCAAGAGGATCTCTGAGTTTGAGGCCAGCCTGGTCTACAGAGCGAGATCCATGACAGGTACCAAAACTACAGAGAAACCCGATCACGAGAAAAAACAACAAACAAACAAACAAAAAAACGAGAATATGCACTTGGGTTTATAAAGAATATCCTACCTGGGCATAATTAATATTAACATAATTTGAGAATGGCCTCCACAGGCTTTTGTTTTGTTTTGTTTGGTTTTTCGAGACAAGGTTTCTCTGTGTAGCTTTGCACCTTTCCTGGAACTCACTCTGTAGACCAGGTTGGCCTCAAACTCACAGAGATCCACCTGCTTCTGCCTCCCAAGTGCTGGGATTAAAGGGTACGCCACCACCGCCCAGCTCCCCATAGGCTTTTACAATTGAACATTTGGAAGTATTAAAAGGTACCACTTTGTTGGCGGAGATGTGTCACTGGGGGCAGGCTTTGAGGTTTCAAAACCCATGTCATTTCCACTGAGCTGCCCTTTCTCTGCTTGGTGGCTGTGTCTCAAGATATGAGCTCTTAGCTACAACTCATGCTCCATGCTTGCCTACTTGCTGCCATGAAAGTCAGGGCTCACCTTCCCAATAAACTCTTTTTTCTGTAAGTTACCTTAGTCATGGTATCTTATCAGAGCAATAGAAAAGTAAATAAGACACATAACTAGCTTCTGAAAATGGCTTCTTCAATGAGCCTCTTTCAAGTAGAGCAAAGACGTTTACAAGGGTAAACTCTAGGTCTCACCTTGCAACCACTACAGAAGAATAGCCACACTGTGGTACGGTGATGAATCCTAGAGACCCCAGTCATTGGACATGTGAACACAAAGCTCATTCCAACCTGGACACAGGTCCAGCTCTGGACCTGATCTAAAGGGACTGGACACCACCATGTAATGAAACAGACTAACTGGACAGCAAATTCTGATTAGTTCTACAATTCTAAACTTTATAAATAATTAAAAGTAGATTAAGCTCTATAGCAAAATAATTCCTAAGTGATGAATGAAGTGTGGAAAAACAAATCATTTTGATTGTTTCAATTAAGCTTATATATAGAATGTAGTTTTTAACTATAGACAATGATAAACAAAAAAGACCAAGACTTAGAAATAAATAATCCTGCAACTTTAGAATTTGTGACCCAGTACAATACCATGCTATACTTGAAGTTGTCAACTAGTGCCCAGCAGCAGAGAGAGGGTAGGACTCCACTTGGGCCTGCCTGGAAGGCATCCAGCTACATCACTCACATCACTGACCACAATGGTTAATCTCGACCAACTAAACATGCTAAACTGAATTTAATGAAGGACGGCTTCATTAAATGCTTAGAAGAAGCCAGACTCTGATCTTCAGAGGGAGAGAGCAAGGGATGGAAGGATGGACCAGCTATAAGTACATATTGCTTTCAAACATTCCTTTAATAGATAAATGATGCTGCAGTACCTGTTTTCATTATTACGAGACTCCTCTGTAAAAGTTGTATCTGAAATTTAGGGTCTCCAAGGCCCACCATGACAACATCTTTACACACAGCCAGGTAAGTCTGTAAGACACACATGGGTTCAACAACGACAATAGCCATTTAAAAAGGGAGGCAGTCAAGCCTAACAAAGCCTCTCCTGTGATGTGCTAATATTACAAACTGTATTTCTCAAAGAATTTCCATAAATACATAATTTTCATTGTTTCTATAGGAACTCTCTAGACATTTATGCAGTTCCACAAACCTAACTAAATACCACATGTTAAACTACATTGAAATTATGCAGAATGTGCTTTTGTAAACAGAAATGCCATTCTTGGTATTGTGAAGCAGCACCGGGGTCTAAATCACTTCACAACAATATAAGCAGTCTTGAAAATACAGCACCAGCTGTGCCCCAGCTGCTGACCTGGATAACCTGCTGATAGACGTCACTCCGAAGCTTCAGATACTCTTCTTCTTGGTCTTGAAGAAGAGGTAAAACTTTGTTTTCTAACCAAGATCCAGTTTCATTCAAGATGGACAGATGTATTTTCTCTTCTGAGCAGAACTGTCCAACACAACAAAGAAGCCAGTAAGTAACAAAAGCCGCTCTGACACAGGATGCTCGGAGCACCAGAACCAGACAGCCTACCGTGTACTGAAGATGGACGCTCAGCCTACAGTAGAGACCAAAGGCGTGCAGGGCAGTTGCTTTGTTGAAGTTGAGGGCATTCCCACTTGGAGACTGAAGAAGTGATTCCAGATCTGCCTGTAAAATCACAACCCAGGACCCACGTTCTGAATGGCACATGACCACATCAAAGCAGGATGACTGCAGTGGCAGCTCTCTCTGCCACCCTTGCACCTGAACACCATCTGCGAGTGGGCTTTAGAAGCACACAGCAGAGTTAAGAGGTGCACAAGGCCCCAGGATCACTGTCCACAGGGACCACGGTTCATTTCCTCAGGGAAGGCTCTGTTGAACCACCATCCTGGATGGCAGCAATGAGGACTGTTCGGGGGAGACTCCTACAGGAGGAGGTCAGGGCCAGTGCAACGGGGGAAAAACAAGACTCCAAAGGGCAGTTGGGGCACAATGAATTCATGTCACATACTTTCCAAGATTCCTAGAAAAAACAGCCGAAGATTCTGAAGACTGCTAGTACTTCCTCACTGTTGCCTGGTATAGTCTATTTTGAGACAGGGAGAGACAAACTGGAGTCCTGACATGCCAGAAACCGTGGAGAAATGTAAGCTCTAAACACTACTTGTGAGGACACAGGTCCTGGAAATGGCACTGCTCCTGGGCTCACCTGTCCACCTCAGAGTCTTTCTGGACACTCATTCTCAATTCCTTTCTAGCTTACAAACATTATAGCACCAAAGCACAAAAACTATGCATCTTATTGCATCACTGTTACTACTATTTGAAGTCACTTTATCCTCCAAGACAAGTAGTTAGTTACCTTGGACCCCTCAAGTGCCTTTAAAAGCTGGTTAAGTTTCTTCTGGGGTGCAGAGAGCAGACACTCTCGATTCTTTGGATGGGTCAGCAAATACTCCATGTACAACAATGCTAACTCAGGTTTCACTGGGCATGTGTCATTGATTTGCACTTTACGTTTAGAGGCCAAATTACCCTGAAGGAGAGCAGTGGAACAAAGAGGCAATTAGAGCGTATGCTCCCATAACATTGGACAATTTCCAGATGCCCTTGTTCTCCACATTCCAGAGAGGCATGGCTGTATACACACCTTGGTCTGAGGTGGCCTTGTAGGCAGCCAGTCAACAATGAGCTCCAGGACATGTGACACTTGTCCCCAGGAACAGAGACAATCCAGCAAGGTACAGTAGCTCCTGCCTGTAACACTCTCCTCCTGATTCCTCAGGACAGAAATCACACCACAGCTGAAAGTCAAGTACAGAAAATCAGTTATTACTTCTACAGAAAGCCCCCACTGTCCCACAAGGTAAGGAAAAGCAAGATACAACTGACTGCATCGAGGGTACACAAACCTCATAGTTACACTGGTACTTGCTCCCCCACGAAACAGACTGTAGCTGCAAAAGGACATGTCCCACACCTCAACTGCCTTCTGTTTCTTAGTGCCAGCTGTCAGATTCCAGAGGTGGTCCTAATTTAGGACATTATTTTTTTCTTTTTTTTTTCATATCTATATCTATATCTATATATATATATATATATATATTTCATATAATACACAATCTATCACACTTCCCCCCTCCCCCAACACCTCCCAGATCCTCCCCACTTCCCTACCCACCCAACTTCACCTGTTTTACTTTCTCTAAAAAGCAAACAAAAAACAAATAAAAGAAACACACACAAATTAAAAAAAAAAAATCCCACAAAATTAGAAACCCAAATATCCAAGCAAAAGACAAAAATAGGACATTAAATTTGTAATGCCACAAAATGTTCACTTTGGAAGCTGGATGACCTGAGTTTGATTCCCAGAACCCACAAAGAGAACTAATTTTCAAATGCTGCCCTCTGGCCTCCACACACTCTGTGGTGTGTATGTGTGTGCATAAACACACATACCAACAAAATACATGTAAAAATAAATTTTTAAAAACGTTTTTTTCTTTTGAGTGTAAATAAAACCAAGTAAGTTTTACTTTTAAGCAGCAAACTCCAGAACTACACTGCCCAATAAAAAAAAATAACATGCGAGGCCTGGAGAGATGGCTCAGTGGTTAAAAGCATTTACTGCTCTTGTATGGGACTCAAATTCAGTTCCAAGCACCCACATGGTGGCTCACAATCACTTGTAACTCCAATTCCAAGGGATCCAACATCTTCTGACCTCCACAGGCTCCTGAATACACATGGTGGACATATACTCGGGTACACACGCACACACGCATACACGCACGCACGCACGCACTTTTTGAAATAGTACATTAATAGAAGTTCAGTGAGCAAAGGAACTCCATTTGCTCACCAGCCACATAAAAAAGGTTGTGTGCTAACTACATAAAGTGTAAAGAGAATTAGAGAAATGGATTTCAGCAGCTCATTTACTCCTCCTCTTGAAAACACCACTTTAACATGTACTCACAGCACAGTCTAAGTACTTGGAGCCACGTGTGGTCAACAGTGACCACAGGCTCTAGAGCTTGCCCCTCTGGATATTAGACTAAATGTCCAGACATCATGGGCATGCCCAGTTCCTCATGGTCTCTCTGTGACAGCTTCAGAGTCCACTGAAATCGAGTCCTGACAATCTCTCTACACAGAGGGCAAGGCAGGAAGGAGAAACACAGAGCAGGTGACAGACAGAAAACCCCACAGGACAGATTCTTGCTTTGAGGCAGCATACCTGAACACAGGGACAGCAGAGGCTGGCAAGAAGGACATTAGCATGAACAAAGGGATCTTGCAGCGCTCGTCCTAGAAACACAAAAAGAAACATGAAGCTAACACAGAATCGGCAATAGGGTATGTCCACAGTTGCTCAATATCCAATAATTATTCCAATATCTAGAGAAAAACAAATCTGAAGGTGGCCCTCAGGTTTGAGGATGAGACTACTTGAATCAAGCATCCTGACATTTCTACACCACCTTCACTAGGCAGCAAACACTAACTGCACCAAGTATAGTCATGGAAATATATTTACTTTCAAAACAATCAGGATGAATGGGAAAAGCTGACTAATAATTTATCCTGAACATAACTTTTAAGAGAACAGAGCTATTCGGATAATATTATACAAGATGAACCAGGCAATGTTGTTAGAGGGAATGCACATGCTTTGGAGCTACAAAATGAATCTCAGTCTAATCAGATCCTACACCAAAAAGCTGGTAAAACATAGGAAAGTGCCTGAATTCCGTCAGTTTCCTCCTCCTAAAATGCAGAATGCTATTAAAGACTGAATGAACCAAATCAAAAGAAAATGGGCAAGGTGAAACATAAAGTGTACCAAGTGCAATAAACTGCAGCTTAATTAGTCCTATTATTGCAACAATAATGTAAGCTGAGCAGATTTTAATTACTCAGAATCCATGGAGAACACTACATAATGGATGGGGAGACGGCTCAGTGGTTAAAGTCCTTTCCATTCAAGTTTGGAGACTGGAGCAAGGATTCCCAGAACCCACATACGTTCTGGGTGGGTGTGGAAGCCTATCTGTAATTGCAGTGCTCAGAAAGTAGAGACAAGGGGTCCTCAGGGCAAGCAGGCTAGCTAAACCAGCCATACTGATGAGTTCCCGAAAATAAGCATGAACACAGAAAGAGGAACAAAATTAAAGTCAGATATATTATTCACCTGCATTCAATTATTGTGACCACCTTGACCCCTAACTCCCAGTATCTAATTAAACAAGATGGCAAGAGTAAATAGCAACGAAATATTTTTGGAAATCCTGAACAGAGTATAATACATGATAAATATGTGGGTAATGCATTTAGTAGCTCAATTTAACCATCCCACAAGTTACACATACTCTAAAACATCACACTTAAAAAGTACAAAAAACTTTTCCCCCCATTGGAGAAATTTATTTATTTATTCATTTTACATACCAACCGGATTCCCTCTCATCCCTCCTCCTGCTCCCTCCCCACCTCCTTCTCTCCCCCACTCCCACCCACCCCCCACCCCACCAACCCACCCCTCCAACCCACCCCTCATTCACTCCTACAAAAATCTAAGTTCTCCCACAGGAGGACAGCTAAGCCTGGTACATTCAGTTGAGGCAGGACCAAGCCCCTCACCGCTGCATGAAGAGTGAGCAAAGTGTCCGACCATAGGTTACGGGATCCAGAAAACCAGCTCATGCACTGGGGACAGAATCTGATCACACTGCCTGGGGCCCCTCAAACAGACCCAGCTACACATCTCTCTCCGTATGCAGAGGGTCTAGTCCAAAGTATAAAATTTTTTCATCTGCCAACTAAAAATATCTTCTTTGTGCATGTTTTATAAAAGCAAACGGAGAATATCAAGGGTAGAATGATATGAATGGGAGTAGGGAGAGGAAGGAGAGAAGAAAATATGGGGAGCATCAACTAAAACCAGGAAGGTATTAAAAAGCCTTATAGAAAGTCACTCCTTCGTAAGCTAATTAAAAATAGGCTTCTTATTAACAGTGATTGAACAGTGGTACTCTGCATGAGTAGCTAATGCTCCTCCTAGAAAACAAAGGTTACTAAATGAAAATCCTAGTGCCAGGCATGGGATTTCTCTCAGTTGATAAGGGAGGTCACAGAGGAAACTAAAATAGCACAGGCTATTGCCAGTGTTCTTGGATGACTACCAGAAATAGATGGTAAAACCTAATTGCTGAAGGTACTACACACTGATTGCAGAACAAACAGAAATCAAGCTGAAACTAGGCAAAAAACTTCCTCCATCAGGCTGGCTTGATATGCAAGCTGCTAGAGAAGTCATTGATGGTCTTTTCCTGCAGCGGACCCTGAAGCAAACAATACTGATGTGCCAGGCAAGATGTCCCCGATAGTGTAATAGTGGCACAACTGTTGAGGAGATAACCAACCACTTTGTTTAAAAAATTGGGTTAAGGCCTACTCCACAGGACTGATGTCATTCCTGGTACTATGAAATTGGTCAAAAGCCATGGCTAAGGTCTAAGTCCTAGGAGGAAAGCAACTGCTTTTGCTTTGCTAAATGGGTATGTGTTTATTTATATTGTGAAATATTTGTTTAACTATGTAAAGATGTGTTGCATTTGTTTAACTATGTAGAGATGTGTTGCATTTGTTTATCTTGAAGCATATTTAACTATGTAAAGATGTGTTACATTTGTTTAATTATGTAAAGATGTGTTGCTATTTTACCTTGCCTGCCTAAGGCACCTGACTGGTCTAATAAAAAGCTGAATGGTCAATATTCTGGGAGGAGGTAAAGGTGGGACTTCCAGGCAGGGAGAGTAAGTAGGTTAATTTAGGCTCGAAGAAGAAAGAAAAAGATGCCAGGGGCCAGCCAGTCAGACATGGAAGAAGCAGGACATAACTGAATGAAAGAAAGGTTGTGGTGATATTTTGAACAAATAAAATTTGCCTGAAGATCAAAAGACAGAACAAACCACTAGATTAAACACAGAAGTCGGGCAGTGGAATTAACACCTTTAATCCCAGCACTAGGAAGGTTGAGATAGGAAGTGATATGGCTGGGCAGAGAAAGAAATATAAGGCAGGAGACAGGAACTCGCTCTCTTTCAGGCTGAGGAGTAGGTGAGGTTAAGAGATAGTGGCTGGCTCCTCTGCTTCTCTGATCTTTCACCTTTCACCCTGATATCTGGCTCTGGGTTTTTATTATAAGACCAATTAGGATTCATGCAACAAAAGGTAAAAAGCCCCAAGGCAAAACATAGATGAACAGAAACAGGCTAAATTAAGTTAAAAGAGCTAGTGGGACAAGCCTAAGCTAAGGCTGAGCATTCAAAATTAAAGTAAGTCTCCATGTCTGTATTTGGGAGCTGTTTAGTAGCACAAAGAAAATTCCAATCACAGGTATGCTGTAAAACTGCTTTCTAAATCTGTAGGTTTATACCCATAGATTGAGGCTGGTTTCAACCTTGGTCAGAGAAGGCTATTTTTGAGGTAGACATCAATTAATGCAGAGACCACAACAGGCCAAAGTACTGAGAATGACTGCTGAGTGCTCAGCTCCAAATGGGCCACCTCTATCAATTCCTTCCCCACCAACGCTCAGGAAACACCCAGAAGAGGGAGAAGAAAGTGCAAGAGCCAAAGAATGGAGGAAATTGCTGTTTTCTGGACGTGACATGACCATAGCACCCATAAATTCAGAAAGGCTATGGTTAGCTGCACAAGACCTAGACAAGATTGGTCCCATCAACATTCCAGCACAGAATGAGCTCATGAGACCCCACTCCTAGCTGAGGAGCTATTTATTGGAAGTTAATGGCAGATGGGTGAAAAGCCATCTTTCTTGTCCATGATCTAGTAAATAAGCCCATACCCATGTATATGCAAGCAGGCAAGTTAATTAAACTCAGGAGATTAAAAAATTTTAAAAAGGCTTAAAGAGGGCATGTTGGGAAGAAAGAGCTCAGAGAGAGTGAGAGGGGAATAAGAGAAAAGAATGGGAGCAGTGAATAATAGCATCAAAATAAAGCAAGTATATAAAATTATCAAAGAATACTTAAAAATATATTTTAATGTATTTATGTATTTAATATATTATATATATGCATATATATACATATTTATATAAAGCTTTATTGTATGAGTTCATGTTTTTGGTAGGCATCTTCTTCAATCACTCTTCACCTTTTCATTGAGACAGAATCTCTCACTGAACCTAAAATTCACCAATTAAATTAAGACTGGCCAGTAAGCCCTGGATCCTCCTGTCTCAGTCTCCCCATTATAAACACATGCTTCTATGCACCACTTTTATATGGGTGCTATGGATCAAACTCAGGTACTCATGATGGAACAGGAGGCACCTTACCAAATAAGCTATTTCCCCAGCACCTAAAAATCTTTTAATTAAATTGATCTAATCTGTCTGCCTTGATAACACAGACACAATTCATACCATAGAGAGATCTGTTTCCTGTGTACACTCAAACACCTTAGGAAGTGCCTACAAGATGGGACATTCTGTTCATAAGACAGAATCTTCTTCCTAAAACTGCAAACAGATTAGATCTCCAACATCAGAAAGAAAAGCCAAGGGCTCACCTGAGACAGTACCCTGGGTACCAAGGATACCCAGGGAGGGAGATATGCTAAACTCATGACAAGGTGAGGGCCAGCACACCCTTCCTGCCGTGGGTACAAGACAGAACTTCCACTAAAGAAGAAACCAATGCCATCACAAAGCACCTTACTCATAAGAATGGCCTAGACTTACCTTGAACACCTTCAGATACTCTGGAAGCACAGATGCAAACTTGTTAATGGTATAAACTTTGGCCTCTTTATTATTTTCCAGACTTCTCTGGATGTTCTTCCAGAGGATCACAATGATTTCTAGCAGACCCGCCATGGACGCAGTGTCATTCACTGACAATGTTTTGTCTAGTACCTAAGACATGAATAATGTTACTGTGAAAGAATCCAATGACAAGTAGTAAGAGACAAATGTACTACCTTCAAAACCACATCTCAGAATTGCAGACACAAAACAATGTAAAACTGTAACGTTAACTTCCATGGCACAGTAAAACTTTCTTCACTACTTTAGAACCTATCTGTATCTAGAAGGTAGATGTGTTTCCAAATTTCACCTAAGAAATAAAATCTAAATTAACTCAATATTCTATAGTGAAACAGTCTGTATGAATTAAAATGTTTCTAAAATCAGAAACTAGCACTCTTTACCACACGCCCCAAGCAAATGGGATTACACTACACTACAAGGCAATTGCTGAGCATGGCTGTACAACATGCCTGCCCCAGCAGGCACTGCTGCTGAACACTTTTTTTCTGAGGCTAGCAGGATACAACTCATAGATGTCAACAACCCCTAAAATCATAGGTTTCTATAGCTTACTGAAAAACAAACTTGTTTATAGTTTCCTATTGTGCTGGTAATACAAAACAACACCATATCAGAATGCTCAGTGCAAACCAGACATGCGTACAAAATCCCTCTCTCCAGAGCAGGTGATCAGACCTGGCTTGTGACTTGTACAAGAGTGACAACCATGGAGATACAGACACACGATGGATAAAGTAGCTTCCTAACGCTGAGATGAGAAGGTGACTCAGCTTAGTTTTAACCATTCAAATGTGAGTACAAAACTAAGTTTGATTAATAAGAATATGAAGAAGCAAACATAGTTTCTCCATAGTTAGCTATGTCAGCATGCACTAAATGCTTTGAAATGTGGGATAAGGCAATCAGATTGATAGAGCACCCTGTTAGTAGTTTGGATGCTACCAAGAACAATGTGACAAACTGAGCGAAGTTTTCACCCTGGGATTAACCTTTTCTATGCTCTAACTCTGTGAACAGAAAAGGAATTTATTGGAGCACATTTACATTTACACTGAGCATTACAGCATGTAACCACTAGGTACTACCAGCCTAAGAAATAGTTTATTTTAAAATAAACCACAGAAGCTCAATATTTTAGCACAACAGCCTTATTAAAATTTATGAAACCCACATTTCCTCTTTGAGAATAACACTTGAATAATGTACTAGGCTCTTAAGTAATGGTTCTTTATTTTACTTTAGCAGGCTAGGCTAAAATACTTTAGCAATACTAGGCTCCTAAGTAATAGTTCCAGAATTTTATTTTAGTACAGAATATCTTTGGATGTTACTAGATGGCCATGAGAAAGCTGTTTGTGTGTTTGTTTATTTATTTGTTTGTTTGAGACAGAGTCTCTCTACATAGCCCAGGCTCTCCTGGAACTCATTATGTAGACCAAGCTGGCCTTAAACTCAGAGATCCATCTGGCTCTGCCACCCAAGCGTTGGGATTAAAGGTGTATGCCTTGCACCATGAGAAAATTTTAAGAGTTCTTCAAAAACTTGGGCATGGTAGTGTGTGCTTATAAACCCGAACTCAGGAGGCAAAGGAAGGAGGATTATCATCAGTTCAAAGCCACCCTGGAACTTCCAGGACAGCCAGGGCTACATAGTGAGACAATCTCAAAAACAAAACAAAACAAAACATTTTAACTACATATGTATTCTTAGGATAACTATATGACAAGTTATATATTTTTTCTAACATGGGTTACAATGTTACAAAGCTATGTACTCTGAACCCGTCAACCTAGAATGAGAATTCATTTAACAAATTAGGTATTTTGTGCACAGGGTAAAATGGAAATCATTGTCTTTTCCAATGATACAGAACCTCACATAAAAGATGTAGCAAGCTTTCTCAGTAGTATCTAGCCACAAGGGTAAAGAAATTCTCAACTAGTACATTACCAAACTCATGTTCACATTTGCAAGGTCATTTTCAATCCCAGTCATAAGGCTACAATGGTCCACAGCAGGATGTTTACCCATGTCTGTCAATGCCAACTACCTCATGTGCTAGGCTGATCCGTAGATCAGTAGATCACCTACTGATTAGAGCACAAAATTGACATGGGGGCCCAGCTAAGTCTCCTGAAATGCTTCACACACCCTATCTACAATGCAGGGAGGGTAAAAAGAGCTTGAACTCTACCTATCAGAAAAGGCACTGGTCAGCCAAGGTACAAATGTGAAATCACAATGTTCTATGTACTCCTCTCCCTCTGTCAGGGACAAGTACAGAATCTCTAGTTAGTGGAAAAATACAGACCCCCCAATAAGACAGGGAACTAGATCAACTTACAGTCAGGTTGCCTAGCAACAAGACATTGAGTCAGAGCCCTTGACCCTCTCACCCTGTAAACATCCTATACAAACATCCTGTTAGCTTACCCCACCTTATGCAGATGACAGCTTCTTGCTCCACCCACCCTGCAGAAACTATATAAACCCTTTTGGAGAAAACAAAGTTGCACCTTGATCAAAATCCAGACTTGGTGTCTTTCCTTTGTATCTCCTGTCCCTACATTCCCTCCTTAGGGTGGTCGAGAACCTGTTGTAGCCCTGCGGGCGGGGCATCCCTATACTACAAAACTTTCCTGTATTTCTTCAGCAGTTTCTAGTGACCAATTTCAGACCAAACTAGCCGAACAAGGGACAAAGGGGAAAGTCCATCTCCTCGGGGGTGGGCTAGTTCCTGTCAAGATGCAATGGGAGAAACACTGAGATAACCACGACACTGGCAGAGAAGTCACCCCATGGAAGAGGCAGTCTGAACATAACTGCCTACCCTTTCTAGATGGGTCCCAGGGTAGCCAGCCCCAGGGCCTGGCCGTGTAGTAAGAATACTAGCACAGAACTTTAGCAAAGGAAAAATTGGTTTTGTGATTTTCTATGACAGATTTCTAATCTATTTGGGTACTACAAAAAAAAAAAAAATCTTCAAAGTGCCCATATATAAGCTTAAGATACTGCTTGCAGGCCAGGCGGCCATGGCGCACACCTTTAATCCTAGCACTCGGGAGGCAGAGCCAGGCAGATCTCTGTGAGTCCGAGGCCAGCCTGGTCTACAGATTGAGATCCAGGACTGGCTCCAAAACTACACAGAGAAACAAAAAAAAAAAAAAAAAAAAAAAGATACTGCTTGCGCTTGCAAGCAGTAGTGTATTTAAGACTTAACTGGCTATTATTGGTCACATTAAGTTTTAAAGACAAAGCAGCTAACTAAAGACAATTCTACAAAAAGCTTGCATCCATCCAGAAGTTCATCCCCAAAATGTTTCTAGAAGAACCTCCTATCAGTAACTTTGACAGACACCAGCTCCATGTCCAGAATCTAGCTCAACAAACAGTATTACACCCAAGGAATCAAAGGCAGAGATGCTCAGAGCAGAGAAATATGGGATAAGGTTGCCAAGAGTAAGAATATTCTTTTTTTTTTTAAATATTCCTCCAGGATCTAAAAGTACAAAAGATATACTACAATTCTTTAAAAAAATGTAGTTTATGACTTTTTACAAACCATACTTAAGCATCTTTACTGGAACAAGTGGGAAATAAAAACATCCTATACACTGGTACAGAAATAATGAGAAGTAAGAGAGGCACTCACACTGGCGTTCTCCTTCTCGCACTCCTTATGGGCCTCTGGGCACTCTCGGAGAGTCCTCTGGATACAGGCATTCAAGCAGTGGCGGATGACGTGGATGAGCTTTGCTAAAGTGGTTAAGATAATCAACAAATACATGAATCTTCTATAAAATTAACTTTCTGATTAGGAAACTAGGATCTCAAACAGTAAAGAGTATTACTTTCAGGCAAATCCCTAAGAGATGCCAGAGAGCACGAAGCTTACTCGAGTGACAAATAGTGAGCATCTGTACCATGCAGTACACTGAGGAGAGGCAGCAGGACAGGGAAGCAGAGATGCAGACCTATGTTGGTGCTGGCGGTATGCTCGTGGGCATACTGGTAGAACTTCCTGGCAGCTGCACGGTTCATCTGGATCAGTGTGACACATCGCTCGCACCACACCTCCTCTGGCTGGTTCACAGGCAGAAAAGAATTGAAGATGAGGCTCACCAGGCGCCGAGACACAGGCCGAGAGTCCATTTCGAGGCGAACCAAAATGTCCTCCATGGGGCATATTTTCCAAAACTAGAGAGTAAAAGTGGAAACATGCAAAAGGAAATAATCAATAGTTCCTACAATCTTGAAAACTGCTTAAGTTTCCAAAATATAACAAAGAACTAATTTTTATATTCAAGAAAAATCATTTCAAGTAGCTGTATCAGAATCTGAATTTTCTGTGAGCCAGTGTAACAAGTCTACGTTTTAAAGAAATGTAACATGTAACATAGAATGAGGCTGTGGAAAGGTCAACTCTGATTCCTTAGCATGACTAATGCACAAATGATAGCTCTGATTAATCAAGCTGATCATTTCTACATTGTAGATCCACTAATCCATTAACTGATCTAGTAACAATAATTTTTTTAACCTATTAATAGTTTTGAAATAAGCACCCTACTCATCTCTCTTAAGAGACTCAGAGCATCCTTCCTCAATACACTAGGACTGCTGGCCTGCTCTTTCTACTGTGAGCAGTCTCCTTGTCCAGCTCTGGAGCTCCCACAATCACATACTCCACAAGAGACAGAATTAGCTGTTTGTTGGTGGTGGTTTGTTTTTTGTGTTTTCAATCAGGGTCTCAAGTATCCTGGCCAACCCCAAACACACTTTGTATCTGACTAAAGACTGATTACCTTAAATGCCTGATCTTCCTGTCTCCACCTCCTGAGTGCTAGAATTACAGGCATACACCATCTTTGTGTATGTAACACAGGTGTTCTACCAACTAAGCTACAACATCAACTCTAGCACAGGCTTCTGGCACCTGGGCAGCTCGTTTGCCCATTTCTGTCCTTACCAACACACACACACACACACACACACACACACACACACACACACACACACACACACACACACACTTCTTGGCCAAGGGCCAAGTCCAGATAAGTTATAGTGAGTACAAGGCACAAGTTGTCACTCTGAACAGCATACTAGCAGACATGTGGGTGACAATGCTCTTGGCAATGGATATTTCCAAGGATAGGCAGGCACTAAGTGTTATCATTTGCCCAGGCTAGCCTTGAACTCCTTTTGAACTTGAAATTCTCTTGTCTCAGTGGTAGAGCACCTGCCTAGCATTCATGAGGCCCTGAGTTCAATGCCCAGTATCAAGGAAATAAAATTGAATTGGAGCTGGGAAGAGGACAACTCCTATGTCTTCTTTATTATGCCAATAAAGTGGTCCATGCCCAGTGCACACTTACCATGTTACAAGCAATTCCTTGGTCTATAAAACAGGAGAGATTTCAGCTAACCTTTGCAAGTAATAAGTAATATTTAAGTTCTTACCAAGTGCTAAATATGTATAGATACATCAAACATTTCAATGTTTAACATGTAATGAAAATGTAAGGGGAAGACCTGCAAGATGGTTCAGCAGATAAAGGTGCTTGTCACCAAGTCTGACAATCTGTGCTCACTCCCTGGAAACCACATGGTGGAAGGAAAGCACCAATTCCCACAACTGACCTGACTCTGACCTCCAAGTATACTGTACACACATGCCCCATCACACAAGAACAATGCCTTAAAAATATGTAAAGGTGATTACTTATATTATTAGTGTCTTTCCAAAAAGAAACATGTGTTGGTATTTCTAGAATTTTCCACAAGAAACACAAAACAAAGTTTTATGACAATCTAGCAATACACTGGTTATCAAACTGATTAAAATATAACTGTAAAGGTTCTCAGAATTAAACTTAGTCTTTCTGTTGGGTGATCACAAATGTGCTTTGTGCATTTCAGTCTTCTCCAAGAACGTCCTCCTTACCTTTGCAGCTCTCACAGCTTTGATTTTCAGCAACAAGTCCACAAAAGCCACCCTCACTTTCTCTGAATTATCGTGGAGACTGTACCTGAGTGGTGGCAAAAGTTGTTCTAATAATGGGTGGCTCAGTTTGTTATCCAAAATAATGGGCAAGCACTACAGAGAGAAAGAGAAAAGCATTTCAAAATCAGAATACACCAATAAAACATTTAGGCAGGAAACACCTAATTGATGTTGAATCCTATTCCTGCCAGAAAACACCACCTTCATCCAAGTTCCACATGGAAGGCATGCTTGGAGCCGGTGAGATGGCCAGCAAGACATTCCACAGAGGCAAAAATGAGGACTTCTATAGTACTAGAAAACTACACCCAACCCAAAGACTAGTGCTATGGGAAGTAGACATTTTATATAGAAAACATGTCTCTTCTTTGAAACAGGTTCTCTAGGCAACTCAGGTAGACTCCAAACTCAGAATCCTCTCGCCTCACCCTCCTGAGTATTTCTGGTATTATAAAACTATTGACTACACACCTGGCTAGAAAATACTTTAAATTTGAATTTTAAAAGCTTAATTTGGTGACTTGAAGAGATGGCTCAGCAATTAAAATCATGCTGCAACTGCAAAGGATTCAAGTTCAGTTTCCAGCACCCATGCATGGTAGGGTTCACACCCACAGTTAAGACCAGCTCCAGGGCGTGGGTGAGCTGGCCCTGAGAATGTGATTGTAAGAGAACTAGCCCCACCCCTTATCTACCATATGGTGGTGTGGGCAAGGGAGGAAACCCCCCCCCCCCCGCGCCCCCGCCACGTCCCTTGAGGCCTGTGGTGAGAGAGCTGTCCCTGAGGTCACTAGAGCAAGAGTTGGCCCTGCCTCTCACCAGCTTCAGCACTAGGCAGAGTGGCCCTTACATCTCAACTAGGCAACACACTAGAGCTGAACTTGGTGGTGTAGGTGTGGGCAACACAACATGAGAGACGGAAAATCAGTCCCGCCCCTTGTTCCTTACTACATAGGGTGAGTTAGGAGGGGCAGTACTGAAGAGCTCACTCTGGTGTTGAAGATGAAGGAGAGCTGGCAGGCTGAGCAACCCAGCAACCACCCAGACCCGGAACTAGAGCTATAAGTTGGCCCATCCCATCATCTACCCCATCTATGATCTGTGGGAACACGTGAAGGGGTTGGGCCTGCAGACCCAATATTACAGAATCTCCATGACACAGAACAACAAGACATCCAAGAGGAGTCCCAGTGAGGGCCCAGTATTGATGATGTAGCAAAAACCAGAGACCTCAAACCAGACCAACAACTCAATGCAATGAACACTTGCAAGTAACACTATATGGACTAAAGGACTACGTGACTCACTGTGTCACACTACAGCCTCCACGAGATGAGTGGGATCAAGATGCATGATGTGAAATCCACAAAGAATCAATAAAAAGTTAAATTTGAAAAAAAAAAAAAAAAAAAAAGACTGGCTCCAGGAGGATCCAATGCCTCTGGCTACTCTAGGAGAGGACCTAAGTTCAATTCCCAGCACCTATATGAAGGCTAACAACCATCTGTAACTGTAGTTCCATGGAATCTAATACTCTAGTCTGGCATCCATGGGCACCAGGTACACACATAACATACACCCAAAACACCCATACACATAAAATACTTTTTTAATTTTAAAAATAAATAAAATTTTACCAAAAAAAAAAAAAAAAAAAGCTAAAGTTTTGGTCTAGAAATACAACCACAGCCGGGTGGTATAGGTGCACACCTTTAATCCCAGTACTTGGGAGGCACAGGCAGGTGGATCTCTGCTAGTTCAAGGCCAGCCTGGTCTACAAAGTGAGTAGACAGCCAGAACTGCAACAGCGAGAAACTGTCTCAAAAAACCAAAAGGGGGGGGGGGAGAAAAAGAAAAACAACTACAGTATCAGTAACATATCCATATTGAGTAGGACAATATATGATTTTCTAACATTCCCCCCTTTTCTCTATTCCCTAAAAATCGCTGTAGTTCTATAAAACTATTCTACAATAAAATGTTATCTTTATACCTTTAAAAACCCTACCTTAAAAACAGAACAACGAACATCAGCTGAACTTGTATCAAACGCCAGCTCCCCTGTGACTTTCTTCAAGAGGTCAACGAGAATGGTTGGGGGCATCATTTCCCAGTATTTACACGTTATTTTACAAACACCAAGGATGCCTGTGGAACGGACCCTCGGATAAGGATCTTCTAAAAGGCTCTAGAAGTAGAAGGGGGGGAAAGTTACAATTCTTAAATTATTGTTTGTGTTACATATTAGCACTTTGGGAATTTAAAACTTAGTAACAGACACTTAAGGTTGCAGAAATACTGGCCATTTAGTCCATGTCCCTAGGCACCCTCAAGGGTACTACTTCCAGAATGCCAAATCCGCAGCTGTTCAGTCCCTCATATAAAGCAACACAGCATCAATCCATGCTTCCCATATAAGGGTTACATGAGTAGCTAGTCTACTATATTGTTTACAGACTAAAGGCATGAAATAGAATCTGCACATGTTCCAAATGGTGTCATAGATGAAGACACTGAATAGGTCTAGGACCTGCCGAAAGTCACAAAGCTATTACATGGGAGCGGTAGAGATCAACTGAAAAGAAGTCAAAGTGACAACACTTAACTACTGGAGACAGGGCATGCAAACCCATAATCCTGGTAAACTTATGAGGACACATAATGGAATGTTTCAGGAGTGACTAAAGAGGAGGAAGGAATACTGTGGATCTGTGCTTCTGGGGACATGGGCAAAGTGGGTACTCCTCTGCAGGATGGCCCTGCTGGCAAGCACTGACCCTGCAGCTAGCTACAAGGCATACAGGTCAGCAATGAACACACAGCACAGCAATACATACATAGAGCTCTTCAAACTGCTTCTGGATTTCACTGTCCATTTCGGCAGCGATGAAGTTTGGGTCTCTAACAGGAAATGCTTCGACAAACAACAACGCAGCATTTGACCGAACTTCAGAATTCCTGGCCTATAAAAACAGGAGTAGTTTCAGAAGTCCAGAGTCCAGTGTTCCCAAATTAATGCTTCCACAGTTTCAGCAGAAATTCATTTCCAAATCAGAGATGATTTTGGGGGCTGGCAAGATGGCTCAGAGAGCAAGGGCATGTGCTCCTTCCTGCACCCGACAATCCTAGGACTACACACAGTAGAGAGAACTGACTCCTGCAGGTGGTACTCTAGCCTCCACATATGCTCCCTACACCCATAAATAAATACAATTTAACAAAAAATAAAAAGATAATTTTAACCTTTAAATTGGCAAAACTAGGCTGTGGGTGTAACTTAGTGGAAAAATACAGTATGTGTGGGGCCCTGGGCTCTACTCTTGGCATCACAAAAGTAAGTAAATAGCCAAACTTTGTAAAGTCAAATTAAATTAAGCCAAACTCTCAGTTCAATGTCAACAGATATTAAAGACCAACTTCCTCACTTTAAAGCTGCATTAATTAAACTTTGCAATTTCAGCCTTAAAAAAAAAAAGAGCTCCTGTATCATAAGAGACGGTTACTGCCAGATTCTGTCGGTGTAAAACAAGGTGTTCAACAAAACACTCAGTGTCTGCCCTCTGCCCTTGTCTCAGGCATGAGAGTGTAAGAACAGGCAGGTGGCACAGCTGTTACTCCACCCAGCCTCACTGATGTTTACGCACACCTCCAGTCCCTCTGGACTGTCTGTCACAGTAACTACGCAGTAGAGAACTGATCCACCTTTATAGTTAAGTGGGTCAAAGAAATGGTCTTCATAAAGGATAAAAACTGAGAGCCAGGAATGATGGTGCATACCTACATGAGGCTGAGGCAGGAGGATCACGCGAGCCCAGGTGGCTAGTATGGGCAACACAGTGCAAAAACATAAGATATTTTGCTCTGAAAAGTCATAAAGCATCCTCTCCCTTCTTATTTCACTGCCTTAGTAGGCTTCTGAATTAGCACAGGCTCAATTTGAAGCACAGGCTGCACAGGAAACACTAAACGTTACCTTCAGTCCTCTCCAGAGGATGGGCTTATATAACCTATACAACATCTCTTCCACTCCCTGACGGACTTTCTGTTGGTGAAAGTAACTCAGCACCTAAAGGCCAAAGAAAGAGAAAGGAAACAAAGGCTATAGAGTTATTTGTAAACATTTCAGTCAGATGTAGTGGTGTACCCCTCAGAAGGCTGATGCAGTGGTATACCCCTCAGGAGGCTGAGGGAGAAGGATGGTGAGCTTGAAGTCAGCCTGGGGTACAAGAATCTATCTCAAAACAAACAAACAAAAATTCAAGAAACCAGAGGAAAGGTTTATTCTGCTCCATCCCACCAGTGTGACACTTGCAACATTCTCTGGCAAGACCTACAACAGATACAAGACAAATCACAAGGAGTCTTGGCCAAAGTATTGATCCACAGCCCTGAACTCTAATATCATCTGGGTTCTAATGTCTACCACCCAGTGATCCATGGCAGTTGTCCCACTAATTGAGAGGTTGAGACAGAAAAAAGCTGAGCCCAGGAGCAACAGGCCATCCAAGACAACTCAGCAAGATCCCATCTCAAAAAACAAATAAATATAAAAATTAAATTCCTTTTTTTTTCCTTCAGTTTTTCAAGACAGGGTTTCTCTGTGTAGCCTTGGCTGTCCTGGAACTCACTTTGTAGACAAAGCTGGCCTCAAACTCAGAGATCCACCTGCCTCTGCCTCCCAAGTACTGGGATTAAAGGTGTGTGCCACCACTGTCTGGCTAAAAATTAAACTCTTACTAGCCTATCAATGGCCACATAACCGCCACAGATCTCTGACTTGGTGAGTAAAATGGAAGAAGGGAACATGAACAGGACTTTGCCTGATTCTTCTGGACTCAAATGCTCATTAACCAACTATTGGCTCCAATACCCACCAGAGATAGGCACCAGCTACCTTAAGACTGCATATGAACAGGCTTCTACAAATATTCTAAAAGAATACTCCTTTTAGCACAAGCTTAAGTGAGATACTAGCTTCCTCCCAAAACTTGTGATTAATCAGAAACAGACCATCTTTTTCTGACAGTCAGAATTGCCCCACAATTCTGTACAGACCCTTGAACCTAGCCAACTGGTCAACCTCGTCCCTTCAAGAATTAAAAAAAAAAAAAATCAATTTTGCTTTATCACTAGAATCCACTCCTCCAGAAAATATATTAGTGAAAACCCTCTGAACTACAGCATGAGCATGTTACTGTAATGAAGGGTTTCATTCTCTATTTAAATTTTTGAAAATGTCTCATACTACACATCTCAGGCTAGCTTCCAACTCACGATCCTGTTTCAGCCTCCAGATCAATGGAACTACAACAGACACTACCACACTCATTTGTTTTTATGAGTCTCATAGTTAGTGGAGTTTTCTTTTTGAGTACAATGCTATCATCTTTTGGTATGGATGGTATTCTCACTTCACAGAAAGACTTTAAGCAGTTTAAAAGAGAAACACAATTCACTTGCCATAAAGTTACTCTTAAAGCACATAGGCCCAGCTGGCTTAATGATAGTGTACCCTTTCTTTCTTTATCACAGAGCTGGTGGCAGAAACAAACTGCCAAGATACCAAATATAAGAATTCTGAGAAACTCCTTTGGTGGGGTGAAATTATGAATTTTTAAATTTAGCCAAAACAAACAAACAAACAAAATATATATAAATAAATAAATGCAGGTCAAATGATTGGCTGTGTGCCCCCCACCCCACCAACCTTTAGACTTAGATGGAGGTTGACCAGTTGGCCTTTTAAATTTTATTAATTTAATAAATGTAGTGAAAAGGCAGTCAAGTGGTTGGCCCTTTTTCTTTCTCTCTTTTTTTCTCTTTCTTTCTTTTTCTCTCTCTCTCTCTCTCTCTCTCTCTCTCTCTCTCTCTCTCTCTCTCTCTCTCTCTTTCTTTAAATCTTGAAGGGACGAGGTCGACCAGTTAGCTATGTGGGTTTTTGTTGTTTGTTTGTTTGTTTTTTTCCTTTAGATTTAGATGGAGGTTGACCAGTTGGCCTTTTAAATCTTTTTAATTTGGTAAGTATAGTGAAAAGGCAGTTGCAGTGGTCAGCCTTTTTTTTTTTTTTTTTTAATATACTATACTAGTTTGTTTTTTCAAGGAAGGAAAGCCTTTAATACCAGCACTTTGGGAGGCAGAGGCAGGTGGATCTCTGTGAGTTTGAGGGTATCCTGGTCCACAAAGGGACAGCCAGGACTCTACAGAAAAACCTTGTTTCAAAAACAAAACAAGCCGGGCGGTGGTGGCGCACGCCTTTAATCCCAGCACTTGGGAGGCAGAGCCAGGCGGATCTCTGTAAGTTCGAGGCCAGCCTGGACTACCAAGTGAGTTCCAGGAAAGGCACAAAGCTACACAAGAGAAACCCTGTCTCGAAAAACCAAAAAAAAAAAAAAAACAAAAACAAAACAAAACAAAATAACAATAATAATAAAATTATTTTAAGATGAACCTCAACCTTTCTTACCAATGTCACCCTGGTCCCAAAGCTGTCCCCTGACAAACCTCCTGGTCACTATGGGCAGGTTCCATATCACAATCTGTGCTAAGATCCACTAAAGAGAGGAACCCAATATCTGCTCCAAGTTCAAGCATTCCCTGGCTTGATATGTAGCTCAGTGGAAGAACACTTGCCTAGCATGGACAGGTCCTAAGTTCATCTCTAGGTCAACAAAAACAATCAAGTTTAAGCACTCCCAACTCTTTAGAATGAGGTTTTTCTTTAGAGAAAAGTTCTAACATTATAGTAGATAGAACTACCTATGGAGATAAGTCTTCTTGCCTGCCTCCAAAATTGTTTAGGGCACAGACAAGGCCCTCAAGTCCTACAGAATCCTCGGCCAGCCAAGAAGCACCACTTTGGATTGGGCCTAGACTGGTTGTACTACTGAATCAGAAACTTAAAGGCAAAGCCCAGTGTTGCTCAAATGCCCTGTAGGTGATCTGATGTATCTAAGCTCAGGAACCTCTTGACTTAGGATGAACATGGCCCAGCTCAGGAGAGACCTCACTAAATGAAGGAGCCAAAGGCCTGGGTTAAATCTGTAATTCCTACTACCATCCTCATTCTCAAGACCTCCCAGCAGAACAGTAACTCCATTAGATAAGCTTCAAGCAGAATTCACAGTTGAAGAGGCAGCATGGAGAGTGTCTGCGTGTGGGAGCAGCCCAGAACTCAGGGATGCAGCTCAGAGGCCCAGTATCAACTGTGCTCTAGATCCAGTACATGGTGGGAGTTATAGTTATGAAATGAGTTTGCAGTAGAAACTACCGAGTACCGGGTACAGGGGTTACTTTACTACTATTACAGTGCATTTCAAGTAAAGCTGAAACAGAACCTCAACAAATTTGCTCACAGTTGGTGGATTAGAGGTGCCTCACTCACCTCTCGTACTTTGGAGTGCACTGGAGACCTCCTTGGAAGGTGGATGCCATGGAACATGAAGTCCTGGATGCAGTCGTTTTCAATGGTCTGAAACAATAAGAGCAATGACAAGCAGACATCCCACAGGCCGTGTGCATTGGCAGGCAAGAATGGGATCCCCTTCTTTAGAAGAGAAAGCCTAGGCTATTCTGTCAGAGCTGTTACTATATGTCCACACCTCTCACTGTTCCTTCAGTTTCAATACAAAGAACACACTTAGTTTGCTTCTATTTTATCTGATGGTGAGTTTGAGCAATGTAGCAAGGTAAGCTCCTCACGATCATCAGAAGCCAGCTCTCAGCAGATGAAGTAGAGGCTGGGAAAAAGGAGTATACATTGACAGAG
Organism: Peromyscus maniculatus bairdii; assembly: GCF_049852395.1. Taxonomy (NCBI): domain Eukaryota; kingdom Metazoa; phylum Chordata; class Mammalia; order Rodentia; family Cricetidae; genus Peromyscus; species Peromyscus maniculatus. The sequence goes on along the minus strand of NC_134865.1, from coordinate 88,355,723 downwards.
AGAGACCTCAAAACAGTTACACTGACCTGGATGAACATCACCAGCTTGAACCTGTTTCAAGAACCTCTCCAGAAATGCAGTGGAACTGCCTCTACCGTGGAGCTCAGAACTCCAGAGACCAAAATGAGATCATTGGGGACTCTGACAAGTGCTGGGGAAAAGTGTATGAGAAGCTCCTTGACAACCCACAATGCTAAAGAGCCGCAGGGTAAGACAACAGAAAGCCAGGCCCAGTAGACTATGTGTTACCCTGCACTCCAGGGCCAGGGACTCGGTGGCTTTAGAGAAGGACATCTTGACCTTCCCTGACATCAGTGATACATCTCTGAATGTGGGATAACATGCTATCTGACAAATAATGAGACAGGAGCTATGCCACCTGTCCTACAAGTTACATGTGCCACAAAGACAGACTGGAACATTCAGAATATGGCATTCCCTTCTACAGGCACCTCCAACACATCAATGGCACAAACGTAGAAAGGAAAACAACAAGCAAAGCCATGAGAGTAGCTTTCCAGATCCTGATAAAAGGCACTTGCTGCCAGGCCAGACAATCTGAGTCTAATATCTAAGAACCACATGGTAGCAGAACTGACTCCTGAAAACTGTCCTCAGACCTCCACACATGCCACAGCACACATGCACCCACACTCATGCATACACAAGTACAAAACATAAATAATGTTTAAAAAAAAAGAATATATACAAAAAAATTAAAAATAAAAATGGCCAGCAGTAGTGGCATACACCTTTAATCTCGTCACTCAGAAAGCCAGAAGGTGGATATCTGGGAGTTCAAGGTCAGCCTGGTCTACGGAGTGAGTTCCAGAACAGCCAGAGCTACACAGAGAAACCAAAAAAAAAAAAAAAAAAAGATATATACATACATGCACATGCACACACATATGTATATATGTATCTTTCTATATGAATTAAAATGATGAAACAAACCTGTAATTCCAGCATTTAGAAGGCCAAGGGAGGAGGACCACGAATTCAAGACCAGCCCAAACTCAAAAAACAAAAGGAAGTGGGAAGAACTGGAGCAATGGCTCAGTAACTGAGACTAAGAACTGCTTTTCCAGAGGACTCAAGTTCGATTTTCAGACGTGTCAGGCGGCTCCCAACTTCTGTAACTCTAGCTCCAGGGGATTCAATGCCTCTGGCCCCCAAAGACCTGAAACTCAATGTGTATAGACCCTTGCAGAGATACATAATTAAAGTAACAAAATGAGTTATAAAAATTTAAAAACAAAAAATAAGCGAACTAAAATAATGCAGAATGACACCCTGGTTCTGCCCTCCTGCCAAAAAGACTACACACTTTTAAACTAGTTTATAAAGTGTCTGCAGGAGAATGTAGTAACTTTTGATCTCTAGATGTAGAAGAAAGTGGCAAATACTAGCTATAAAGTGTAAGCAGGCAGAAAGGCGGTGTGGACAGAAACTGCATGATCATCAGCAAGTGCACTCCACTGCCCTGTGGAAGCCTTCCCACCTCCACCCGTCGCTGCCAGCTCTCCACAGAGAAGAGTCAGGAACATAGAATGAGAAAACAGACAATGGGCTGACAGACGATTGAGGCTGAGAATGGCCAAGCTACATCTTCCTACCACAGACAGTCCAGCTGCGATGGGCTAACTATAATCAAAGCAAATGGCACCAACTTCTTAACATAACAGAAAGCGGCACCTTAGCATAACACAAATGCAGCTTTACACTTTCAAGTAGTCAGAACAAACACAGAAAAAACAAACAGGTCAAATTATTTTAACAGTACATTTTGTTTAGCCCAGTACACCCGACTTGCAACACATCTCCCTTTGACTAGCAACACTCCAACAGCCCAATAACCAGCGGTAACTGGACAGTCCAGACCCAGACATAACAGAATACGGAACACAAGCCCTTGGACTTCATGGAAACTACACATCCCAGTAAGGTGATAGCTGGGACGATGCCTCAACATGTGGGCAACAACAGGAGTCAGCCTGTCACATTTCTATCAGCATCACTAATCAGCTTTATTTTCAGATAGATTAGGCACAAGTTTTAAATAGCCCACCCTTGGATACTTAAGTAACTAGACTACAACAGATATTAAATAAAATCAAAATACCTCCAACATTTTCCCTGAAGCCTTTTTCCAAGCTCTGAAATAAATTTCTGCAATGTGCACCATCAAAGACCTATTAAAAAAAAAAAAAGATGTTAATAGATATTTAAACATTATACCTTTACCATATACCACCACCCTTCAGTCACCCTCCTGCCCTAGGAAGAGGAAACTGACATAGGATCATCTGCAATGTTACCTGCCCGAGATGGAAAGAGGAGGATGACAGGATTGGGGAAAGGAGGCTGGAGAAGACTCCTCAGTCAAGGCCTCAGTACGAGCACTACCACTTCCTGGGACGCAGTGACAGCACAGGCTCAGAACTAACTCTAAAGTCAACACTTCAGATGTGGGCTGGGGAGAGCTCAGCTGGTAACGGCACTTGCTGCCAAACCCAGTGACCTGTCAATACCGAGATGCCAACTGGTGGGAAGAGAGAAGAAGTAACTCTCACCTCCACCTGTGTGCTATGGCACACTCACACCCATACCCAAATACATAAATCGTTAAATACACTAGTTCTTTACATACAGGAAAAGTTGCAATAGAATTCAGCTTTAGAATCACCTAAGTTTAGAAATTAGTTCAGCAAAAATATTTTACAAAAAAGGATATATGAGAAAGCAATCTAGAATACAGCAAGAATTCGGCACTCGGATTAGAATCAAATCCCAACTCAGTGCTTATACAGCTACCTGACACTAAGGAATTTAGAAACTGTAGCCTACCTCAGATGTAGGAAATGCTTTTTTTAAAATGCAGAGGAGGTACTCAACAAAGCACCTAAGCAAATGCACACACTTGCATGGAAGCTCTGACTGCTGAGTACAGGAAGTACTAGGCTAGAACGTCGTGCCTCTGGCTTTTCCTACTTACACAGCTCCTCACAGCAACCACACAGCTCAGCCCATACTCAATTAGATGGGGCACTCCATACTCAAAATGTCCCCTGAATACTAATGACATGGACTTCGTTGTGAATGAGACAAAGCTCTAACTGTCAAACACCTGACAAAAGAACCACCACTGCTTTCTGCTCCAGCTACTCCAGAGACTGGAGACCAACCTGGGCAGCAAACATACCATCTTGAGGGAAGGGAAGAGGAGAACTAAGAACTACAAGTTCAAATATCAATTTCAATATCACTACTGGAAAAATGACTTATTAGAGGAAAACAACTACCTAGTATTTTAATATAAACAGGGTGGTGCTTCACAGCTGCAACAGGGAAGCTGAGGCAGTAAGAAGTCACAACACACACATACACACACACACATGCACCATTCACACATACACACATACCACACACACACACCATGCGCACACACCAGACACACACACATACACTACACACACACACACACCATGCGCACACACCAGACACACACACATACACTACACACACACACACACACACACACACACACACACACACACACACACGCGCGCGCGCGCGCGCACCATTCACACATACACATACGACACGTACACACCATGCACACACACATACACCACACACACACACACACACACACACACTACACACACATGCACCATTCACATACCACACGCACGCACACACCACACATACACACACACTACACACACATGCACCATTCACACATACCACACGCGCGCACACACACACACCATACACACACACTACACACACATGCACCATTCACACATATATACCACACGCGCGTGCGCACACACACCATACATATACACACACACTACACACACATGCACCACTCACACATACACACATACCACACGCATGCACCATTCACACATACACACATACCACACGCACACACACACACACATGCACCATTCACACATACCACACACACACACCATGCACACACACACACATACCACACACACATATACACTACACACACACACATGCACCATTCACACATACACACATACCACACACACACATACACTACACAAACATGCACCATTCACATATACACACATATCACGCACACGTGCGCACGCACGCGCAGCTTATAAAATAAGCCAAGAGAACCTTTCAAAGTCAGAGTAAAACCTGTAGTACTTACTTTTGTAATCCAGACAACTGGTTTTTAATGGTCTCATGGATCATTTTAATAAAGTCAATATTCCAACTAAAGAGAAAACTAAGAAATCTTCTTCCCTGTAAATGAAAAAAAAAAAAAAATGAGAATAAGCTGGGCATGTGGAAGACTGAGACAGAGTATGACAAGATCAAGGACAGCCTAGCAACACAGACATCATCTCAAATAAATAAATAAAGGTGCAACTAAATGAAACTCATCTAATAACAAATAGTTAAGTGTTTAGCACATCCAAAGTCAGCTAGTCATAAAAAGAGGCCTGTGTCACTATCATGTGGCATGTTTGCACAGGACTGAACTGGGAAGGGCTACAGGTGGCTTCCTAACAGCAGAGACCCGTGGGGCCACAGACATTCCTCCCTTGGGTAGAACAGCAGCTGCACTGAGCGTCTGTCTTCAAGGAGCTCAGAGACAGCCATACAGACCTTCACATGGGTCCATAAACCTTTCAGCCTGCTATCATGGGCAGTAGAAAATGCAAAACCAAAGAAGCCTGAAATCTTTGTTTGACCCCATCTTAAGCTTTATTCTCACCAACTTCCTAACAACCCTGGAGATGAAGGTGCAACCCTTATGCCTGTCATCTTCCCAATGATGTTACCGTAACAACCACCCTAGGAACGAGCCCTCTCCACACACGTCCTGTACCAGTGACTGTGCTGCTGCCACTTCCCTCAAGCCACACCACGTGCTTCCTGGGAGTCTCAAGGAGCACCTGCCCTCCACAGTCAGGGTCAGAGACACAGAGTGTTCTGGTGGAGCCAAAGAAACTGGTGCTAATCACATATGCCCTATAGCCTGGGTCCTTGAGACTGCCATGGGACCAGACTTTCTACTCAGGGCTGAGACCCTGAGGAATGCTCTTTGGAAGCCTTCTCTACTGCTTCAGGAAAAATGGCTACAGACTGGTCCTTTAGGACACATGCAACCCAAACGCACTGTATTCATGGTCACCTTGCACCCTAGCAAGGGCCAAGTCCACACTCAATAACCACTACATAGTCACCTTACATAACAGAACTATTCTCCAGAAATCACGTTAATAAGATTATGTTTATTTACATTGTTTTTTAATTTGGCAGGACTGAGAATTGAATCTAGGGCCTCATGTATGCTAGGTAAGATCTCTACCACTTAGCTATAGCCCCAGCTTTAAAAATATTTCATACATAAAAGTATTTATAAAATATCATTTACAATGAGTATAATATAAAAATCATTAATACACATTCCTTTTTTTTCATGTTAAGTTCTCTAGTCCATGTGCACTTTCCACTTAAAGCACATCTCAACTGGAACTGGCCATTTGCAGTGAACTTGCTCAGTTCACTTATGGGATTGGCCCACGAAGGGCAACACAACAACAGGCCAGAAGCCCCTCATTAGATTTCCTAAATGGTAGAAAAAGAAACAGAGACAACTGTGTGATGGCAATTTTTGTGTATATGCCAATTAAACACGATTGTGTAGCCAGGGGAAGGCTCAGTAGTAGAGCACTTACCTAGCATGCATGAGGCTCTGGTTTCAATTCAAGAAACGCGTACACCCTCCCCACCTGCATTCTGCATACTGCATTCTGCATACTGTTTGGTCAACTTGACACAAGCTAGAGTCAACTGAGAGGAAGGAACCTCACTTAAAAGAATTCCTCCATAAGACTGGCCTGCAGGTAAGCCAGGGGGCATTTTCTTAACAAATGATGTGCGAGGGACCAGGCCATTGTGGGTGGTACTACTCACAGACATATGGTCCTGGGTGGTTTAAGAAAGCAGGCTGAGAAGGCCGAGGCTGGCAGATCTCTGTGAGTTTGAGGCCAGCCTGGTCTACAGAGTGAGATCCAGGACAGCCAGGGCTCTCAGAGAAACCCTGTCTTGAAAAACCAAAACAAAAGCAAGCAAGCCGGCTGAGAAGGGCTTGGTGGTACACAAGTTTAATTCCAGCACTTAGGAGGCAGAGGCAGGAGGATCTCTGTGAGTTTGAGGCTAGGTTGATCTACACAGAGGGTTCCAGGCTAGCCAGGGCCATGTAGTGAGATCCTGTCTCTTAAAAAAGAAAGAAGACATTTCAAGCAACAATATTAAAATAACAATAACCTATGCTTAATGCCTAGACAGCCAGGACTACATAATAGTTTAGAAACCCTGTCTCAAAAAATAAAAAACAAAACAACAACAACAAAAATGAATGAAGGCTGAGCAAACCATGGGAAGCAATCCAGTAAGCAGTGTCCCGCTCTGGTCTCTGCTTTAGTTCCTGCCTCTAGATTCCTGCTTTGAGTTTCTGCCCTGACTTCCTTCAGTGATGTACTGTGACTGGAGAGTTTTAAGATGAAATAAACCCTTTCCTCCTCAAGTTGCTTTTGGATGTAGTACTTTATCACAGCAACAGAAACTCTAAGACAACTTCTCCTACAAAAAATAACCTGTAGAAGTAGGAAAGAGAGATCTCAACCACAGGGATATGCTTTCTCACACTTACATATGTGTATGTGTTTGTGTAGAAAGTCTGGCCCCAGGGCAGTCTCCAACAAGTAACCAGTTTTTCACCATGAGAGGTATATATATATATATATATATTGGTTTTTCGAGACAGGGTTTCTCTGGGTAGCTTTGCACCTTTCCTGGAACTCACTCTGTAGCCCAGGCTGGCCTCCAACTCAGAGATCCGCCTGCCTCTGCCTCCTGAGCACTGGGATTAAAGGTGTGCGCCACCAACGCCCGGCGCAGGTGTATATATAATATACATATGTATAAACACTCACTCTTAATTTAAAATGCAACTGTGGCTCCTCCAGTACTCTACAACCCACCGGTTCCCACCCAATTTAAGGATAGAAATAAGCCAGGGAGAGGAAGTATGTGATCCATCAGGCTACCCAGTCCAACTGATGTGGATTAAGTCCACAGCTCTATTTTTTTTTTTTTTCTTTTGCGGAGCGGCTTTTAAAACAGGGTTTCTCTCTGTGTAACAGCCCTGGTTGTGGCTGTCCTGGAACTCACTCTGTAGACCAGGCTGGCCTTGATCTCTCAGAGATCTGCTGCCTCTGTCTCCCAAGTGCTGGGATTAAAGGTGTGCACCACCATGCCCAGTTTCATACACAGCTCTTAAAAGCTATGCTGGCTTTTCCACAAAACAGCCCATCATAAACAGCAACCCTATGAACTTGAGAAAATAATCCATTAACAGCCCATCAACAAGCCAAAAAGAAAAAACACTGCTCACTTACCTCCTCTTTCTTGATATAGTTAACATTTATGAAGCACTCGAGCAACATGTCTTTAATGTCTCTGTTTTCCTCCAAATCATAAGCAAAGCAGTATAAAGCCTGATGGATGTGCCACAACCGACATACATCTGCGACCTGAGAGGACACAGGAGAGGACAGTGGAGGACTTGTTTCCAGGCATTTCTTCTTTTATCAACGATAAAGTCGTGTCTCAAACTAAGTACATATTTTATATCATAAATAATGAAGATTATAGGATCATAAAAAAGTAGGAGAGAGTGACAACTGAAAAACATTTTAGGATGTGCAAATATTTTGTGTAGTTCTACAGAACATTTTGGGCTGTTGTTTGTTTTTTTTTCATAGGGCCTCACCTAGCCCAGGCTGGCCTCAACCTTGTAAACTGTTCTTCTTTGGCCCAGCCACAACTAGGACTTGGCAATAATGTGAAATAATCCCCACACAATCCTAAATCCTAATGCCTACCTTTATCCAGGGCACTCCTGACTACCTGCCCAGCATGCTCTAAGGTATGTCTACCTCTCAGAGGGCCACAGCTATCTCCTCCCACCCTCCACTCCACAACTCAGGAAAACGCACTGCACAGCTCAGTCCAAGAAACTCTGGTCCTTCCTGCACCCTGCTTTCTTTCCACTGCAGAACAGTGTCACGACACAGAGCTTGAGTAACCACCCTTTCACCGTCATGTGACACAGAGGACAGCAGCCACACCCCTGGGGAAAACACGCAAGAAAAGCCCAACCTTAAATCTCACCATGGATTGTGCATCACTCTTGACCTCTATACACCTTTGTAAGAAACATCTCTAAACTGGGAAGCTACAGATCCACCCCTTCCTAGCTAATCCAGCCCTCACTAAGTACTTCCTGAAGGAAGCAAACATACTGTTTTGGTCTCCAGACTTCTCCTTAGCAGCATGACAAATGCAGTCTTTCCCATGTCCTCCTTGGCAGGCAGGCCCTTTTCCCACCATTTGACACACAGATCCTGAATAGAGTTCTGGAGTTTTTGTTCAGATTCAGGTAGTGCATACAAAATACCTAAAACACAGCACAAAGATTTTCTGTTATTAAACAAATTATTACTGACTCAGACTCAATAGTGCAGTGCTATGACCTGGTCCAAGGCCTTGCTAGACAAATATTAGTTTAATTTGCCAAACAAACATCATTTATGGAATTCTAATACTTACTTTTTAAAAAAGACTTAACAAGTGTTATAAAAAAAAAAAAAAAAAAAGGTACAAAAAGCTGGGCAGTGGTGGCACACGCCTTTAATCTCAGCACTTGGGAGGCGGAGGCAGGTGGAGGGCTATGAGGGCTATGAGTTCAAGGCCAGCTTGGTCTACATAGAGTTCCAGAACAGCCAGGACTGTTACACAGAGAAACCCTGTCTCAAAAAAATAAAAATTAAAAAAAAAGGTACAACAAAACAGAGAACTTTAGACCTGGAAGCCTCACACTAATACATCCTGATATCACTACAACTCCACCAACACAGGACAGGTCCTGACCACCAACCCACCACAATCTCAATGTGCTGGCCCCAGGTTTAGGCACAAAGGTGGAAAACAGTCAAAGCAAATAACAATCAGTATATAAAATATCGCTTTTAGAAACAGAAAGGCTCAGTAATTAAATTGTTAATAATGTGCTTGTAATTACCCACAGATGCCTGAATACCATTATACAAATATAAAGCTCCTAAAGTAACTGGAAGTCTGGCAGCAACTACGATGATGGTATTCATCTAACCAGCTACCTGGAGTCTAGAAGTAAGCTGGTAGTAAAATTCACAAAGCACTGGAAAACTAACTTTTATCCTGACTGGGGTAACAAGATAATCATCAAAGAAAAAGATACTATCAACTTGGGATGGTAACATGGAAAGAGGGCTGGAGGGAGGAGAAGGAGGGAGTAAAATGATGTAATTCTATTTTGATTAAAAACATACTAAAAGCCAGGCGGTGGTGGCCCAAGCCTTTAATCCCAGCACTCAGGAGGCAGAGGCAGACCGAGCTCTGTTCAGTTTGAGGCCAACTTGGTCTACAAAGCCAGTTCCAGGACAGCCAGGGCCGTTGCATAGAGAAATTCTGTCTCAGGGAAAAAAAACAAGACAAAACTAAACTAAACTGAACTAAAATATAAAATATTAAAAATGAAAAAATATGCTAATTTCAAGAAATCAGACTAAAGCAGCATCCTAAAAATATAAAGATATCCAAATGACACTAAGACTGATTTTGATAAGAAACTCTGTTCCAGGAAACTATACCCAAGTGAACAAAGCACTCCAAAGACAGTTCTTTGTAATCCTTAAAACTGCTGTTATGTTTATGAAATAACTTTGTGTAGCAGGAACCTTAAAGAGTCTTATTAACAAAATCAAACCTGAGGCCAGGTATTGGGGTGAACTGGAAGATCAGAGAACCAGAACAAGCCACAGCTACCTCACCTCGCCGGATCCTCAGCTGGTCTTGTTTCCTCAGACTGGAGGCCTCTGAGTCCTCATCCAGAATGGGTCTCAGCTGAACTGTGCTAGAAGCCTGAAAGCTTAACCAGCCAAATGCTTAACCAGCTAAAAGCTTCTAGTTTCTGGTCCTCACACCTTATATATCTTTCTGCTTTCTACCACCACTCCCTGGGATTAAAGGCTGGCTTTCTGGGAATAAAGGCGTGAGTCACCATGCTTGGCCGTTTCCAATGTGGCCTTGAACTCACAGAGATGCAGAGGGATTTCTACCTCTGGAGTGCTAGGATTAAAGGTGTGAGTGCCACCATTTTCTAGCCTTTGTATCTAGTGGCTGTTCTGTCTCTGACCCCAGATAAATTTATTAGGGTGCACAATATTTTGGGGGAACACAATACCACCACAACTTTGTGTAAATATTTTATAACCAGGTTTTTCATTAAGTCAGACTAGTGTACCCGTTTAATAATCACAGCTTTACAGGCAGTTAAAAGTTAACAAGAACTGACTATGAGAATCAACAATGACTCCAGAGATAACAGTCACCCACTAAGAAAAAAATTCAACAACAGATTCCTGGGCTCTGTGGCCATGGCACAAACTGAGAAATCTGCAGTCAGACATGACCTTCAAAAGCACGTATTATCGTTAGTTCCTGTGGGTCCAGGCACTGTCCTGAAGAACCTGTAAGTAGCAGTAGTCAGCAACTCAGAACCCACGTCAGCGGAGCGAACTCAATTCCTCAGGGGGCCCTGACAGAAGAGAACTTGAGTGCGGAGACATACCTTTAAAGTTTTGTTTCAGATTGCCACACTGCTCGTGAAAATAGGTCACTTCTTATAAGGTGTCAGGTTAGTGCCCGCTAATGAACATGCCACTTACCATTTAATATAACAGCACACTCCAGGAGGGCCCCGTAGTTCTCATGTTCATTTATTACAGATATAGAAGCAAGAATTACAGATGTAATTGCATGTGTTATTTCTATGCTCTTTTTCTGTTAAAAAAAATTAAAACATATGTGAGATAAAATAAGAAACTTAACACTCAACTTCAAAAAAAAATCAAACAGCTACTAAATTTCTGAAATGAAGCCACCTCTAGCTTATTGTAAAAAGCAGACTAAAATTAAATATAAGTCAAATATCCTAAAAGAACCTAACACTAAGCAGCCGAACAGCAATACCAGGGCTGGTCAGCAGGTAAAATTACAGTGAGAGGAATTGGCACACTGCACATTTTCTTAACCTAAATGTTCAATTATTCAAGCCGGGCATGATGAACACATGCCTTTCATTCCAGCACTGAGGAGGCTGAAGCAGGTGAGCTCTGAGTTCAAGGCCAGCTGGGTATGCATGTGAGTTTCAGGCTGGCCAGGACTGAAAATGAGACTCTTTCAAGAAGAAAGTTCAACTAAATCTTTTCTTAGCACAGTAAAGAGGAAGTTTTTTATTTCTGAAAGTCAAATACCATCTTTGGACTGTGTTCGGATTCCATTCCATCTTCACCCTGGTCTTCCACTGTCTGCCACCCATCCACAGGGCTTCCTAACAGCGTTTCTGTCAGTAAGTCCTTCAGCCTTTGCCATAATTCTTCTTTCTGTTTCCTTGATAATTCATCGAGTAACTCACTCAAGCTGAAAGGATCAGAAGAATCTTTCTGCAAAAAGAATTTTAGAAAACACAAAATATGAAAAATTAGTTGTATTCTTCTTATAATTGTATTAATAGAAAAGTTTAAGTACTAAATTAGTTACATGTTTAAGCATTTGGTTAGTTTTCAAATCCTTTTCTAATAAGGAAAAAGAAGAGAATTACCAAGCAGAAAGCATCAAATCTCACCTCCACCTCTTCTTCCTTAGAACCTGATCTTTAAAGTTTAGAACTTCACCCACTTAAAGTCCCTAAAATCAATTAATATGTCCACACCCTCCCCAGGCCTGTCATCAGGTACAGAAGATGCTGGAGGCAAACGACAGAACAGGAGCAGCAACAACCAGCGGCTCCGATTCCCTTCCTTCCAGTTCCTTGTGCTCCAAACAGACCGTCCACATCGCCCGCCTGCTCCTCAGCCCTAGACTGCAGTCTCTGCTGAGCCAGGGAGTCCCCCGGGACCTCGGGCTTGCTAGACTCTCTTCTCGCTTGGGCAGGCTGTGCACATCTCTCTGCACAGTAAGAACAGGCGTTGTCAAAAGGTACAAAACCCAGTAAGAGGCCTTTCCAGCAGCTGCTCTGGGGCAATCCAAGTACAAGTACAGTAACAACAATAGATTATAGCCTACAGAATAAAATTAGCATCAATGAGACTATACGATAAGTTAATAAATTATAAATCATTCATTCATTAATAGCACTGACATGCTACAAAGCACCAATGAATAAATACTAAAGAAATACAGAGTTTACAAATGACAATTTTATGGCCACCATAGTAACAGACTCTGGTAAGAAGTATCCACAGATACTAAAACAAAGAGAAGTGTGCTGAGAAGCAGGTCATCTACAGTTACGGGCTTCCTCAAATTGCCCATGGTTACAAAGGGAAAGCAGGAAGCTTCTATTACAGACTGTGAACACATACTTACTCATCCACCCACTGACCCCCAAATAGCAGTGCTGTCCTGAGAGGCCGACACTGCTAACAGCTCCTGCCAAAGGAGACACTAGATCTGATGGGATTGGCTAATAAGAAAAGAATAAAAAAGACCCACCAACTCCTTCAAACTTCAGTGCTGTGGCAAGCATAGGAAGGCAAAGATTCTGCCTAGAATCCTGGATTAAAGAGCATTTAAGAGATGTGACAGCTACAGGGAGAGTCTGACACCGAGCTGGATCCTGGATCAGGAAAATATGACTATAAGAGCATTACTGTGACAACTGCTGAAACATAAATATGTACTGAAAGTAATGGTTAAAGTGCCATGTCTTAAGGATCTTAACAAAGTTATATACAATAGAATTGTATTCAGTTGCACAGAAAACTGAAGTGTGAAGGAAAACTGATGCATCTACAGAGTACTGCATTAACAAAGGTGGCCCAGACTCATCACAAATTGCCTGTTCTCTCTCATACGCAAATTCTAACTTTTAATGCTAATATGTATTATATATATAAGTGGGTGTGAAAGCCGGTGCAGGCCGTGAAACTACATAAAAGACCGTGAAGGGCAGAGAGTGGTGCTGGGGGCAAGAGAGAGCACCACAGACGTACCCATGTGACATGCAAGCAGAAAGGAAGATGCTGAGGGTGGAAGCACACGGGAGGGGAGCAGGGGAGCAGGGGGACAGGGAGACGAAGTAGGGGGAAAAACTAAAAACTCATGTGAAAAACACCAGAATGCATCGCAAGTTTAAATAAAAGTTTCAAGAAAGTGCTGGGGAGACAGCTCAGCTGGTTAAGTGCCTGTGAAGACCAGAGTGTGGATCCCATGAACTCACCTAAAAAGCTGGGCACGGCAGCCTGACTGTACTTCCTGATGTTTGAGGTGACAAGAGAAGAGGACCTCTGGAAGTTCTTGGGCTACCTACAAGAGCTTACATGGCCAAGTTCCAGACTAATGGGACACCTGAGACCTACCCGAGACCGCCGTCTGGTCTCCACAGGTGTACCCCATGTAAAATGGACATACACACAAGTACAACCCTACACAAGAATTCCAAATGTACTAGTGGTTACCAATTGCTGTATTCTTTATCCTAGAATCATTCTGTGTTTTGGAACCATTCAAGGCAGTTATAGGCATGTGACTCTGTAGGGGTGCACTTTTCAAAAACAAAGATACTTTCTTAAAAATATAATCATTAGCTGCACCCCTCCATGGGATCACAGCCCCCAGCTCCCTACACCCACTACACTGCACTCTAAGCACTAATGCTCTACCTGTCTGAAGCTAGCTTGTCTTTTTCTTCTCGTTTCTGCTCTCTTGGTTTTTCCCTTCCCACACAAGAACGGCAGGTTCTGTGCAAGCTGGCCATTTACTTCTAACTATAAACTCCCAATCTTTCTCAAAGGAAAGCATCATACTCCTTTAGCATTTGTGTTTGCTAGTGACTTAACCTGTTACTATGTTTATTATTCCTATCTTTAATGTGTCACAGGCAAGCTATGTTAGTATTGTGCCTCCAGTCCTATTTCCCCAATAAGCTCTGTAGGTTATTTGAGACAGTCTTTCTTTGTAGCCCAGCCTGACCTTGAACCCATTATGTAGCCCAACAAGCCTCAATTCATGGTTCTTCGGCCTCAGTGTTCTGGGTGCTATAACTGCTAGTGTACAAACATTCTGGTTTTTATCATCAATATTGCAAGGTAGTGGTTGTTAGTAATGCACATGTCAGAACACAGTGATTCACTCAGATGGCAAGACCCAACCAAGAGGCCTCAAACTGATATACATCTTTTCCTTAGCTCCTATCAGGTTAAACTACTGAAAACTGCCATTACAGAAATTGGCATTTAGTAACACTCAATTTGATGAAAACAAGTAAGGCACAATTCTAACACAACCACATGAATTTATTTATTTTTGTTTGTTTGTTTGTTTGTTTGTTTGTTTGGTTGGTTGGTTGGTTTTTTTGAAACAGGGTTTCTCTGTGTAGTTTTGGTGCCTGTCCTGGATCTCGCTCTGTAGACCAGACTGGCCTCGAATGCAGAGATCTGCCTGGCTCTGGCTCCTGAGTGCTGGGATTAAAGGCGTGTGCCACTGCTGCCCGGCTCACTGCACAACCTTAATCAGGATAGGTCAGGCTGGCGCAAGGCTCCCAGCACAAAGGCCCAGCTATCACAGCACTAGTGTACGGCTGCACTCTGGTCCCCCCTCTGCTCCTATACCCTACACCATACCCTCCCAGAAGAGAGCTCCCACCGATATAGCTCATGGCACCCAGACTTCTCTGACCTTCAGATATGCTGTCAATCTGTCCCATGGCCATCACCCTGGACATACCCTACAGACAGTCATCTTTTTCCCACACCTAGGCTGGTTGCTCACCATTATATCCAACCAAATGATGGTTCCACAGCAAATCTAGTACCAGTGTTAAGCAGCATTACACTCTCCAGTCCCT
Source organism: Peromyscus maniculatus bairdii (assembly GCF_049852395.1). Classification (NCBI taxonomy): domain Eukaryota; kingdom Metazoa; phylum Chordata; class Mammalia; order Rodentia; family Cricetidae; genus Peromyscus; species Peromyscus maniculatus. The sequence goes on along the minus strand of NC_134865.1, from coordinate 88,340,713 downwards.
GGCTTGGTCCCTCAAGCTGCTCTGTGCACATGCAGGCAGACATGTGTTCCCAGAGACAAATCTTTCTTCCCTCTTCTTATTGTCTTCGGTCCTGGTTTCCCCTCCTCTGTTTGGTTCCTCTCCTGTCTACATGCTGGCTGCTCTCCACCTACTGGATCAACTCTGAACCTCCCTATAGGCTTGGGTATCTAAACATTTGGTTCCAGTCGGTGGCACTGTTGGGGAGGTTCAAGCGACAGAGCCTTGATGGAGGAAACAGATCACTAGGATCATTCGACATTTCATAGATGCTCTGACCCCACCTCTCCTTTCCTCGGCACAAGCTTGCAGCTGAGGATGTGAGCGCTCAGCTTCCTGCCGCTGGCACACCTCCCCACCATGATGGACTCTTACCCCTCTGGAAGCATACGCCAAAAATAAGCTCTTTTACACATTGCTTTTGGTCATGGTGTTTTACAGCGTCCCACCTTGGCTGCCTTTCCTCCTTGCATCTATCACTGCACTGTGGCCCTGCCAGCCCTCTTCAGGTTAAAACACAGTCTGCCTTCTCCAGTCCTTAGGGATCCCTTCAGTCCAATGACCTCTTTGGTTCACTCCTGTTTATCTTCTACTTTTTACCTCAGCGTAAAAGTGGGTCCATTTAATTCTAGAGAATTTACTTATCTTTTTAAAAATAAATATTCACCCCCTAAGAACTCACTGAGAGAACTGTATTTCACTTGGGGACATGATTTTAGAATATTATTTATATCCAGAGTCAAAACTATAGTAAAAGTAAATCACACAACTTACGTCAAGTTGAACAAACTGCAGAAACTCTTCAACCAGTTCCTTAGAAACCGCTTGGACAAATGTCTCCCGTTTTTCCATGACAGATGAAACTGTTCTAAAGGAGCCTGTTTTACAACCCTGGTGGGAAATACAATCAGACCAGAACTTAAAAGTGCAAATTATCCCATAAGATTTAATTTGATAGGAGCATTCAAGAAGAGTGAGACATTTTTATACCACTTCTGGAAGACAGTTTCTAACATTCTGGCACAAAATTGTAATAATCTGAAAAAAATATTTACTTACAACCGTGAATGAAACTACCAGCTAAGGAACCGCCTCGGGAATCTTACTTTCTCTTCAAATGCTGGCAAGAACTGACTCATACAACTGGTTCAAGCTGATCCCCACAGCTGAATTCTTCAGGCTCCTCTTCTAAAGTGCCTTTCCTCCAACAAGATCCCACCCAACAAATCCTCCCTTGTTTTTCAAGTGAGAGACTGTTACTTGGAATGAAAATCACAACAGCAGCCCTGAGGTCACCTGGGAGCTTGTTAGAGGGTGTATTTGTGCCTCCCCTCAGCATCCTCCTCTCCACCCCTACAGGATAACGAGAGCTCAAGGGACCTTGTTCATTCTCCTTCCTGCCTGAGATCTCCCAGGAAATCCTATTTACCATTACACCTGGTGCTAGGATGGTCTACGCAAAACACATAAACTTAACGACAGTTACAGCATATTTGCAACACGGCCTCCCACCTTAAAACTTAAAAATCTCCTATATCTTTACAATACAGGAATATGGAAAATTACTGGCAGTAATTATGGGGACAGTGAATCACAGTAAATATACATTCCTATTGTAAATTGACTAAAAGTAGAAAATAACCTCAATGTGACAATTCCTCACATAAGTAAATCTTAAATACAGCCACTTCACCCCCCAGTTCAAATGGCCGAATTGTGAACCAACACTTTTTTTCTGATGGATAAAATGGAAAGGAAAGGCAAGAGGACCCGTATCGACACTCTCCTAATTCTGGTTACTGTTCTTGTTTACTTCAGCGCATGCCTTTGGCAACTTAGCCGTGCCGAATAACGTCTACAGCCGCTAGACTCACAAAATGCTCCTCCACTTCTTGTCTCTTTCATTATGAGTTCAGAGCCAAGAGTCTCCCCAGATCAGTCCGAGGTGTAGGTTCGGGGCCCACCTACGTCATCCCAAGCACAAGCCCAGGGTCCTCGGCAGTGACCCTCAGGTCCTGGTCTGCTGTGCCCTCTTCCGGGGTCCTCCCGCCTCAGCACCCAGGTCCCTGTCTGAGCTCCTCCCCGGTCAGCCGGGGTTCAAGGCTGAGCAGCTCCCCGGTGGGACCCCGGTTCTGGTCCCGGGTCCCGCTCCGCAGCCCGCCAGGGTCCTGCTCTGCCCTCCCGCAGCCCGCCCGGGTCCCGCTCCGCAGCCCGCCCGGGTCCCGCTCCGCAGCCCGCCCGGGTCCCGCTCTGCCCTCCCGCACCCCCTCTCTCACTCCACAGGCGCCCGGGACGGGTGACGGCCGCGGACAGGGGACCCGGCCGGGCTGCGTCGCCCCGCCGCGGCCGCCCGCCGCCCGGGCCTCCCCGTAGCCCACCCGGGACACGGCGCAGCGCTCACCTCACCGGGGACCCATGGTTTCCCGCGCTCGGACCAGATTCAAACACACCCGCGCACCGTCCCGACGCGCCCGCCCTCCGCCCCGTCACCAGTCGCCGCTCTCACGAGAACTGACGTTGACGGGCCACGCCCACGCGCGTCAGGCCCCCGCCGGCCGGGCCACGCCCCCCGCCGGCCAGGCTCCGCCTCCCCGGCGAGGCTCGCGGCGGCCCGCCCGGCCTCTTTGGCGCGCACGCGCAGGGCGGTGCTGGTCCCGACGCCGCCGCCCTCCGTGGGAGTGCTGGCGTTACTTCTGCGTTTCTGGCCCGCTTGCCGGTGGAAGATCGTGGAGCAGACGGAGGAGAGAGAGAGAAGAAGGGGAGACGAGGAATAGCGCCGGGAAACAGGGGGAGAGGAAGGAAGGAGAGTAGTACCAGGAGAGAGACAAGAGGGCGCTGGGGAGGAAACGGGGAGGACCGGAGAGGAGAGGAGCCAAAGAGGCAGAGGGAGGACTGTGGAGAGGAGGAAGAAGGGGTGTGATGTCAGGGCACCCCCAGGGAGAGGCTTCAGGAATGGGAAGAAATGACGTGTGTTTTCTTACGAGTCGTCCGTCTCAGGAGCTGTCTTACAGCATGGCACAGATAAGGACATGGGGAGGAGCCCGCTGAGGGAGATGGGAGCCCAAGCCTGCTTTCCCAGGATTCAACAGCAGCAATGGTGCTCAGGCTCTTGGCCGGGACTGGGCAGCGCTCAGCAGCCTGGAAGAAGACTGGTCCTAAGCCTGCGTCTGCTCATGCCCCGTCCTCTGTGGACACCTGGAAACCAAAGCCAGCCCCCCAACCCTCTCCCCGCCCTGCAGAGCCCTCTCTCCCTCAGCCAATCCCCCTTCCCAATCCAGCTCTGCTCCAAATGAAGTTACTGTTATCAGTTCCTGGAAAATCTTTTCAGAAATATTTCCTGCAGTTTTTTTTTTTTTCTTGCTCAAAATGTCCAGAGTGAGTTTCTGTTGCCTGGATTGAACTTAAAGGACTTAGGTGTTACCCAGAGGCAGCCTGCCTACCCAACATAGGACCAGATGTCTATTGACTGAGAAGGCCAAAATAATTTATGTTTAACTTGATATAGCCAAAGTGTAGTCTCAACGGTATAAAGTGATAGTGGGGAGAGGGAACTGGTTAGTTAGGAAATCTGAGGTAGTAAGCAGAGCCAGAGACGGGGTTGACCCACCATAGCAAGCCGTCATCTGTACCTCTCACCTGCTTCATTATACAGGGGCTCCTTAATGTCTGCCCACCTCTCTCTCCACAATTCCTCGATCCCTACGGTCCCTTGAATTTGGATACCCCACTTTTCCACTCACAGTTTCATCTACAAAGTTCGAAGAGCCAGCCTGAGGCTAGACTCCCACATTCAGATTTGCCATCACTATTCTAAGCATCCTGCTCACTCCCATTTAGGTTTGACTCCTGTCCAAAAGAAATCCCAGTTCTCACTGCCTTTCTCCCCTTCCTCACTCACTTTTGAATTCCTGACTGGTACACTTCCTGTTAAGAAATGGATGATGAGTTTAGCAGTGAGTTCTGAATATTCAAAGCTAGTGACATAGACAGGTGAATAATAATTCTGTGCTTCCTTGGTTTGCCATGTATTTAAAAAACAAAACAAAACAAAAGTGAGAACAGGGCTCTTGATGTAACTCAGTTGGCAGAGTGCTTTCCAAACTTATACAGTGCCCTGGGTTCAACTATTAGCACTGCATAAACAGATGGAACATACCTGTAATCATAATACTCCCGGGATGGAAGCAGGAGGAACAGAAAGTAAGGTCAGTATTGGCTACACAGTTCAAGACCTGCCTGAGATAAATGAGATCCTTTCTCAAAAAAATAAAAAACAGGGCTGGAGAGATGACTCAGTGGTTAAGAGCACTGGCTGCTCTTCCGGAGGTCCTGAATTCAATTCCCAGCAACCACACGGTGGCTCACAACCACCTGTAATGAGATCTGGTGCCCTCTTCTGGCCTGCAAGAACACATGCATGCAGAACACTGTATACATAATAAATAAATAAATAAATAAATAAATAAATAAATAAATAAATAAATAAATAAATAAATAAAATAAAAAACAATCATACTATCTACTTACTTACGTTGTGGGGTATCCACCAGAGAAGACTGCTCTGACTTGGGTGTAAGCCAATAGAGAGCCTGTATTAGCCCACCGGTGACTCCACTGGGTGTTCAGGATCCCAGCATAGCCCCAAGCCTTTCTCTGAGTGAGCTTTTAAACACAAAAACTATGCCTGGATTGACATACTTCAGTGAACAAGAACCACTAGTCAGAAGCAGAAGTACAGAATCCAAAATGCAAGATTAATACATTCAGAGAATTTCGGAGATCTATGGACTTTGATGGGTTTGTTCTTGGTTTAGTTTTGGCAGGTAGTACTGTCTACGTGCTGAGTTCTACAGCCTGAATGGTACTTTCATCACGGAGTCAGCTGTGCTATGGTCTGCGGCCTGTCACATTCCCCATGTGAATGAGTCAAATTGAGTCCAATCCAGGTCTGAGGGCGGTGGGGGTTGGACCTTGACCCTGTATTCATACCCATAGTGCAAAACACAAGACTCAAGAGTATGTAGAAGGGCAGAGAGTGGAAGTGCCTGGAGCCCAATAAAACCTTAAATTCAATGGCTCCATAGTCTGGAGACAGGTCATTTGGTAGCAATGTCTGTGGCTTTCACTTTCTTGACCTGAGTGTGGTGGATCCATGATGTAATGCCAGCTACCACCACTGCCTTAGGAGTGAAGAGAACCACCTTACAGGGTCCTTTCCAGGTTAGTTCCAGTGCCTCTTTGGCTACTCACTTGACCCAGATGATGTCACTGGACTCAAACAAGGGAAAACGTGGTGGACTCAGAGGTCAGCCAGCTCTCTCAGATAGTCCTGAAGAGCCTGTATGGGGAACTGGGGGTCTGTACTGTCTTGAGAAAGGAACAGTTAGAGAGTTCTGACAACTGCAGGTCTCTGAGCCTGGGAAGCAGTCGGGGAGGTCTTTCAAACTTCATCTCGTAGGAGCAAATCCCTCCCTAAATGAGGTGCAGCGGATTGAAGCAAAGCAAAGGAAACGTATCCATCTTTTGCTGTGCTGTGATCAGGGTATTGTTAGAGTTTCTTTTGATGCCGTGTTTATTCTTTTTACCTGGTCAGAACTCTGAAATTTATATGCACAATGAAGTTTGCAATCTATGTCTAAAGCTTTAGCTTTTAATTGATACATTGCTAGGGAGGAAGCCAAATCAGGGACCAGTTCCTGGAGGAGCTTGTTAGGTACTATCTGAGCAGTTCCAGTCTGGACGGGGAACCCTTCTGCCCACAAGAAAAGGTATCTATAAAAACTAGCAAGTAACTTTCATCCTCCCCCACCAGGCCAGATCTGGGCGAAGTCAGTTTTCCTAGAATTTGCTGGTGTGTTGGTCCCTCATTTGGACCCCTTCCTGGGTAAGGGCTCTCTTGTTTTGGATTCGCTTGAGCACAAACCTGGCATTTGTCTGAGATACCCCATGCTAGGCTGTCCATTGTAGGTATAATATGCCTTGGTCTGAACAACTCAGAAAGTTATGTGGACCCCAGATGAGCAGCCTGGTGAAAGTTGGTTACCAGAGTCCTGCTAGCTGTTTCTGGGAGAATGATCTTTCCTCTGGTGTCTTCCATCAACCAGTGGGTTTTAACTGTGTGTTTCTCCTTACCATAGATTCAGGTAGTACTAGGGCATGGCACGTCATTAGACTATCAATAGGCCCCAAGGGTCTTAGGGCCATTTTCTGTAGGTAGTCAGGTCAGCAGCCCAGCAGTGGAAGACAGCAATTTGCAGGGGAAGCCAAACACTCTCTAGGAGGGCCAAATTTTTTTTGGGTGGGTGGGGGATCAAGGTGATGTTTTATTCTTTTAAAGTACCTTCAACTATGATTTTTTAATTATTATTAAGAAATTTTCGGGGGCTGGAGAAATGGCTTAGAGGTTAAGAGCACCGACTGCTCTTCCAGAGGTCCTGAGTTCAATTCCCAGCAACCACATGGTGGCTCACAACCATCTGTAATAAGGTCTGGTGCCCTCTTCTTGTCATACATGCTATATACATAATAAATAAATAAATCTTAAAAAAAAAAAAAAGAAAAAAGAAAGAAATTTTCTATTCATTTTACATACCAACCACAGATCCCCCTCTCTTCCCTCCTCCCACCTCCCAGCCTTCCTCCCCAACCCACTTCCCATTCCTACCTCCTCCAACGCAAGGTCTCCCACAGTGAGTCAGCAGAACCTGGGTCAGGACTTTTTAATGTCCTTTTCCCCAGCATCGAGAAGCCCTCTTTCTCTATAGGTCATACCATGGACATGCCAGGTAGTGATAGCATACTGATGGTCTGTGTAAATGGTGGTGGACTTTCCTTTTCCACATTTGAAAGCCTGGGTCAGATCAATCAGTTCTGCTCTCTGGTCTGAGGTACCTGCCTTGGGCCCAGATTGTTTTGGTTCAAGTCACCACTGTACCTCCCACCTACCTGGTTTCATTGTCTCTTGACAGTCATGGGTGAAAACCTGCATCATCCAGCAGAAGAGTAGCAGGATTGATGGGGGTCGGTTTCTCAAACAGGACTCAAGGGTGAGCCAGGAGAAGAGGCTGAGGCTGGGTCCCACAGTCATTAGGTAGCCAGAGTTCTGGTGCTCCTCGGGGAGGGCCTCAACCACATTGTGGGGTGCTGTGAGTATAAGATCTTGACCCAGAGTTAACTTGCTTGCTTTCTCTCACTAAACTAGCAGTGGCCACCACAGCTCTTAGATAGGTAGGCCATCCTGTGGCTCCAGGAGCCAGTTGTTTGGACAGATATGTCACAGGGCATTGCCATGACTCCAAAGTTTGGGTTAATACCCCTTTTATATTTTGTTTCATGGACAAACATATGAAAAGGTTCTGAAAGATTTGGAAGTTCTAGGGCTGGAGCAGAAGTCAGAGATGTTTTTAAAGCCTCAAATGCTTTTTGTTTAGTCTCAGTCCAGATTAGAGGCTCAGTGCTCCCCTTTGTGCTAGTGTAGAGAGACCTTGCTATTTCCACAAACTCTGGTATCCAGAGGCAGCAATATCCAGGAACTCTTGAACCCATCTCTTAATCTTTGGAGTTGGGATCTAAAGAATGGCAGCAGTCCTACTCTGAGACAGGCTCCTTTTGCCTCCCTTCAGCTGGTACCCAAGATAGATAGGCTACAAAGTTGGGTTTTCTTAGCTGACATTCTGTAGCTCAAGGTCTGTAACTCTTGCAGCAGTCTCTCAATGGCCTTTTATCATCTATTTTCCAAGGAAACCTCTGACAGCAGGGCAGAAGCCTGCATTTAGTGTCTTTACATCCTGAGACAACCTGGTCACCCACGTTAGTTACCCACTGCAACCTCCCTCTGGATCTGACCATTTAAAAGCAAAGATGAGTTGATTCATCTCTGCCAATGGGAGATGAAGGATGTATCTTTCAGGTCCAAGACAATGTACACCTGTTTCTCTGGAAGAAACAGAATCATGAGAAACAGAGTTCCCAGGTATAACATGAATTTTAAAAGGTCTTATAATAATAAAAAAAAAAACTCAGAGCCAGATATTGGAGTGAAAGCTGAAAGATCAGAGAAGCAGAGCAGCCAGCTACTAGCTTACCTCTGAAATCCTCAACCTCAAGAGAGTGAGTTCCTGTTTCCTCACACTTTATATACCTTTCTGTGTCCTGCCATATTACTTCCTGGGATTAACAGTGTGTGTCCTTTCGAAGCAAAGACATGAGATCTCAAGTGCTTGGATTAAAGGCATATGCCACCACTGCTTGGCTCTGTTTCTTTCATGTAACCCAGTGAGGCCTTGAACTCATAGAGATCTAGACAGATCTCTGCCTCGTGAGTGATAAGATTATAGGTGTATGCACCACTGCCTGACTTCTATGTTTAATTTGGTGGCTGGCTCTGTCCTCTGATCCCCAGGTAAGCTTTATTGGTATACACAATATATCACCACACCCAGGTTTCTTCATAGGCGGGAGAGGTATATTCCACAGTGACCAGCCTAGCACCAGGATGCCTGTCTCCACAAGCCAGGAAATATAGACTGCAATTTCCCCCTTTTAATCCCAGGTTCATTGGGTATTGTTTAATCTGGACAGGGATAGCTGAACTGATTATTTGAACAATTATAGGAACTTGGTGTTGGACCAGTCTTGGGGGTCGGGGTTGGATTTGTCCATACCCCTGGGAATCTTTGTTGTTAATCTGAGAGATAGACCAACTATAGTTTTTTTATTAAAGGCAGAACTTTCAGCTAGGAGATATTCTTCTGACAGTGTAAGACACCCAAGTTTTGTTGGGTATCTGAAGTCTAACTGTGTCATCATCAGAGAAGGTGATGGTAGCTTTTAGTTTATGCAAAAGGTCTCCTCCCAATCAGTTCTCTGTTGTTAACAACGGTTCTCTGTTACCTTTTGAGCTGCCTCCAGCAGCTGGGACCTACTTACACCTTTAACTTTTATAACTTTTTTTTCTAATATCTGGGGCTGACTGGTTGACACGGGAAATCTTTTTAGCAGCTGTTTTTAATGCTCTTTAAAAGGACTTAGCGAAAACTGTTTAAAGTATCCTTGGTCAGATTGGACAGAAGGGAAAAGTCTGTGCTGCTCAGGGCACGTCGTCTAGCAGCAATCCCGCTGCCAAACCCAGAGGCAGGTTTCCTGTTTTTTGTTTTTCTTTCTTCAGAGAATGGTGGGTTTCGAGTTTTCCAACTGTACAGATCATTGGTTAAAAAGAAGACATAAATCATAGAGGAGAAAGGAGTGGAACTTTCTCTGTCCCTTCGGGGTCAGCCCAGGGGAGATTTTCCCCTTCCCCAGGGCTGCTTAGAGCAGGCGTAGAGAGGAGAGGAGAGGATGCTCACATAGGGGAACTATGCTCCCCTCCCTGGCAGGGAGCCCTGGATGAGAGGCCTGGCTCCTCTCCACTCCACACAAGGACCAACTCTGACCGTGAGCAGGAGCCAAGCAACAAAACCAGCAACCGCTCCCCACTCCCTGCTCCTGGAATGGAACAGAGAGGTGGGGGTCTGTTGTTGTTTGTTTGTTTGGTTGGTTGTTGGTTTTTTTTTTTTTTTGCAGGGGTGGGGGGGTGTCTCTGGAAAATCTGGCCTAAGTAAAAGAATTCAGGTCCCTAACAGGAGGGGGCATAGGTCTTAAGCTGGGAGTTCTCACACCAGAGAACGCCACTGGTCAATATAGGGAAACAGAACCGAGAGAAACACATAGAAAGACACGCGTGCACATTCAGATACCCAAACAAACAGAGGGATCTGGTGAGATCTCACATGGATCCCAGACACTGGATCAGCAGCTGCGTCTGACCTCTCCTATGTGTTAAGCAGAAGGCATCTTACCCAGACTAACCTCTGGAGGTGAAAGACTTTCTAATTTGTTTCCTTTTGGAGTAGAGGTGCCAGACCCCTTCAAAGCATTAGGCAGTGACTGATCAAAGGGATCCCTGAAGACCTGGAACATCTCAGGTTGTGCACCCCCTAGAGTTCCCTGACCACCTCACTCTTTCACACTCTAAGGGGCTCCAAGACCGCAGTATCTTGAAGTCTGGGCTCTGGGGATCTTGCTGGGGCCTCCGGATATGTTGTGGGGTATCCATCAGAGAAGACTGCTCTGACATGGGTTTAAGCCAATAGAAAGTTTTTATTAGCCGGCCAGTGACTACAATAGGTGTTCAGGATCCCAGTGTAGTCCCAAGCCTTTCTCAGGGTGAGCTTTTAAGCACAAAAAACATGTCCTGGGTTGACATACTTCAGTGAACAAGAACAGTTAGCCGGAAGCAGAAGTACAGAATCCAAAAAGCAAGAGTAGTACATTTAGAGGCTTTCCGAGATCTATGGACTTTGATGGACTGGGTCTTTGTTTCAGTTTTGGCCAGTGGTGCTGTCTATGTGCTGAGTTCTACAGCCTGAATGGTACTTCCATCATGGAGTCACCTCTGTTCTTAAAACCTTACAATGTGGCTAATGAGAAAGGGCAGAGTTAAAATTGGACCTCATAGCAACAAATTATAAAAACAGACTGACATAGTTAAACTTTGATCATGGCAGTATCTTTACTAATGGGTCCAATGTGAAGTGCACAGCCTAGAAATGAGTTTATTTTGAATTGCATGGGTTAGACAATTACCTGACTCGGATTCAAATGATGTGAGGCATACAATGGATCTGCAGTCTGACTCCACAGCAATCCTCTCCAAGGAACACCACTGCTATCAATTCCTTGAAAAATACACCCAGAAATATGTTCTGCCATACAAAATTCAGAAGCATGTGTGGTAGCATAAGCCTGTAATCCCGGGAGGCAGTCAGGAAGCTGAGGCAGGATGGTGGGTAGTTGCAAGCCAGACTTGGATACATACAGAAAACTTGTCTTTAAAAATCAGGTCTCAGCCGGCCAATGGTGGCGCACACCTTTAATCCCAGCACTCGAGAGGCAGAGGCAGGAGGATCTCTGTGAGTTCAAGGCCAGACTGGTCTACAGAGTGAGTTCCAGGAAAGGCACAAAACTACACAGAGAAACCCTGTCTCGAGGAAAAAAAAAAAAAAAGATCTTTAGGCAGGCGGATCTCTGAATTCGAGGCCAGCCTGGGCTACAGAGTGAGTTCCAGGAAAGGCGCAAAGCTACACAGAGAAACCTTGTCTCAGAAAAAAAAAAAAAAAAATCAGGTCTTAAAAAAAAAACAAAAACCAACACCTTTTTTAAAAAAATATTTTTTCTTTTATACTTTTATATAAAAGTATTTAAAATTTACAACTTCATCATAATTGTGCCTAGGAAATGAGCACAATGAACTCTTATTATCAAGGAGCCAATAGAGTCCTAATCAAAGTGAGTTCTTCAAAGCTATTCTGGACAAAACCTTCCAGTGTGGGGTGGCTATGAAGGGTTCTTGCCCTCTGTGACCATCAGAGCTGAACAGGACCCCGCCAGTGATGAGTCATTGATTCCGAGAAAGGCTCACAGCTTGTGGCTAATTAGGGAGTGGTCATAGAAACATTTCTTTCCCTTTGGTGGTTTCCTGCTATCCGATTTCTGAGAGTAAATTTGATACAGATAACAGATCTTCAGAGGACAAGAATCAGAGAAAAAGCAGAACTGAAAGCTTCCGGCGGGCCCGCTAGCTGGGCTCAATACTCCGCAGTCCCCTTGCTGACCGGGGGATAAGCCATGTTCTGGGACTCCCCAGTGATGGAAGAAGGGCTGACCTGTGGGAAGCCCTTGGAAAAGGGACAGAGGGGAGGAAGACGGAGTCTCCTGGATGTGGCCACCCACGTCTCAGCTGAGTGGAACAGGGAAAGAGCTGGGTGTCCAGGTTCAACTGTGACCTCAAAATCAAGTCCTACTCTTTCCTCTCCCAGGCTGTAATCCCCCTGATGTCCTTGACCTTTCTAGAAATGAACTCAAGGGACGAAGTGTGAGGAAAGGTGAGCCTGCCCGACAGTCTGCACGGTGCGGCAGCCACTGGCTTCTGAAAGGGACTGGGTGAACAGTCTTCATCAGCAGTACATTTTCTTGCAAGAAATGCACGTGGTGTGGTCTGTGTGGGGCGAATACTTTCCTACCACTAGGACAACGGCACTCTTTTCATCTGCACTGCCCTATTGTTTATGCCAGCAGAGAACGGTCAGTCCAGATCTCAAGCCTTCCCAAGGCTCACAAACACTGAATCTGGATTTGTATCACTATCTCCCATGGGAACTCTGGCTTGACACAGTTTTGTGAAATATGCTTATAAGAGGCCTATGAGGGTGCTAATGACGCAGCTCAGTGACAGAGTGTTTGCCTAGAACCAACGAAGCCCTGGGGCCGGAAGTGACAGTGCATGCCTATAACCACAGCAGGAGAGCTGGCAGCCTCAGCTATGTGGTCAGTTCTCTGCTGGCTTGGATACCTGAGACCCTGTCTTTTAAGAAAAGTGACCATCACTCGATCTTCAAATTTTCCTTCCTTCTTAACTGCTTCAGCAACTTAAAAACCTTATTTATATGCCAGTCTAAGTCATTCAGAGCCACCACAGCCTCTCCTAGCTCACTCGGATTATACCACAGAGCCCAACAAAGCCATAAAGCCACCAGTCTTGGGTTCCTCCTGAATTAACTTCTCTCTTAACTCTTTTAATGAGATAGACCTAATTCAGTCCAGTGCACCGAATACCAAACACTGTCTCCCTCAAGCCCAACTTCCACAATGATGCCTGTATTTCCTCTGTTGTCTTCTGGTATTTGATATTCATGAGGACCACAAAGAGTATAACCAAAAAGTGTCTAGAATGGCTTGTATTAGCCTGTTCACTCAAGGCTGATTTATCTCATAGTACTTCAGATCTCAGAACCTTAGTCTCCAGGGGTAACAAATGTTTGTATTACTGAATTTCTGTGCATCTACAGCACTCAGGCTGATTCTATATGAAACGTTTTATAGAGGGTCAGCAGGATCTCCAAGGCCCACTGCTAACACTTGTGAGCATGAAATATCCCCCATACCACAGATAGACTAGGGACAGAGGTAAAGTTAAGGAGTTTCAGGGAAAATGTTTATTTTAGATGTACATGTGAAACTTTTACACTTATGGCCCTTGTAGTTGGGGAAGGCGGGGGGGAGGGGGGGTCCCAAGACCAGGGAAAGGAAGAGAGGATGGGGAAAGGTGGAGAGATCCCACCCTCAGGAGTAGACAGGTAGGGAAACTTAGGCTGCTGGTTAACAGGAATACCTCTCTGGAGTCCTTTTGACTTGTGACAGGTGAATTCAGGTTGATTTAATCCATATTGAATTGCAGATTAGAGAAAGGGCAGTAGATTTATGTCTTTGAGTTATAGCAAAAGTTTGGGAATCCAAACAATAACATAGGTGGGGAAAAGAAATCTGAAACAATTTTTCATATACCTTAAATTATTTTCTTAGACCCATAAATCATTTTCTAAGACCCTCACAACTTACTTAAGCTTTCAGAAATCTTCAGACCTTGAAACATTTTTAATTTGCATTTTAAATTAAAATTTAATTGATTTTAATTACAGACTTTCATAGTTTACTTAAGCTTCCATATCCTCAGACCTTCGTAACTTGTATTTACATACTTTAAAACATTTTCTTAGACCGGAACTTGGTCAATAGGAAAGGGAGGGGGTTGTATAGTGGAGACAGGGTTAGTTCATTGGCATACATTGTAGGCTTGGGTTCAGTTTTGTAAAAAAAGTCTTCTAGAAGTTGAGAGAGAGAGAGAGTGGGAATAGATTGCAAGTGGGGATCCCAGAGTTCATTGGCTAGATTTAGAGATGAACAGAGAGGCTGCAGCAAGAGCATGTGGACAGGCCAGCCTCAGATGGTTTTGTCTAGAGTTTTGGAGAAGTAAGTGACAGGGGCAAAGGTCAGTCCTAGAAAGTGCTTCAAGATCTCAAGAGTATAACCTTGTTTTTTGAAAGTGTAAAGATGGGAAGGTCTGCATAGACCTGGGAGGCAGAGGGCTGTGGCTGAAAGGAAATCGTTTTTTGAGCTTAAAGAATTGTTTGTCGGGGCTGGAGAGATGGCTCAGTGGTGAAGAGCACTGGCTGCTCTTCCAGAGGAACTGGGTTCAATTCCTAGCAACCACATGGCAGCTCACAACTGTCTGTAACTCCAGTTCCAGGGGATCTGACACCTTCACACCAATGCACATAAAATAAATTTAAATAAATTACTAAAAAATAATTATAAAAAAAAGAATTGTTTGTCAATGGGAGGAAGAGACTCATGGGGAGATCTAGAAGTGACTTGGTATAAAGGAGGTACTAGAAATGAGTTTCCAGGGGCTGATGAGTGGAAGAAATTAGCTATTTCCAGAAAGGAAAGCAGTTTGGATTTCATTGAGGGCGGAGATAAGGAGGGGTGATGGGCAAGACAGTCTAAAGTGAGGTGGTTATGGGTTGGGGTTAAAGAGAATCCAAGATAGGACAGGGAGAGGAGAGTTGAGCTTCGGAAGGTGGGATCTGGTAACGTTTGGAGCTGAGGAAACTGAGGAGTGAGGGGGTGTCAGATGGGCTCTCAGAGTGGGAAGGACTGCAAAGGAAGAGGCCATCTACATTCTAAAGTAGGCTAAGGGAAAGGGGGGGAAGGCAGGCCAGGTCCCTAGGACCTGGAAGGGGACCATATGGAAGGGGACCACAGGATGGAGAGGGACAACATCAGTGTTAATGGTGGGAAGGTCTTGGATTGGGCCGGTTTTGTTTTATTATCATCATCATCATCATCATCATTATTATTATCATTATTATTACTGGACTGTCAATATGGGAGTACTGTAGGGTGGAGAATTGGGACATAGAAACTGCTTGGATAAAAGGGATTGGATGATGGGTTTGAAGCCTCTGAGGCTGGTAAGGGTAGGGAGTATCGGGCTTTGGAGATACAGGCAGAAGGGTTTTTTGGTGTAACAGAGAAGGGTTTATGATGAGCAGGGAAGGAAGGGTGCTATCCCATACAGTGTGGCTTACTAAAGAAATGGGCAGAGCATAAGAGGGGTTTGGAATTTCGAGAGTGAGAGGCTGAGGAAAGGAAGAGGAGGGGTGTGGGCGTGGGTGTTAATTTTGGAAAGGGTATCTCCTAGTAAGGGAATAGGGCATGAGGGAATGAGGAGAAAGGACTAGGGAGGAAAAAGCCTGTGAAGGAGCAAGTTAAGGGTTGAGTTTGGAGGGGTCTGGAGGACCGGCCGTGCACTCTGACTACGGGTGATAGAGAGGGGTGAGTGGGGTGAGTAAGGAACGTGATGAAGTGACTTGACACAGAGGTGAGATCCTAGGCTCTGGGACAGTGATTGGTGTGGATTTGGGCTGGTCAGATCCCCAGAGATCTGAGAAGGATAAATTACAGTCAGAGGCATGGTCTACGTATCAATTAAAATGACAGTGACTTTGTCATTACTTAGACAGTAACCGGAGGTTCCTGAGGTCTGGATGGAGTGGAAGGTCTTCAGCTGTCATGCAAGGCAGTGAGCCTTCGGCTGTCAGACTCAGGTCAGAGAGATTGTGTGTGTGTGTGTGTGTGTGTGTGTGTGTGTGTAGGGGGAACTTGGGAAAACTGACCTCACTTTGACCAGGCAGAATAGGGCAATTAACCCAAGAATGTTTACAGTTTGAGCAGTGCCCTGGCAGAATGCAAGGTGTGGGCAGTTTTAGCTCAGTTTTATGGTGACCAAAATCCAGGGGGAACTGTCACCATTGTGCCCTGTCTACTTTGGAGATGATAGTTTTTGTGCTAGGCATGAATATGTCTCTATAATGGGAAGTTTAAATATGTTGAATGTCATATTCAGATCTCTGAAGAGTTGAGGATCATCTATCTAGTGTGTCTGATTTTAGGCTTAAATTTGAAAACATATATAAATCAGGTAGATGTGACTAGTCCAGGGGGTGGGACAAGGGAAGGGGAAAGAGAAAGGGGAGGCGAGGGGGAGGGGAGGGGAGAGAGAGAGAGAGAGAGACAGACAGACAGAGGAAAAATGAAACTCCACGGAAGAGAAGTGAAGAGATTTTGGAAGTGTAGAACAGAGATTGGAAAACACAGAGCAGGCAGTTCCGTGCAGGGAGAGAGAACTTTAGAAAGGTAGCTGAGAGCAGAAACTGTGGACTGCAGGCCAGAGCAGCCGATACGGTAGTCTGCCAGCAGGACTGCAGTACCAGACCAAGAAAGGGTTGAGAAAGTGGCTGACTAGGAGGGAGGCAGCGGAGGGGAGGGAGGTGAGAGGTGACAGGGCCACAAGTGCATTGCAGCTCCTGGAGAGAGGTGAGAGAAACCTAGAGAGATGAGAATGGAAGGGAAAAGGGAGCTGGTAAATGTAGGCTTGAGTGCACGGGCCTAGCGAGGAATAGGCGGAATCAAAAAAAGTGGGGAATTTGGCTTCAGGAAGGGAGGGGAGCAGAGGCAGCCACTGGCAGCGGCTGCTACAGCGGGGGCAGGGTTGGCACAGGGGTGAGTGTGGGCGGGGACAGCCATGGGCTGTGGCTGCAGGGGGGGGGAGGAGGGCTGTGGGCGGGGCCAGGCTGGGGTGGGGGGAGTGCGGTGGGAGGAGGTGGGGCTCTGGATGCAGGCTGAAAGGAGGGGCCTTTTGGAGTCAGGACAGCCGGGGCTGTAAGGGCCGGGCGGCTTTGCCTGTGCGCAGGGAGACGGGCCAGGGGGGCGGGCCCAGAGCACGGGGCTGTCTGTCTATCAATCAGTCACCGTGTTTCTTTGGAACCGGCGGCAGAGGTTTGGATGGCCAATGGGAGAATAGAAACTGCAAGGGAGAAGCTTGGAGCCGTGGGGAAGCTTTCGGAAAAGCAGGGGGACAGGCGGAGGCGCTGGACACCTGGAGGAGGAGAGGAGGGAGGGGAAAGGAGGGTATATCTCCTTCGGTTCGTTCCCATAACATTGTAAAGGTGGTCATTTTGTTTGATTTCCTAGGGAATATAAGGGCTATTTTGAATGTTAAGATGTATTAGTAATGTGTGTGAACTGGGGTTTTCAGTCGAGCTGCAGGGAGCAGATCCCATCACCACTGTTGGCTGGCGAGCCAAGGTCAAGAGCCAGAGGCGTCTGTGAGGGGAGGGGTGGTCGGCAAGCTCCTTCACCTAGAGGGGCCACCAAAAGTGAAAGAAAAACCGCCAACCAAGCCGAAGTGAACACTGAAGGCCGCGGTGGGGCGCGTTCTCCCCACCCCCACAAGACAGCGCAGGGATGCGGGACACCCAACAGTTATCACCCGGTGTCTCGAGGGATGCTTAGGATGGCGAGTAAGGGAAAACTCACCAATTAGCTGCTGTTGGATGAAGTGAATGGGAGCCGGCCAGTCTGGAAAATGAGAACTGGGTTGGGGATCCTGTAGATCGAACCCAGTTATGATTCAATTTCCGGAACCAATGCAAGGGAGTCCTCACCCCCCACACCCGTTTGGTATGGGACACACCCAGACACCAATTCTCAGCACAAAGGAGATTTATTACCCTAGAGGGGCAAGCGGGGGTGGGGGTGGGGGAGGCTGCAAAGGCGGACAGCAATCAGAAAAGTGTGCATGTGTGTGTGTGTCGTAGTGTAGTGTTTTTTTGCTTGTGTTTTTTTTTGTTTTGTTTTGTTTTTTTTTTGTTTTGTTTTTCGAGACAGGATTTCTCTGTGTAGCTTTGCACCTTTCCTGGAACTCACTTGGTAGCCCAGGCTGGCCTCAAACTCACAGAGATCCGCCTGCCAGTGCTGGGATTAAAGGCGTGCGCCACCACCGCCCGGCATGTGTAGTGTGTTTTTAAAAGGGGGAGTCTGTGCTAGGGTGAGTTCGTAACTCCTGATTGGACATTTTGATCGTTGGACCTTGGTGTTTAGTCTCAGGAATGAGTCAGTGGCCAAACAGGGAATGGACCTTGGAGCTAGCTTTAGGAATGTAATCTAACGGTTTTTACCAAGGGAGAGGGAAAGGGAGAGACGGGCAGGGCCTGTCAGCACGTGTTTGCCATGGACAGGCCTCACCATGGTCTCCTTACAGCTGTCCCACATGTGCTGCTTCCATTGTCGCAGCATGCTCTCCAGTTCATTAGCCACTTGGAGAGCATCCTGTACTCAAACAGCAGGTCCCATTCACCAAGGAGGTCCATCACTCCATCCCGCACAGAAGATGACCACCCTGGGATTCCTTCCATGAGCACTCAACCTTCAGACAGCTCAGCCTCAGAGGCATAGCTTATTACAGGAGACATACTATTATCCTTCTGAGACTCATCTCTGGCTCTGCCAAGGCCCTGTTTGGGTGCCAAGCTTTGAATAACTTTTCCTGAGCAGCCAATTTCTATTCACCCTAGATACAAAGAGGAATAATAGAACAAATAAAGGATCCCATTCACGTACACTGTGACAAACCAACGAGTTCCGTGAGATGACTTATAGGAGCCTGGATGAGACGCTACTTCCAGGAGCACATGTGACTTAGGCAGCTGCATCCCGGGTGATGAGTCACCAAAGCTGCATTCCTGGAGTCAACACCACTAAAGAGTCTCCTCGTCCAAGAAATTGTTATTACTTATGTATCCCTGGAGAGACGCGTTGTGAGCCTTTCCCCTCCCTCCATATGGGATCCCAATGCAGATAAGTACAGCTGCTCTGATTCAAGGTGGCATTAATCATGCCCAGCTTGAAGGAAACAGGCACAAAAGAAGCTTATTACTTTGTCTTTAGCCAGAACAGCCTGGGCACTTTGCAGATGTTTTATTCCTGGGGTTTTTGGAAGCCTTGAGCAGTAGCAGGAGATGACAACAGTGTTAGAGCTCTCTTACACACAGGCCACACGTGTAAGTTTATGGCTATCCAGTGTCTTCTGTCTACTCCCACCGCCCCTCCTTGCCTGCTTCTGCTCGTCATTTGGCTGTGGCTGTTCTCTTGGAGTTTGTTGCTATTGCCAGTTACCGTGACTGCCACCGTCACTACCACTGTCCTGTTAGTGCTGCCACTCTTACCTTTGTGAAGGGGAAACAAAGGCAGCAACCGTGACAGCCGAAACACTGGACACTGTCAAGATCCCAACCCACAAGGCCTGTTTGGGACCTTGTCACACCAGCAACACTACTTGCACTGTTACTAGATCACCCTGCTCCGCTGATGGTGAAGATCAAAAGTAGTCGTGGAAAGACCACTCCAGAGAAGCCTTATCATTGGCCTAATGTTGCAACACCAGCAATAGTACAAGTCTATAGTTGACTCAAAAAGTGAACCAAGCCACCTGGCTATACAGTCAGAAAGGGTATGAGCAAGTTGTGTACCAGTTGTGGCAGACCTTCATGTAAATAATGCATTATGTTTGTACCAACAATGCAAGGGTCCCTTATGCAAATGAAAGCTGTGCTTTCACCAATCGCAGAAGCCATTTATGCAAATGAAGAACTGTGTTTACACTAGTAACAGTCCAGTTTGTGCACTGTGGTGGTTTGAATAGGTATGACCTCGCAGATTCATGTGTTTGAATGCTTGGCATATAGGCAGTGGCACTATTAGGAGGCGTGGCCTTGTTGGAGGAAGTGTGTCACTGTGAGGGCGGGCTTTGAGATCTCTTATATGCTCAAGCTACACCCAAAGTGGAAGAGTTGACTTTCTATTGTCTGAGGATCAAGATGTACAATTTTTTTTTTTTTTGGAGCTGAGGACTGAACCCAGGGCCTTGAGCTTGCTAGGCAAGTACTCTACCACTGAGCTAAATCCCCAACCCCAAGATGTAGAACTCTTGGCTCCTTCTCCAGGATCATGTCTTCCTGCACACTGCCATGTCCTGCCATAATGATAATGGACTAAATCTCTTAAACTATAAGCCAGCCCCAATTAAATGTTTTCCTTTATAAGAGTTGCCATAGTCACGGTGTCTTTTCACAGCAATAGAAAACCAAACTAAGGCATCGACCACCAAGGAAAGTGGCGTAGGCAAAAAATACTATAAGGTTATCTACAATGAATTAAGGTTTCTGATGGCAAAAAGTCTGGTTGTGCTTTCAGGAGCCAGAGTTGTACTTTGGCAGTAAGCAGACGTAGTAGCAGTGTAGCCTCCTCAAGGTGTCACAGAGTATTCAAAGCAATTAATATTTACAAGAGAGTAGTGCATCTGGCTTCTTGACTAGGCAGCCAGGGCACCAAAAAAGGGTGCAACAGTTGTTAACTAGGGAGTCAGACTACCTGCCACCAATATCTTAGATTATTTAGAGGAAAATAAATATCAAAAAGGATAATGAGGATAAAGGTTTACTGCTGACATTAACAGTGATGCAACAGTATTTAATAGTGTTTGACTCTTATCCTACCCACAGACTCCAGGGAGAGGTAGGGCCCTCTAATCTCAAGTAACAGAAACTGGCCTTAGAAAATGTGGAAGGGAGAAACTTCAAAGTTGTAGTACTGATGCTCCAATGTCATCTGAACCTGTATGGGGACTGGGATTGTCTGGTGAGGTCTCATGCCAGCATCTGTCCAATACATACTCGATTATGAGCCTTTCAGGTCTACTACATGACCAAAAAAGGGAAGCAACCCAAATGTCTATCAGTAGGCAAGTGTACAAACAGAAGTATTCTGTCTATTCAGTGGAATGGTATTCAGGCACAACACATGGCATGCTGACAAATGCTTTACTGAGGATGACCCTGAAGCATGATGCTTAGTGAAAGAAGCCAGGCACTAATAGCTATAGGGAGTGATGCCCTTATATGGAAGTCCCAACTATTTTCAAGTCTGCAGAGACAGAAAGATGAGGATTTGCTGAGGTGGAAGACAGTAACTGGAGAATGACCACTCATGACGGTGAGTTCTGAGGTAATGAACATTATCGGAAGTTAGCATTAATGGGCACATCATTTGCATACTTTAAGAAGGAAAATTTCATGGTTGAAATTCTATCTCAGAGAGGTTTCTAAAACATGGACATTAATACACATTCTCAGAGCTGGGCTGAGATCACAGTTTCTCTGAGCTGGCATCAGAAGCTTCTCCTCATAGGTTAGGGAGATAGCTATGATCACAACATCAATACTCCACCAGTGGAGGCTTGATTCATTCACCAAAGTCCACCCAGTCAGGAACCAAGGAATACCACAAAGTCATACCACACAATCTCACACAGGAATTATTGGGGCTGCCTTGGCATGGGCAAGAAGCACCAGGGAACTAGCAGAAGGCAGACTTTATACAGGGTTTCTTGGGGGAGGGGTTTTTCAGGGTGGAGATTGGTGAGATTTTAAGCTAAGTCCAAGAATTGGTGGGATTTTGTGCTCAGGAATTGGTGGGTTTGGGTAGGTTTTCAAACCTGGCAGTGGACTTGGACTTCTTGTTCTATAAAAGTAACTAGATAGCTCTTTCCAGCACTAAATGCATTTTGTTTTTTATACAGTTTTTTTTTTTTTTTGGTTTTGGTGTAGATTCATTGAAGTAGATTTCATTCATTTTGACATTTTCATACCTATTACATATGCAGATTCACCCCAATTTGCTGTCTTGCCCCCATTCCATTCTCTCTTGTTCTCTGTCTTCCTATATAGTTCCCCTGCTACTTTTGTTTTACTTTTTAAAACTCTAGCTTCTGCATGAGAGAACAAGCAATCTTTGTCTTTCTGAGTCTGGCTTATTGTACTCAACATGATGATCTGCTTTCCTGGAAGTGGCCTATTTCTATTCTTTATGGCTGAATGATGACATTGTATTACTCTATGGAGAGGGAAGTGAGTGAAATTAAGTTTGCTCTGGCCCCTGGTGTTGCCAACTCTAAGTGACCTGGCAGTAAATGCCACACTCCCTGCTGGCATCAGGTCTTCTCGGGTAGAAAAGGATTCAGCCATCCGCCTCAGAGGAGTATGTCCAGGTAAGCACTTGGTCCTTACACACATCATGTGTCAACGTGTATGAGAGGATGCTGGTCACCATGAGTGGTGAAGATGTGCTTCTGTAGCTGGAAGTTTTCCTGTGTCCTAGCGAGCCAGCAGTTGGGACAAATCTCTTCCACTATCGTCCCCCAAGTAAACACACAGAGGCTTATATTAATTATAACTGATTGGCCATTAGCTCAGGCTTATTACTGACTAGCTCTTACACTTACATTAACCCATAATTCTTATTTTGTTTAGCCATGTGGTTTGGTACCTTTTCTAAGTTCTGCCTTGTCATCTTGCTTCCTGTGTCTGGCTGGCAACTCCTGACTCAGCTTTCTCTTCCCAGAATTCTCCTTGTCTGCTTATTGTGCCTATACTTCCTGCCTGGCTACTGGCCAATCAGCATTTTTTTTTATCAACACACATTTACAGCATACAGAACAACATTCCACAGCACTTCCCCTTTTCTGTCTAGTCAAAAAGGGATTTTAACTTTAATCTAGTAAAATTACAAATAATAGAACAGCTTTCAAGCAAGAATTACAGTTACAATATCTAGTCTATTTGTATTTGGCAAAATTAAAGAAAATAGTCTATCTATCCTATATTTGTGAGTCTAAAGTTTCATATATAATTTATCTTTTATCATGACTAAGGAAAATTACAATAATAACTTCCATTCTGAATCAGTATTACCTTTTTGATGAGCATCAAGGCTATTTCTTACCTTGGCACTAGGTACTTGAGGTGTAGAGAAGCTATGGTAGTCCTAAGCTACACAGAGGCATGTAGGGGATTTGAAAATGGGCAGTATAACCTCAGTGCTTTCCATAGCTGGAGATACAAACAGGCTTCTTTCAGAGATCAATTATAAATATTTCTAAAGACAAGCAAGCTTCTTTTAGTATTCATTTAGTATTTTTGTAGAACACATTAGTCACATTTTCTCGTTTTAAAAAATATGACAACAGGGGTCTAGTGAGATGGCTCATTGGGTAAAGGATACTCACCATATAAGCCTGGTGACCTGAGTTCAATCCTCAGGACCCTTATTAACAGTCAATGGAGAAAACTGACTCTACAAAGTTGTCCTGACTTCCACATGTGCACTGTGGCATGCACACGCACCTGTACACACTTGTTCACTGAAATAAATGACCCTGGGTATAGTAGTGCAGACTTACAATCCCAGCACTCATAAGGGTAAAGCAGGACTACAAACTCAAAGGTACTCTGAGCTTTGTAGTGAGACCGCCTAAGTCCCTTGTGTAACCTCCAAATCTGACATTGACTCCCTTTCATTTGGACACTTGTTGAGGACTCTTGGCTGGCAGTCTTCTTTTGAATTTGCTCCCTCTCCATTGTCAGAATCAATGAGTTGTTCTGAGCAGCATGGGTCCTTTGCTGCCATCTTTGACTTGCAAGTTTGATTAAAATGTGCCTAGGCATGGCTTTTAAAGTTTATCTCACTTATAGTTCCTTCAGTTTAATATGTAAATACTTCCCATCATACTTTGTCAAATTTTCTTCTTTTGAGATAAGTTCTTATGTAGCCCAGGCTGGTCTGGACTTACATACCTGTGTAGCTAGAGTTTTCCTGCCTTGCCCACAGTCAGGACAAATCTTTGTCACCTGCCAGTCCCACAGCCGCTCAGACCCAACCAAATAAATACAAAGACTTATATTGCTTACAAACTGTATGGCCGTGGTAGGCTTCTTGCTAACTGTTCTTATAGCTTAAATTAACCCATTTCCATAAAGCTATACCTTGCCACGTGGCTCGTGGCTTACCGGCATTTTCACATGCTGCTTGTCGTGGTGGCTGGCAGTGACTCCTTCTGTCTTCCTGTTCTTTCTTTTCTCCTCTCTGTTAGTCCTGCCTATACTTCCTGCCTAGTCACTGGCCAACCAGTGTTTTATTTATTGACCAATCAGAGTAATCTGACATACAGACCACCCCACAGCATATCTGAGTTTAGCATTGAACTCCTGACCTTTCTGCCTCTATATCCCAAGTGCTGGAATTACAGGTGCATGCCACCACACCAACCTCAAGATGTTCTTTTAAAAACATTTAAAAATAACATTACTCATTTATTGTGTGTGCATGCACTTGCCAGCACATATGTGGAGTTCAGAGGGCAACTTGGAGGAGTCAGTTCTCTCCTACATGGATTCTGGGGATGGAACATAGTTATCAGTCTTAGTGGTAAGTGCCTTTATCTGCTGAGCCATCTCAGCAGATATCATCTTAAAACATTTCTTAGGTGCTCCTATCTGTAGCACAAATCCTAAGTGGTCTAATAATAAAAATCTGGAGCCAGATATCAGGGTGAAAGCTGAAAGATCAGAGAAGCAGAGCAGCCAGACACTAGAAGACTTCTTACCTCTACGAATCATCAGACTGAATGGGCTGAGATCCTATTTCCACCTCCCTAGTGCTGGGATTGAAGGTGTGCACTACTACTGCCCAGCTATGTTTCTCTTTTAGACTGGTTCAATGTTGTGTAGCACAGGGTGGCCTTGAACTCCTGATCTTCCTGTTTCCTCCTCCCAAGTGCTGGGATTAAAGGTGTGTGACACCACTGCCTGGCCTCTAGTGGCTAACTCTGCCCTTTAATCTTCAGGCAAGATTTATTTGTTAGAGTACAAATAAAATATCACCACACCTCTCCATTCTTTATGGGCCTCTCACTATGTGTTCCTTCATTTCTCTTTATTCTGCATTACCTTTGTTCCTTGGATTGGTTGTCCTTATTGACCCATCTTCATATGCTGAGTCTTTCTTCTGTCTGTTCAAATCTGCTGAACTCTAGTGAACCCTGAGTTCCTGGTATTTAATTCAAGAATTTCTACTTGTTCTCCTATGTCTTCCCATTCTTTAGACATGTAGTTTCTTTTGTTTGTTTCAACATATTACAGTTGCTAATTTTAGGTCATCTGGACTTCCTTAGAGACAGTTTCTATTGACTGTTTTTGTCCTTTCCCTCAGCATATGGCCTGTATTTTATTTCCTTGTGTACCTCATGATTTTGAGGTTAAAAACTCAATATAGTATGACAATTCTGTAAATAAGCTTCTTCCTCTCCACAGGCTTTGTTGCTGCTTTTTTTGGATTAACTGTAATACCTAAAAGGCACATTCTTTGAAGTCTCTGCCTGATTAGTTTATGTGATTAGTTAACACGTGAATCAAGATTTTTTTTTTTTTTTTTAGTACTTTGGATTAATCCCTTCCTCTTTATGGTACCCAGAAACAAGACCAGGACTTTTGTAGATTATTTCCAGGTATGCACATGCCCTCCTCACGCACACCTTTTTAAGTCCCCCAAACATTTTACAACCCTTTTTTCCTGGATTTTCCTTTGTTGTTTTCATCAGCGTCTGTCTCTAGAGGTACCACAGGCTCAGGCAGCTAGCTGCAATATTATGTCTGACAGACACAATGGACACAGATTTCCTAGGATCCAGACAAGTCACACAGGTTCTGGGAATAAGACATTTCCTTAATCCATTCTTTCCCCTTTGGAGGTTGTAGGTTTTCACTGCTGTTGTATGCTTTTCTTTTTTTAAATGTTCCTATTTTCTAGTCATGCGCAGCAGAAGGAGCAGGCATGATGCTGTTTAAGTCTCTAGCTCCTCAGACACCTAGACAAACAGAGACAAAGACAGGAGGGAACCTTGCTAGACCTCCCCTAGAAGACAGATGCTTTAGAGGGAACTAGATGCACTAGCCTTGAGCACTGAAGGAAAGTCTGTTTCTGATATCAATTTGGAAAGCACAGATGGTCAGTGGTATTAAGAATACAAAATAAAACTGAAAAAAAAATAGGGAACATACATATTTCAATATTTAGAGTCTAAGTAAAGGGAAAAAAAGAAAAAGAAATCTTTTAGGAACACCAACAGTGAACAGTAATACAGAAAGGGTCGGGTGTGACTCAGTGGTCGAGTGCTTGCCCAGCATGCATGGTGTACTATTAATTTTTCTAAATGAAGGGATGTAAAGCAGGGCACTGTAAAGGACAAACAAACTAGACTGGGAGCACACAGCTGTAATCTCCACATTTAGGA
The DNA here is from genome assembly GCF_049852395.1 of Peromyscus maniculatus bairdii. Lineage (NCBI taxonomy): Eukaryota > Metazoa > Chordata > Mammalia > Rodentia > Cricetidae > Peromyscus > Peromyscus maniculatus. The sequence continues at coordinate 88,314,792 of NC_134865.1, read as the reverse complement.
AGCTGAAGTAGGAGGACTGTTAGTTGAAAGCCGGCTTGGCTACTCTATCAGTAAACAAACAAGGAAGGCCAAGCAAAGGTGGCATTTCAGCACATGAGTAAAGAAACCAATATTGTTAGATGTGAAGATGCCTAAGAAAGACTACAAAGTATTTTCTCAGGCCTACTCAGATACTGAATACCCGAGTATTCCCATCTTGTTCAAACCTATCACAGCAGCTTGTTTAGGACTTCTCGGTGTTCCAGTCTTATTTAGTCTACTTTTCCTACTCAACCATTACCCTTTAAAGCCCAGAGTCTGTGAGCTGGGTAGAGAAGAGTCAAACTGAGATGGGGACAAGAGTACTAGGAAAGAATGCACAAAGAGATATACAGGACACAGCATGTGGACTTGCCAAATGATCCGACCCACACTAAAAATTTCACTTCAAGAGACAAACAACATATTACAAGTGAGCTAACAAAAGTTTTATTGAATAAATACATGTGCTGTTATGTAAAATTAATTAAGCAAAAAACACATTCTATGATTAAAAAACCAAAACCCAACCCTCTATAGCCTCCTCTACAGTGGGTAATCTAGATGGGACCGTCATTGCAGCAACCAGAGGACACATATCCAGCAGCCTGTGCTCTCTGCATCTGAGGTTTCTGAAATAATCCAACTCTCGTGAGGACTGACCTCTGCATAAGGCCTGCCTGTGGAGGAAATCTAGAGTGCAGATTACAAGTGGTGGAAATATAGTTGCAAGGCTGCTTCTGTCTTCATCTGAAACTTAGATTCCTTTGTACTTTAAGGCACAGGATGAGCCACCACTTGAATAAGTTCGTGGAGCTGTACTTCAAATCACTAATTTCCCCTCATTGGTTTGGCTCAGAGTAGAAAACTTAAATGTTCTTTTCCCCTAGATAAGTCACTAAAAACCAAAAGTTAACATTTTGAGAACTCAGTATCTTCTTGCTTCAGGACACTGGAATGTGCCAGACATAGGACTACAAGCAGGAGGTGGGCTGGTATTACCGGACTTGCTCTCTCCTTTCCAAAGAGTATGGAGATAGCTACTAGAGGACTCATATGATGCAGGTGGGGAGACTCTATCTGAATTCTGGTGCCAGCTTTTGTGACTGCAGCAGAGGGCATCATTGTGAGATGTTACATTGACTTATTAGGGGACTGTACCCTTAACTATACTCAATTTCCCTAATTGTTAAAAAAAATATTTCATTAAATAAAATACACACTGAACAGATTAAGAATATGGGTACAAAACCATTTGTTAAGGTTGTTGTTGAAAAACCATTGACATGATAAAATTTCATCAAGAAAATCTCCTTTATAGATTATGACAGAAGCCCTTCAGTGGACCTAAGGATACTTAAGGAAAAAAAAAATCTATCATGGTCACACAACTAGCTTTAATAAGATATTACCTGTCTTTCTCCTGTGACTAACCTGCCACCCTTAAACGTTTCATGTGCATATATGTTCATGTGTGTGACATACACATCAATTTTCTCCCAGTAAAACCAATCCTGCACACTAATAGAAAAAGATTTATAAACAGGATTCAAAGGATGGTGTCAACAGACAGGAGAGTGAGGTTACTCTGGCCCTGTGACTACCTAGGATATGCTGTGAAGAGCCACAGACTCCATTACAAATGCGCCCATGGCACATTACAAACTGAGGCACACTTTCATCTGCTAGACAGGAGGAGAGTGTAAAAGGAACACTCAGTATTTATCAGAGGCACTTTGGTATGTTTGGTCACATAAGCTTCCCATAGGTTGTTTAGTTCCAGGAAGCATGTGAAAAGAACTACTCCAATTTTGATTACAAAGCTGTATTTTCCTGCTATACGTGTACATAGTTTTAAATGAGCTCATAGCTGAGAAGCCCTTTTCATCCTGTAGCTTAAAATGCATACTGAAAATCTTCCTATACTTGTGCGTATTTTGTTTACAGGCATGCATAGCTTATAATACTGTGATATAGCCTCACCTCACAAGAGGTTCTGGGGGACTCTTACATATGTAAAACATGCTTTTCATGATCTAAAAGGAAAAAAGGATTCTAAAATAAAAATTGTATAATACTATCCTAATATGATCTGATATGGCACAAACTGAGAATATCCAGAAAACGGCAAGACTGAGAGCTGCTGTTGCTGGCACTGGGCAGGATCTCTCCCTCTGTCCTGTGAGGTCCCACGTGTCAGGGAAGGCAGAGGAAGCTCTGTCCAGAGGTGTGTATCCTATGCGATGGGCACAGAGCCAGCTTCTCCCACCAAGAGCAAGTGCACTGCCAGTCTTTAGCACAGCACCCCTCGTACTCTGCAGTCTGTTTCACCACTTCACTAACAACAGGCTGTCTTTATAGGGTTAGAAACACGGACGAAACAAACAAGGATTGCATCCAATCTGGACAATACCTTATCTCCTGATATTGGAGGTTAGTTCCTATGCTTTGGGCAAACTATAAAGTATGCATTTCCTTTTCCCAAGATCGGGTCTTGCTGCCTAACTCTTGGTTTTCTTGCCTTGGCTTCCCATATCCTGGGATTACAGGTATGAGGTACCACACCTGGCATGTATCTCTCTCCAGTATTTCATGAATCAGTTATAACAAACAATTACAAACAAACAGCACATTTCATTCTTATGTAATAAATTTCAGATGAGTATACTGTGATTCATGAGCTTTGACAGTACTCTTGGTATTACCTATTACTCAGTTATACAAATTGTTTAGTAAGCCACTCACTGACTTCTCACTATATCTTCCTATTTACAATAATGTTAATAATTTGAACACTTTCTTTTATCATTCATACTAGACATAAATATCCTAATATTTAATAATTTTCCATTTTTCCCTTAAAAAAACCATACCACATAACAGATCTATAAGAAGTTTTTGCTGAAAAGATGAAAATGATTATTTGTCACAGAATTTAATAAGTTTTAGAAGAGAATATGTATTTCCTTGATACATTTTCTTCTTTATCCAAACCAGCATGTAGCTATTATAAAAAACAGAGTCTATTTACATGGTATAGTGCACCTCCAGGATGCAGGACAAGGCAGAAATAAGCAAGTGCAGGTGTCTGCTTCGCAGCAGGCGTGCTGACAGAGTCCACACAGCACAGAACACACTAATACCCCACTGCACACTGCAGTGCCTGCTCAAGCACTGAGGGAACGCAGCAGGGAAATTTAACAGGAATATTGGCCACATTTTCCTACAATGCCAACAGTTTTATAAAATTAAGGTATGTATAACTCAATACTTAAAATTATAAAAATAGCATTGGTACATCTGCAAGAGGGTGTGTTCCATGTTGAGGTGGTACGATACATTGAGAAATAGGCCTTACGTCCAGCGTGGCTACGTCATCACCTGTGGCCTTGTTCCATCTTCTGTGAGGTCATACCTGAGAAAGCACAGAAAAGTACAATAGATTTGGGTCAGGCTAGGTTTCTCTGGGAACTGCCTGCTACCTGGGATAGGGGTGCACTCACCACTGGGTCCAGCCCTTAGCGAGTTCTTCAGATGCCAGAGCAACCAGCACCTGCGGGTGAAGAGAAGGTACCATGAAAACTGTTGAGTGACTCCTTTTAGACCGTCCACCACTCCTACCGAACTTAACAATGTGGAACTCTCCTGTTCCTCAGAGCTGAGGTTCTCATTTTCAAAAATCTTTTCAACCTTTATATGGCTGAATATATTCAAGAGATCCTTCTTGTATCAAATAGTATTAAAAATGATTATGAAACATAGGCAGAGGCAATTTATGGAGACACTGGCAAGTATCATTAATAGCAGTGTGGAGCTGGGATGTGAAGTGACTCTGAAAGGCTCATGTTTTAAAAGCTTGGTTGCCAACTAACTGATGGGCTTCTGGAAGTGCCTAGAACCTGAAGTCTCTGACCTAAGTAATGGATTAGTCCCTAGTGGATTCATATTATGATGGCAATGGGAAATGGTGGGTAGGTGGGGGGTCTAGCTGAAGGAAGTTGGTCACTAGGGATGTGTTCTGGAAATCAGCACTTTCTCTTTGGTCTCCTCACATCTGCTTTCTGGCCACTGTGAGGCGGACGGCTTGGTTCTCCCTCACGCTCCTCACCAGGATGTTCTGCCTTACAACTAGCCCAGAAATAATAGAGGCAAGTGCCGATGCACTGAAACTTCTGAAATCAGGAGGCAAAAATAAACCTTCCCTCCTTTACACTGTCTCCCTTAGGTACCTGTTGTAGCCCAGCGGGCACAGAACACTTCTGCTGGTGACGAAGTGGCACCTACAACTTGAAGCCCTTGTCCCTATCTAAACCTCTGTACACTGTAAAAGAACACATAAACCTACGCCAAAGTTAGACATGACATGGAAGAGACAAAAGACAATCTGGAGGAACAAAGTCAGTGGCATGCAAGAGGAAGAGCAGTGATTAGCCAAGGAGGTGGGCTGGTGGGCCCTTTGAGAACATGTTCCTTCATGTTTTCTTCCAATGTAGTATTGGGTAGTTTTTAAAGCTTAAAAAAAATTAACCTTTCAACTAAGTTCCTGATATTAGTATTAGTAATAAGCCGACAGTATGGATGTATGAAAACAGCTATGTGTTGATGTCTTACACAGTGTGAGAAACAAGCATTAATCACAGAATGAGCTTCCTTCCTCCCCACTTACACAAGCTATGATCTAAACTGCACTACAGCGAAGTGTTTCATTTTACAATGTGTAGGATACAAGTAATTTAAAAAATTACTTTGCCAAGAAGCCCTTTATCTTTGGACAGGAAGCCACCACTGTTCTTCACCGCTACATCCAGTGTTCTCCTTTGCACCTCAGGCAGCGAAACACTGAAATCGAAGCTGCAATGGGAAGAGATACCTATGTTAATTCTCTACGATACTGCTGCACTTTCTCTTCACTAAAAATGTCATTTTTGTTTTTGAGATCATTCCAAACACTGTCTGCTTTTTCTTGTAAAACTGAGTTTCCTTTTTGGTGCTCACTTGGCTGACCTTGCATTAAATAAAGTTACCTTTAAAGAAGACATAAAACTGAGCCAACAAATACTGATGCTATTCGGCTGTATCACTTTCTCAAAAGTAGCAGATGCTGAACTGTCAGAGAACTATGAGGTGGGGGCAGTTTGCACAGAATGGTGATCGAAGGATCTCTGGGGTACCCACAAGCAACTCAGCCCATTAGACTGCTCACTAACCACACAAAGGTAGCTTCTATTAAGGTGACCACTTATGTTTTGCAAAATCATATCTACACTAATTTTTGAAATTGTTTTAGAAAAATAGAGCTTTTCTTAAAAATGTGTATTTTATATTATTATATCATAAAATAAAAATTTTAAATGTATTTTAAATTTTTATTTAAAATTTAGTATCAATATATGTTACCCACTAAATCAAAGTTCTTCAGAGTCATCAATAATTTGACCTTTAGCTGGGTGGTGGTGGCACACACCTTTAATTCCAGCACTCAAGAGGCAGAGGCAGGTAGATCTCTATGAGTTCTAGGCCAGCCTGGTCTACAGAGTAGTTCCAGGACAGCCAGAGCTACACAGAGAAACCCTGTCTCCAAAGCAAAAACCAAACCAAAACATGACAAAAATTTGACCTTTAATCATGCATCTCCCCGTGCCACTTTATACCTTGGATATATTAGGTTTAACACCACTGCTTCAAGGCCAAAGGCTTCTTGTTTAACTCATTTAACAAGCAACATGTGCCGGGCTAGCTAGAGCATCCTGTTTCTCAACAGTGCCCTGGGTTCTCAGGCCTGTCACTCAGAGGCATTTCTCAGGCCTGCCCTAACCCCCTGTCATTTCCTCCAGGCGCCTCCTAGCCAAATGAAGTGTCTCCTATACCTCTGATCAAACACGGGGTTGAGGGTCTTCTTGGACACGTGTGTTTTCCTTCTTCCTGATCTCCTCTTGTCTGGCAATAAATACATGCGGACATATGGATCAGAGCCGTCTTCTGAGAAGGCAATGAGGTTTCTTATAACACAAACCAGAGAAGACTAAATATTAGAATTAAAAAAAATAATAATTCCATCATATTCAAATTACTTTGTTAAGTTTTTATTTCATAGTATCTAAACCCCAAGGAGCAACACACACCAGATTTCCCCTAAGTGTGTTTCTGTACCACCAGCTGCTGCCATCACTTTTAAATTTCCCTTTTAGCAGCTTTGCCAGAGGAACTTTTGGCTTGACTACCTAAGCTCAGAGTGTGAGCAGGCATTCACAGCCCTTGCTCTATGCTTCTAACACACCTCCTCACCCTCTCACAGACGTCTATGGTTTTACCCACAGGAAATATAAGCCAAGGGCCTGAGAGGTAAACTTGGTCCCTCTGTCATTATGATCTCCAGTGGACACACTGGTTACTTCTTTAGTACCTCCAGTCATAGCTTCTGCCCAGGGTCAGCCTCCTCCATGAACCTGTCCCCCTGCTCTTTTCCTAGCATGACTAGTATGCGCCAAACACGCCCACTTCCAGGCAGGCAGGCTGTCTTCAGAGCCATGGGAGCAGCCTCTGCATCGCCTACCCTCATCAGTCACTATCTCAGCAGCCAGAATACATAAGGTCCCCAATAATCCCTTACTCTACATTTTCAGAATCTTGTTGGTCAATGCCACCCGTTCTATTTACCTATGTTTTAAAAAGACTTTTTATAAGCTAAACATATTCATATTTTAAACTGCTAGTGATACAGGGGGGAAATCACTAAGACAGAACATAACCAGCCAGGGGCAGCGGCAGCCAGCCTCACCTGCAGGAGTGCACAACCACAATGAGCTTATTCCTCTGGGAGCTGTGCCGGATAGTCAGCTGGATCTGCCCCAGGGGAGACTGTCCCAGGGTTGTCCCACTGTGGAAACAGAGTAATGTCACCAGCTGTGCCCCAACATCAAAGAGGTGTGGTGTATTGGTACCATCTATACAGTCATATAACGTCCATTCATCTAGACAAAATGGGACTTAATTACCCATGAACTTAAACATGATTTGAAACTTCTGAATATATACCAAATTCAAAGTATTTCACTTGAGGGTTCAAGATTCCTTAATTATTCGAAACGGATAGTTTTCCAGTGAGCACTCAAGGTACAAATAAGACACAGAGCTCTCTCCAGGACAAACATCAATCCTGTGGCCAAAGCACAGCCTGCTGCTGGGCAAGTCTTCTATCACTGCACTACACCCCTGACCTCCATGGGAGAGAGCATGAGAACAAAGGTGAGCACAGGTCAGGGGAGCGCCCCAGAGACAGGGCAAGTGCTGCGTCTGGAAGCACTTGTGTAACCACTGCCTCTGCTTTCCCGTTTCCTTATAACTGGACATACCTCCTACGACACAAGAGGAGGAGCAGTTTAAAAGGTTGATCTTCACATTTACCAGGGAAAATGTCTGAGGCTTATCCAAACAAACTGTCAGCACTACCTATAAGTCAGGACAAACATCCAAAGAAATCCAGTGGGGACTTGGTAGTGATGAGGGCCATATTTTACAGAGAAGACAGACAGGCCTCTGACAAACCTTTGCAGGGGACACAACGTTCAGCACATTAGTGACTATCCATGCAGGAGTCTGTCCCTGGAATGACCTGAGTGCATGGCGGCTACACCGCTCTAAGTCTCTTGCCTTTCCCACCTGTGAAACCTCTTATTCCACTTGTAACACATCCAAGGTTCTAAGCAGAACAGCACAACTCAAATTTCTTCCAGATAACTTAAGATCCTATCTCCCTCTCTGTGGTGTGCGAGATGAAAACTACAATAAACAATGATGTAGCATTAGTTACTTTTCAAGTTGACGTAGTCTTTGCCTCAGCTCCTGGGTGGCAATGGGCAGTGATATGTCTGAGGCAATGCTTGGGGTGGGTTCCTTGGCTGAGATGTGGCTTGGAGAGGCCAAGAGGCTGGAGGAGCTCCTGCCTAGGTCACGCTGCCCTAGAGGGCTGGCCTCAGGGGGCTGGGGCTTCTCCTCCCTGACAGGCTTCTCCTCCACTCCCATGACTGGTGTTGATGGAGCAGTGTTGCTACCACCGGTGCCTGGAGACACAGACGTCTGCGATTTGACAGGGATTCTCCTCCCTTCTTTGGAGACTGAGGGCCGCTTCACTTGAGCTGAGTGCTGGTAGTCTGGAGGCCTTTCTTGCTTCTCAAGATGGAGGACCTAGAGGGGAAAACAGTGACAGACGTGACATCCGGATACATGAATGGCTTTAGATGTATTCACTTGCAAGTATTTAAGATTCAGCTAATCTGTTCTTATTAAAATAGCATATTACAGAGAATTTCAAAAGCAAATTTTATCAGGCATGGTGGCACACGCCTTTAATCCCAGCACTCGGGAGGCAGAGGCAGGCAGATCTCTGAGAGTTTGAAGCTAGCCTGGTCTACATAGAAAATTCAAGGACAACCTCATAGGGAGAACCCGTCTCCAAAATACAAAACAAATTTTTAAAAGGCAAATTTAAAGCAACTAAAACTACTCTATTTCTGCAACATAAACACTTTTTCTGTGCCTTCTAATCTCTTCCACTTGAACATATTCTAATTATAGGACAAGACTCCCACTGGATCACCTGGTGAGCCGTGTGTCCTTGGCAAAAGATGAAATATCCCATTCTTCCAGGTAGTTTGCACCAGGAAACTCCCAAAGGAAAAATGCCAAGATACCTTGCCATCCAGAAACATCTCCCCAAACAACCAAGAGTAATACAGTAATAAAAGGATAGCCACACCATCCTGCACACTATGGATGGTAACACATGCAAGCCAGGGCTAGAGTCAGCAGGGCTCTCTGGGGTTTCATATCCACAGCTGCAGCTGGCTCCTTCCTTTCAGACCCCACACTTCACACTGTAACCAAGAGCTCTGGAGCCGGCAGACAGGCACCGGTGCCGCTGTCTCGACACCTGTGCTGCATCTTGATCACGTGCAAGAAGAACATTTCCACTGTACCCTGAGCAGACCAAGTCTATGTTAGTAAAATCTCATCCTTAGGGCTGGAGTATATAGTTCAGCAATAGAACACTGGCCTAGCATGTGTGAAGCTATGGGTTCAAACCCCAGCTTTGAAACAAAAAGTTAGCGTTTTCTTTTTTTTTGTTTCTTGAGACAGGGTTACTCTGTGAAGCAGTCCTGGCTGTCCTGGAACGTCTCTGTAGACCAGGCTGTCCTTGAACTCACAGAGATCTGCCTGCCTCTGTCTTCTAAGTGCTGGGATTAAAGGCGTGTGCCACCACCGCCTGGCGAAAAAGTTAGCTCTTTATTGTAATGTATATTTAATCTTGTTTGTTTTTAGGTGGGTATGTGTGCCAAGGTCAGAGGACAATCCTGTGGATTCTGTTCTCTTTTACAAAGTTTCAGTGACTGCATTCTGGATGTCAGGCTTGGGCAACTCAGCTTTACCTGCCATCTCCCTGGCTCAGCTTGAATACTTGAATGACCTTCCCTACATGTTTAAGCATTTATAGCAAATATTTACTTGGGTATTTTTATTTTGGACAAACCAAGTGTTTATTCCTGTAAATTCTACCTCTCCCAAGAGTTTATCAAACTGCTTTCTGAACAACCTCTGAAAATTCAATGTTAAGGAGCAAACTCCAATGGCATAGGCATAGACATACTTTCTGGATACCCTGGCCTGTTAGTGAATCTGGAAATAAAGGGTTTGTTCAGAATGGAGTCTAAATTGGACTCCCATAACTCTGTGAGAGTTTCTGCTCCCTTCAAAGTGTCAGCATGCTATCATTGTCACAGGCTGGGACTGGGCCGAAGCTGCTTTCTTCTCTCCCACTATGGAGTCCTGCTAAGAAGCATGCAGTACCCGGAGGGCAATCTTCATTTTTAAGGTGCTGTTTGGACCCGAGTTGCTGAGCTGGAACCGCTGGTTTATGGTCATGTTGTCACTCATAAGCAGTTGACTGAGCGGGATCCTCAGGCTCCCCAGAGAACACTGATGCTGCTCATCTTTGACCTGGAAAATGCAGAACAGAAAACACAGAGCTCTAAGGAAAACAATAGGAACCACAGGAGATGTAGCAAGGTCCACAGATTGGATCCAAAAACATACCAGCACAAAACAAAACATAACACATTTCATATATTTGTTTAAAATAGTGTGTCCAAAACTGTTAGGAAACCTTTCAGGAAAATTCAAAAGTATTTCTATAAGATGTCCCTGCCTTTTCCTCATCACAAAACCACGATGAGCACAACAAAGGACATTGGGGTGTTGGTGGCCCACCTCTTTAATCCTAGCACTTGGGAAACAGAGGCAGGCAGTTATCTGTTGAGTTCCAGGCCAGCCTGGTCTACACAGAGTTCTTGGACAGCCAGGGCTACACAGAGAAACTCTGTCTCAAAAAACAAAAACAAACAAAAAATAAATCTACTGTGAGAAACTTTGAATAAGAATTAACAGTCTAGGGGCTGGAAAGATGGCTCAGTAGTTAAGAGTACTTGTTGTTCTTGCAAGGACCCACATTTGATTCCCAGCAGACATGGTGGCTCATAACCATCCATAACTCCAGTTCCTGGGAAGCCAAATGACCTCTTCTAACCTCCATGGGCACCAGACACTCATGAAGTACACAGCATTCATGCAAGCAAAACACTCATACACATAAAATAAATCTTTAAAAAAAACATAAAAAGTAAGTCTATACATATCTCAAGGTCAGAAAAAATATCTTTTAAATGCTGAAGTCATACAGTATACTGGCAGTAATGTGTAGTTTCTACTGGAGACACTTATTCATGGAGAAAATGCACTTTTAAGTGTCTTTAGCGCCTTCCCTGTTCAAAGTCTGCATGGTTGCTTTGAAATTTAATAGCATCTCCTTTAACTACATGGTACTTCTTTCTCATGAATAATTAATCGTCAGCATTGCCTCTGTTGTAAGAAACAATTCTCATCATGTGGTTGTTCAAAATAGTTTGATCAAAAAAAGAACAAACTCTGGACAAAATGAACAAACTCCTTGGAAGACATAAATAAAACAGTTTAAAAGAAGAAATAGCTGACCTAGATAGACCAATAGCTATTGATAGACTTAAGTTTGTATGTAAATACCTTCTCAAAATGAAAATCCAAAACAGTTCTGTACAGACTCTTCCAGAATACTCAGGAGGAACAAATGCTCTCTAACTCATTCAGAAAGCTATCATTATCTTGACATCAAAAAAGGAAAAAATATTAAAAAGGAAGTAAAATTACATATCAGTAACCTTCAGGACTAAGAAGATTGTTTTTCTTTTTTTCCTATTTATTTACTTAATTTGTATGTATGGGTACTTGAGTGAGTTTATGTGTATTATGTATGCGCAGGAGCCCTCAGAGGCCAGAAGAGGGCACCAGATCTCCTGGAACTCAAATTACAGGCAGTTGTAAGCTGTCATGTGAATGACAGGAACAGAATCCAGGTCTGCTACAAGGGATTCCAGCCAAATTTCCAGGCCCAAGAAGCAAGAATTTTAACAAGCTGAATATACATAAAAAATGATAATGATTAAGAGGGACTTATACCCAAATAAAATATTGTGTTCAAGATATCCAAGTATTACATGTAGAAAACCAAATAAAAGTTTGAAATATTTAACACTGGAAAATCAACTCTATTGACAGTTGAAAACCATATAGCCATCTCAACATATGGAGCAGAGCCTTTAGTGAAAGTCAGCACCTACTCACGATGACGAAGCAAAGTAGGAGGAGGAGGAAAGTCTCTCTCATATGACACTTGTGTAGAGTACAGTGAAAAGTAATAAAAAGCATCCGGATTGTTATGAAAAGTATCATCACTAGAAGAAAACATGACTTCCCTCCTACACATAAAATCCTAAGATAGCCACAAAATACCTAGTGGAACAAGTAAGCAGGGCTGGCATGGTGGCATACACCTATAATCTCAGGAATAACTGGCCAAGTAGTAGAACTGTAAATTCAAGGCCACATGATAAAATCTACTACCCTCTCCCACAAGCAAATAATAAAAAAGAAAAAGCCATTTTTAGTGAAGTTATATGAGAGCATATCAATATATAACAATCAACTACATATTCTCATTCTCTCTCTTTCTGGAATGGTGTCTCGAACTTGCTGAGGAGACTAGGCTAAGCTGGCCAGTGAGTTCCAAGGATCTACTAGTCTCCATCTCCCTAGAGCTGGGATTATAAATGAGTGTCACCATGCCTGGCTTTTTTACATAGATCTGAGAATCAACTCAGATCTCACAAAAAACACTTAAGCCAGGCTAGTCTTGAATTGATGATCCTCCTGTCTGGCTTCCTAAATGCTGGGATTATAGGAATCCATCACACTGTCTAGACATTTTTATATATATTAACAAAAAAGCCAAAAATACAAGATTAGGAGACATTTAATAGCTCAGAAAAATTGGTAGAGTTCTTGTCTGGAATGAAGAAGGCCCTGTCTTCAATTACAAGTAGGGAAGTAAAGTAAGATCACTCACAATATCATGAAAAATTATTAAATTGTTTAGGGATAAGTCTGACATGTGTAAAAGATCTACACTGAACACAGAAAGCTATACAACGCTGCAGAGAAATGGAAGACTGTCCACGAAAAAAAACAATGCAATGTCCCTACAGATTGGAATGTTTCCCGTTGTGGAGATGTCAATTCCAACCACTGGTTCTAGAATGTCAATGGAGTTCTTATCGAGATTATAGGTTCTCTGTGTAAATCTACAATTGGTACTAAACTTCACGTGGAATGTAGACTTAGAATTTGTAAAAACAATTGTGAAAAATAAGTTTGAGGGCTTACATAAGTTGGTTTTAAAATGTACTCATTCAACAACAGTAGCAGAGACAGTGGTGCAGGAATATTGTTAGTACAGAACCTAGGGCAGAAAGCATTCCAGGAGCAGACTGCATAGTGGGCCTGGATTTTGATAAAGTCACTAACCTCAATACCTAGGAAAGAGTAGTTTTTCAACAATGTGCTAAATATTAAGAAAAAAAAAATCATGACCCTTTCCTGATAGTATAAATGAAGATTAACTTGACTTAAAGATGGGTTTGGCAGAGTTGTGACTCATAACTATATTCTATAACCAAACATAATTCTATAACAAAGAATTTCTTTATCTTGACTATAGCAATGGGTCCGAGTGTACTATATACTCAATTGGAAACTGTAAATATAAGTTAATTTGTATCATATTTCAAAATATAGGCACAAAATGCAATAAAATACCTCAACTTCAAGGTCCTGGCGCTTGGGGTTGTGAATGAAGAAAGTGAAGTTTTCCTCCCACACTGGTTCACTAGTTTTGTATCGAATCTGTAAGAAATAGTCCAGTATCAACTCTCCAGTATTTTCTACGGAGGACTACTGACATAACACTTACTTGTTTAATGAGTGTACAGCATCGGGTGGTTGATTACACTGATTACTGGGTAATGTACTTAGTAAGTGTGTAAATGTTAAAAAAGTGAAACATAAGCTTTCGGAGGTGCATCAGGAAAGAGTCGACACAGACCCATGCCTACTTGCCCAGAGACCAAACCTCTTCTGCTCTACTGCCCTCAGCTCTCTCATTCTTGGTGCCTGGCACTGTACTGCACACAGCCCTATGTCTGAAAGGGTTAACAATTAAAATTTAATAATGGCTTATAACTGTGAGTAATTTCTGAATTTTTATTTCCTGATTAGAAAAGAACATACAACAATACCTTCTTTGCATTCTTGAGCCTGTGTTTGCTGAATTTGAAGTACAATGTGTTAACTTTAAACAATTATTAAGTACTTAAAAGAAGCTTGGAAAGTAATTCCATATCTCGCCCCATGGAATCAAACAAAAGTATATCTGTAGTGTGTTTTTTATGTTATTTAAAATAATGAATCTATAATTAATAACAGCTAGTATTTATGAAATGACTGTTTCATATGGAAGCAATGGTCTTGTTGCCTACACATCACACACCTGGATACCACTTGCTGGGCACAGCGACAAGTATGGCTACGTGGAGAAAAATCTCAGAAACCATTAAACTCTTACCTTACTCTCTTGAGCCTTGTGACCAACTGACATCTGGACAAGAGGATTTGGGTTGCTGTTTATTTTCTTCCCTGACTATCCAAAAACAAAACCAGATAAAATAAATAAACACCTTTGAAATGGGTCGCACTGAAAATGAAATTATGGTTGATATCAGGAGTCATTTCTATTTTGCCACTGATACTTTAGACACAGGGAACATCGAAGCACAATGAAAGTAGAAGACAACTGCTAAGCAAACCCTGAGCCATCATCAGTCATTATGCCCACCATGGAACACACTGAGACAGGATCTGACAATACTGCTTGGCCAGTGTGGGACTCTGCAGCATGAGGTGTTCTCCCACCTAACCCTTAAAAGTGGCTGTGACTCCAGGTACAAGTCCCTGTGCCAGGCTGCACACAGTTTGAAATGTCCAACTTTTTGCTTTAAAAATAAGCTACTTTGGGAAATGCAACCTTTTAAAATTTAAAATTCTAGTATTTACACAGTTCTCAAAACTGACTTAGTAGGATAACAAAAATGTAGTAAATGCAATGGATTTAAATGAATAAATAAGAGACAGGTGTAAAAGATTGTTCACTCAGAACACTTCTTCAGCTATAGTGTAAGGCATTAGCTTCAGATGCATAGCTCCACACCTTGAGCCTACCATCATCCTCTGTTCAAGTAAACATAGTTATCAGATACTGGATATTGCTTACCGGCTGCTAAGTAATTATCACCAGGAGAATAAATGTCAGTTTAGAATCACATGGAATTAAGCAGATATAAATATGATTTCAATAATTCATAAGTAAGAAAAAAATGACAAGAAGCATACTGTAGCAGACAGCTGATAGAAGAAACATGGTAAGACACAATAGATATGTGACATGAGGTTTATTTATAACTTAGCCCCACAAAAAGATGTGTTAAATGTGTTAATGTAAATTAGAGGGTCACAAAAAGGTATTTTAGTTAAATAATTTTAGAGTCAATCCTCAACACTACAGTAATGACAGAAATAGGTGTCAAAATCATTTGATTATTCAAAAAATATGACTAACCCAAACCTACTGTGATAATCTATTTCCTGGTTCATCTTTTTGATGTGAATGAGTTCTGCAAAATGAAATAAATACCGTTAAAAATATCAAAGCCAACTGATTTTCCCTAAACTCATTTCCTTTCTTTGATACTAGGATTCCTAAATCTGAGCTGAGTGTAAGTCCTCTGGGAAGGAGGCCACCTTCACCTCTCCCTTCTGGCTAGCTAAGAAACTCTTGACTTTCAAGGAGGGCATGCCTTGCCCATTCTTATCTATGAGGTTCAAACTACAGCTGTAGGGCATAAAATCAGACTGATTGAAGCCATATCTACCTTGGGTCTTTGATATAGGAGTTGAGTTTATTTCTAACTAATATTAAGCCTGTATCTGTGAAAATGGGGCCATTCAGTTTTAAGGATTTAATGCATCTACAATTTTAAGGTGCCCTTCTTTCTAATAGTTTTAAAAATAGAATGAAGTTTATAACTGATAACACTAGAAACCTGCTTCTGAACAATTTTCAGTTGTCATTGCCTTAATAAGTTTGTGCATTGATGTATGTATGTGAATGACACACTAAAATTTACTTATTCTAAGTCTAAAATTTCAGTAAATATAAAATAAATCAAAGCTTAGCTGGCACTTTCACAATCTTGTTTAGTGGTTTATAAAATAAGGGTGTGCCTTAGCACACATGATGTTTTAGATTATATAAAAAAGGTTTTTAAACTATTCACTAAATTTTCTACCATGACAGACATTTAAATTATAGCACCATACATCAAAGGTACAAACTAGGATAAAAAACATATAGTCTTTTAGGTCACACTGTTGAATTTAATGAACTATAGAAATGATGCCTAAAAATATAATCTTACACTGTTGAATTTAAATTTCATTCTCCTTAATTCTTCACTACTGAGACCTTTGCTTCATCAGTCTGAGCCTCAGGTTCCATGTCTACAAAAGAGGCACAATACCATTTATAGGACTTGTTGTTAGGCTTAAATGAGCTAATGTGTTAAACCAGATAATTATAGCACATCTATTTACCTACCTATTGTGTCCTTTTATATGTAATATTTTAATTTACTTACTAATCCAATGGAGAAGATATTACTTCCACCCTGTAAGCAGGATGGATTAAATATCCTCTTTGAATCACAACAATGAGCAACATGACTTCAGAGCCTTCCTTCCTGACTTCTGGCCAACAAGACAGCAGAAGAATGGTGAGCAAAGACTGTTGATACAGGTCCTTTCCTAAGTTGCTATAGGTCCCCACTATGCCAGGAAGCATAGTTGTTTCAGCCGTGTTACGAACATCATTCTCAGGGTATGATGCCCTACTAAAACTACACCATATCTCCTTAGTATAGGTCATACTAAGGTTTACAAATATGATATAGAAAAGTCACTGACAGTCTCCTTCATTTTTGGACTAATGGATTAATTCTGGGTCTTATTTTGCTAGATGAAACTGAGCAAAGTATTCCTATTTCTCTGGAATTTTCTTAAGACAATTATATTTAAAATGCCCCTGCCTCTCACTGCAATTAAGATGAATTAAGAAACAAAATTTAACAATTTAGCCAGAGAACACAAGCTTTTGTCATGATGAGAAGTGGAGCTTAGTTTTCAATAATACCTCATTTGATAAAATTTGAACCTTCTGGGAAGATCTATCACCCAAGCCCACAGCACCAAAGCCATGAGGTTGATTCAGTGAGGCCCTACTCAACATATTGGAAGAGGCAATTCCTTAAGTATGCACTCAACAGTTTGCAAGGTGCATCTTTAAATCACAATATGAAATTCTGGTCAAGATTTCAAATAGAACTTTTAGATTGCCATTCACAAATTCAAATTCAAACAAAACAATATTTCAATGGCTTTAAAAGATAGAATGAAATCTAGAACTTCATATTGAAACTTTTAAATTTATTTGATTGATGTAATTTCTTCTAAATACAAATTCTTGGATAACAGAAGTCAGATCTCTTCTACTGGGTAATCAATTATTAACTAGGGTGGGAGGTGACCTGCCCACACACTTAAGAAAGCCAAAGTACCATCTCTTTCAATATGTCTGATTAGCACTGCAGCCTCCAGGAAACACTTTGTTTACCTTTAAAGCTCTCTGAACTGCAGACTTCTTCAAGACACCGGGGTTAAAGTCTAAGGGGTTACTCTTTCAGATCAGAAGAAAATGAACACACCAAGGGTTAATAAGACATGCAATGAGGAGTTTATGTAAGGTTAATGACACCAAAATTCATGAGAATAAATGAATACTTAAACCAGAACAAAAATCATACAAACTGCCAAATTTGCCTTTATGCTCAAGATTTTTACCTTAGAGTGACTGATAATCTAAAATATCATGACACATTTCCTCATCTTCAGTAACACTTCACTTCTCCACCTGATTTTACTGTTTGCAGAGATCAAGAGTGTGACTTAGGAAAGGCTCTGTTTACTATCCTTCGCCTGAAACCCCCGTGTCACCCACAATGAAAGGTTTAACGTGAAGCACAGCAGTGACCATTCTTCCCACACTGCTGGAGCTGGTCCCACCTACAGCGGCCCACACCACTGCTGTGCCTTTCAGACCTGCTTTCTTGGTGTAGCATCATCCAGAGATGGAGCCTCTCTGTCTGTGAACTCCTGGACTCCCCATCCTTCTCATAATGGAAGTACAGGCCAACAAGGCCATTTTACGAGTTCCTCCTGGATTTAAAGTCATTCTACTGTGATAGGGTATATACCTTCCTGACTGAATTTTTTTCAGTTAGTTGTTTACTCATTTTCAAATGGACAATTTGTTTGTTTTGGAAATTTCCAGAATTAACACTTGAGGTTAAAGGTTTTTGTCATTTTAATTTTAATTAATTTAAAATGGCATATTGAATTTGATTCCTAATTAAATTTTCTTCTTAATGTTTTATTAAACAGAAGATGTATGAAAGAAGATGGAGAAATAGCGTCCAATTCTCCTCCATGGTAGGAGGCAGGTGAAAAGGTAAAGAACCTACCAGGCTCCAGCCATACTAGGTGGGTCTAAAAATCTAGACTATTCATACAGCTTACAGGGCTCTCTAAAGACTCAGAACCTACTGCCTCTATCTCTGGATGAAGCCCAGACAAGGTATTCCCTAAGGAGTTGCAACAATGCCTTTTGTTTCAGAGGGAGCCTGGTTGATGCTCTCCAGATGTGACAAGGGCCTTTCCTGAAGTGCACACTGGCTAGAAACAGCTGAACCCAATGCACTCGTTATTCTAACATGCATCAATTATTGAAAAACAAAGAGAACAGTGGCGGTGTGAATCAGGAATGCAAGAACAGCTGTGTGAGGTCACAGAAAATTGCATGGCATGCAGGTGAAATACTTGGGTCAGGTGTCCAGGTGTAAGGTTCAGAAGTCAGGCCCCATGTACCATGTACTCCCAGGCCTCTCAATCATTGGAGACACTGGCACCTGTCCTTTTTTTTTTTTTTTTTTTTTTTTCCCCCCATCCAGAACCATGCACTAGGGATATAGGTCACTTGAGAGTATCTGCCTAGCATGTAGGAAGCTCTGGGTTCAGACCCCAGCACTTCATGAACTTTGAATTGTGGTCCATACCTATGACCCCAGCACTTGCAAGTAGAGGCAGGATGATCAGAAGTTCAGTGGTTATCCTCAGCTATATAAAGTATTTCAGGATAGCCTGGGATATATGAGACCCTGTTTCAAACAAACAAAAGCTAAAATTCCCTGTAAAAAGTATTTTTGTCCCTAAGGGTCTGCTCAGTGGTAGCTATTTCATGGTTATGTTCACACGTGTAAGGTAAGCACTATGAAAATACCACTCGTCTCAGATCACCTCCAGTACAGAATTAAGAGCACCTGAGCAGTGAACATTCTACAGTGGTGAGGTCTCAGTCATTTATGTCCCTTGTGTTATTTTTACTTTCTATCTGTGAAATGCCCATAATGATCACACAGATAAATGAGGTGCAAGTAGACTCCTTACAGTCTATGTGGCTACTGCAAAGTGCTCAACACACATGAGCTACCAAGTAAGCCTAATATTCTAATGCTGGATGCCAAAGTCAGAGAACATAGTCAAGCTGAAGCTGGAGGAGGGAAAAATTCTAAGAGTCTACATTAAAAAGAAATCATTTCTAGTATAGAAGAAAATAATGAAATGGAAACTGAAGGTGCTCTGAAGAGGTGGGAGGTAAAAAAAGCCATGGACTGCAGCTATTTATAAAAAAAAAGCTTTTCCTGTAGGAAAGACTGAGAAAGTTGATTTGACTTTCCACTAAAAACCAGTAAGTAAAAAGAACATTTTATGTGGTGTGCACATCCTAATCATAAAGCTCAATGTGACTTGGACAATGAAGGAAAAGAATTCTGAGTCTGGCCACCGATGTCAGAACTACAAAGCAACTCAAGAATCCGACTCAAAAATACTTCCTTTCTGCAAAAGGAAGCAGTTGTAGATTGAGAAAAGAGACCTAGCAATGTTACTGGAGACAGACCGGCAAAATTACCCAGAAGAGTGGCTTTGCCACTTACGAGTTTGTGACGACCTTTTACCTAAGAAACAACAGCACAAAGCATTTTCTGAGGTGATGGTATGTACTGGCATTGTCATTCTAACTGTTTTCCTTTTGACTTCTGTCTTCGAGACAGGGTCATAACACTGAAACAAGAAATGTTCCTGCCTTAACCTCTACAATGCAAGGGTTATAGGGGGACACCCCTCCACACCAGCTTCCTTTGGACTTTTGCAAAGGCTGGAAGCAGCTGTGAGTGCAGAGTTAGGGACGTCAAGGTCCTGCTTATTTACTAGTATAACTTGCCTATCCTTCAGGGTACTGATTTTTCTTGTGTATAAAAAGGGCTAAATACCTATTTTTAAGTATGTTACCCCCAGCCCCTCATTAGAAGAATAAACCGAGGACACACGTGGAAAGCCTTTGTAAACAGAATTGGAAAGTGCAAAAGAGCAAAGCCCTGCCACTATTAGATTCAAGGGATAAGTGGTCTTTAGAAATCTAACTAATTATAATACAAATCTGAAAGGTGATTTTCTACACTAATTAGAATAGTAGGTCTTAAGTGTAGCTTTCTATGACCCCAGAGGAAATGAACCCAGCAGCCACCAGACTACCCTGAATAGCACTAGGAGAGGAAGCACCAGACAGGGTACGGGAGCAAATGTGATGAAATCAAAACAAAATTCTCAATTATTTACTTAGGGAACTCTTCTAAGTTCCTGAAAAGAAATCAACCATGAACCTGCTGTAGTTTTCTTTTCCTCCAGAGGCTCTGGCTAGGCCATGTGGCAGAAGCAGGCTCTCAGAGATGGGGTGAACTTCTGGTTTCCTGTGACCACGACTAGTGACAGAGAGGACTGGGTGGTATGGACTGGAAGACAGCCCAAGTTCTAATGCTGCTCTCCTTGGTGACAGGGAAAAAGTAGATTTAGAAAAGTTTTGTGAAAGTTACAGCAATGTTTATATGTCTCTTCCCAAGATGAACCCCAAATCAACTTTAACTTTATGGCTTTGTTTTTCCCTCAGAGGGCTCGTTATAACACTTTTTGGACCAGCAGCAGTAGAGTTAGTTCAGGTTAGTTCATCTCATGTCAGATGTACTCCCAACATCACAGCAGAGTCACATTTGACAAAACCAACATAAAATGAAGACATGGTAACTGAAGTCATGCAAGAAAATGAAAATAGCATGCGCATCATTCCAATGAGCAGACTGCACAGACTTCCAGGCCACACTTGGGCAGTCTTCACTGAACACAGAAGAAGGAGCTAGAGGACTCACAAATAGTGCTCTATAGACTGAGGTAGTATTCTCACAAAACACTAGTCCCGACGCTCGCCTCTCTTTTAAGTAGCCACACCCAAAGTTTCCCTCGTAGATATTCTTAGGAAAGTGGAGACAGGAAGAGAAAGCAAAGAATGCTGGGTTGTGGTCAGTGGGCACATACCAGAAGCACAAATAAACGGTGCAGAGAGTCAGAGGGTCCCAGGACACACAGGGACTGGCCAACAAAGCCTCCCGATTAACACCACAAACAGCAAGGATGGCTCTGTGGACCCTTTGCCTCTGATGAGCCACGGCACACTGTGAGCACAGTACCTTGGAATAGAAGAGCAGTGCAGTCCCTGTCTCTTGAGACTATGTGACATTATCTGAATTTCAAATCGATGTGACGGAATACACAGCTCCACAGAAAAGCCCAGGTCCCTTTCCCCATTCAAACATCATTCTTTTCTTTTTTCTTCCTGGAGCTGAGGCCGGAACCCAGGGCCTTGCGCTCGCCACTGAGCTAAATCCCCAACCCTATCACTACTTTCTGTATCTAAACTATGAAGCAAATTCACTTCTTTTATAATATTTTGTTTTTACATTTATTTGGGGTATGGGTTTGCCAGGGCATGCATGTAGAGGTCAGAGGACAACCCAAAGGAGTCAGTTCTTGTCTCCCATCATGTGTGTTTTGGTGGCCAGGTTTGGCAGTGAGTGCCTTTCACACACTCAGCCATCTTGGCAGCCTGACAAATAGACTTCTATCAGGCATTTTATAACAAACTCTGTTGTGGTCAAAGGCAGAGAGCCCTACTGTATAAGGAATTACATTGAAAGGCTAAATAATAATGAAGTAGATATTCCCAAATAGAAATAAAAATAGATAAAGTCACCGACTTCAGGTGGAAAGACTGGCCAAAAGATTTCTCTTCAAGAAAATTGTAAGAACTTAAGTAGTTAAAAATTAGACAAGGAACCTTCATTAAAAGAAAGGGTATGGTATTGGCAAAGAGACAACTATATATTCCTATTACAAAATGCTCAATCATATTTCAGTTGTTAAGTTGAAATAAATTGTATTAATGCACAAAGTATTTATTTCCTTTTTGTTCACAAAGCTCAAGTAAATATACAATTTTCAAAACTAAAAGGTGCTACATGATGCAATTTCACAAACCATCAGGATAAAAGTCCAAGAGAGACTGTGGAAAAGGATAAGTGAAATACTTCTTTGTTTTTGTTTGGAGTCTGTTCACAAATGCACTTATGTGACTGAGCATTTACTAGGAAGGGAGAATTATGCAATGAACAATCTTGGTGGGTAAAATCCCTGTAACTGATGACAGTGATCTTTCTTTCAACAAACTGGCTGCTGACACAATGACATAGAGAATGCCCTAGTATCCAAGCACACTGGCACCCAAAAAGTTACCTAACAATGTAACATTTATATGAGGACAACATTACTTTACCTATTGGGGTTTACAACAGGACAGTGGAAGATTCACTATCCCTAAATGATCGGATTACTTTATACTTTCCCCCATAAAACCAAAACAATTTAATGCAAGCAAATAAACAGGCTTTTAGGCTAACTATTATGATCTGGCACTGTCTGTGTCTTTGTTCACTTGGAAGTGTCCCAGGTGCCCGAAGGTCAGTATACCTACCTGGTGGCATCAATCATGCTCCAGCTTAAACCCTGAGGACAGTCACAGCTCAGCAGCTCACAAACTGCTGTGCTACAGCTAAGACACATTTAGTGTTTGTGATCAGGGCTGCTTCATTTATTCCCCCTTTCTAAGCGGAGACAATTTTCACCTTGAGGCAACTAGGCTATAATAATTAGATATAAATACACATGTGCAAAGCAAATGCTACCTTGTGCCTCTCTGTTTCTGCCACACAAGATGAGGTGATACACTGTGGCTGAACAAAGTAGTAGTTTCCAAGTAAGGAAAGCACTCCCAGGAGTTAGCTCTGTACTACCTACCGGAAGGTTCCTTGCAGAATCCAAATACAAGATCAGCAGTGCAGACGAAAGACCATCATTAGCTTGATCCTTGTCAGCTCTGATGTCTGCCAGAACCTGCAAGGTGAGGAAAAAGTATCAGTGGGTGTGTGTCTACTGGAGTGCACACTGCTTTGACTGTGCTCGGGCAAATGAAAGTAAGAAATGATGTCTCCTAAATGACAAGACTACTACTCCACACAAAATGAAGCACTAGGAGGACACGCAGCTCCCCAAATCCCAGTGATAAAGCTAGGACAAACTTAAGGGTCTCAGAACAAGAATAATGACCCACAAATAGTATTCTCTATACTTTTCATTCCTCTTCACTACTATGGTGACTTGTGGCATAATAATCAAAATTACTGGTATAATATTTTTAAACAAGTACCGACACACTCAGAGAGACTGGTCCTAACAATCAGGAGTAGGTGGTCATGAAGAGAAGACACCGCACAGCACCTTGTCCAGGTTTGCCGCATCTGGCAGCAGTGTGAGCCACTCTAACTTCAAATGCAGCTTTCCTTTTGGAACCTCGTCCAGAGTGAACCACTGAAGAAAAAGTGTTTAAGTTCAGCCAAAGTGTTTCTGAATAAAAGATTCTAATTAAAACCCGTCTAAAAATGTTTCAAATTGCTCATTGACATTGTGGCACCACCAATTCTTTACTGGCACTGAAGGAGTGCACTTATTAATTTATGCCTCATGCTCCAAGAACCAGGGCTAGCCAGAGACCAAGCTCAGAGATCTGTCTGCCCTAACAAAGCCCTTATCATATACAAGTTCAAGTGTTCCAGCACTGTCTAGCACTAACAAGGCTTCTGTATATGGACTCACATAAAATTTAGAGGCCAGCAGGGGATAACACTAATTCCCAAATACTGAATGGCAGAATCAAACAAGTTAAGATACTTGTTTTTACTCATAGCTAAACATCAATGAATAAAACAGTGCAAGGTTGTGTCATCAAACACTCAGTGTTAAAAAGGAACTTCCACAAGGCAGGATTCCATCTATCCTGTTCACCACTGTGCTCAGTCACTGGTACCCAACAGATGTACAAGAAACACTATGAAATGGATGACAAGCACTCCTGGAGGATACAGGTGCTGCTGTGAAAGCGGCAAAGTCCCAACACTGATTTGGTTAACTAGGCTTCTCTTACCCAAGTCGCACCCATCTTTTGATCTTTTGGAAGCTACTGTACTATTTTCCTTTATGTTTTTATTTTATTTTTATAGAATTATGGATCACTCTCCCTGTTTGAAGTAATGTCTTCTTGCTGCAAATTATTAGTTCATTTACAGGTATCTTTTACATTCTGACAGCACTGTGCATCTCTACTATTCACTCCAACTACAGTGAAAATATCCATTTCTGTGAGCTTCATACACATCTCTGCCCTAATGCCTCCAAGGTATTACAGTCTGTCTATAATAAAGTCAGTTTTACATTTTGTGCTCACCCATACTTCCTGACCCAGGGCTTTGCAACATGTTAAGTAAGCATACTACTATTGAGCTATATCCTTACATGTCAAATGTTTGTGAAGCAAATACTGTTCCTATACCAGCAGCTAGGACTCTCACACTGGGTAGGTGGGCAACAGCAGTGGGCCACAGTGACTGGCACACAAGAGGTACTTACAGTGTTCCTTAAGTGGGTCAAAATCAGAGAGAACTTACTTCGTCTAGAAGGCGCTCCTTCTCGACTTCAATAAGATCAATCATAAGACTATAAGAATAAAACAATAAAAAAATTTTAGAACACAGAAACACACTTCTTCCAACTGAAATACCTTGAGTATTATGTATGGAAAAGAACTCTAGAATTGCAAAGATATGCTATATAATTTACCAGAACATAAGCTGTTTTCCTCAGGCTTTCTATAATATATGCCCAAGAAAATCAAAAGGCAAGTAAAAAAGAAAAGGGTTGACTTTTTTTGTGATCAAAATATTGAGCACACACAACTAGGCCAGAGCTGACTGCACACACATGTGCAGGACTGAGACCAACATCAGGAGTCTTCCTCAGTTACTCTTCACCTTACACATCAGGAAAGTATCTCTCAACTGAACTCAGAGCCTGACAGGACCAGTGCAGCCAGCTTGTTCTGGGCATGCCCCGCCTCTGTCGTCCAAGCGCTAGAATTACAGACACCCGCCATGCTCCTCTGGCATGTCTGTGGTTTCTGGGTCTGAACTCTGATTCTCATGCTTACACAGCAGGTGCTTTACACTCAACTCCCCAGCCCTGGCTGATTTTTTGTTTTTGAGACAGGGTCTCACTATGTAGATCATCAGGCTGGCTTTGAACTCACAGAGATCTGCCTACCTTTGCTTCCCAAGTACTGGGATTAAAGGTGTGCACCACCATGCCTGGCTAGCTAATGGGTTTTTACATGTCACCCCTTGGTGCACAGTCATCACCGTGGATTCAGTTATTTGCATAATGAATTATAAGTCCACACTGTATCATGTCCATAAGCAGGTCTGAGAGTGGGTTTAATTACCACCACATAATCCTACTCTAATTCAACCCTGGCACTACTCCCATGGGAATGTGGAAGAAGGGGTTATCCTACTTGTACTTCTGAACATATCTCCTAATCAGTCTGCTCTCAGCCCTAGTCAATGACAACATGCTCCTAGTGCTTTACTGACCTCCCATCTACATGCTTACACAGCATTTGATTTGATCATGTTCCTGGTCCTACTTAAGCTGTGTACAGTCAGATTCTGAAGTTACAACACAACACACGGGTCTTAGAGATTCTGAAGTCAGAGCATGACACACAAGACCATACTTACTTCTCCAATATAATCTAATCCTCCACCACCCCCTAACAATAAACTCATTTAAATAACCTTAATTAGATAGACATGTAGTAGACGCATGTATGAATATCCATTCATTATGTGTGCAGATGCAAAAGCACAGGTGTGGAGGTCAGAGGACACCTTATTTATTTTTCTTAAGGTGTGGTACTGTTTCCTTGAGACTAGGTACCTCACTAACCTGGAATGGAATTCACCAAGTAACTCTAGGCTGGCCCTCAAAAGACCCAGGGATACAGTCCTTGTTTCTGCAGTGCTGGGATTATAAGTATGTACTAAGGCCCTTGGAACCGGAGTCTCAAGCAGCTGTATAGCTGTGAGCCATCTGGCATGGGTGCCAAGAACGGAACTCAGTCCTCTGGAGGAGCAGCAGGCATCCCTAACCACTGAGCCACCTCTCAGCCTCAGAAGCGTAGTTTTAAAGCCTATTGTTTACAGCTACATTAGTTCTTCAACTGAAGTAAATAAATCAGTATTTACTGTCCCAATATGTGGGAACAATGTAAATGACTGTACCCTAGCAAACTGAGAAAGCTTAAAATTAAGCCCACATTTACAACTCAGGAGGAAGTATTTACAGACCTCCCTACACAAGGAGAGGCTCTGTGCAGTGGCTGGCCCTCTAGCTGCATGGTCTAACTGGCTGGTAGAATCAGCCCTAGCGCTGTAGTTGCTATAATGGACAACAGAGTCTTTCTAGAAGTAAAATGTTCTAAAAAATATCTGGGAAAATACATGGCACATATAAAAGCCATTTCAGATGTATATATATGTAAGTAAATGAATTTTGAAGCTTGCATCAGTGAGAGTGGTTAGAAGGGTGCTCCCAAGTTGTTTCTTCACCTTCCTAAGAAGTCATCCTTGTCTGGATCTTCATCAAAGAGTTCAATCTCCAATTCTTGTCCAGGGTGCTCATAGACTAAAGCCTGAAAATTAACGGTTGGTAGTTACTGCCGGTTTGCTGCCATAGTCAAGTACTAAGCATGGTGATTATAACAGATATTACCATGTACTTCTCTCTAGCAGTCAGCAGTTTTAGTGTACTTTCTTACTGTCAGACCACACATACTCCTCGATGACTGGGCCGTTCTAAAGTACCTGCCCACAGAACAAGTCTGCTGGGTATGTTTCATGGTTATCAGTGGGCCAAGCACAAGGCCCTGAAATAAGGTGGCAGTGTGAAGTCACCCACAGGACTGTCTAAGGCCCAAGGTCAGGTGAAGATGCAGGAAATAGCCCTAAGATCTCAAGTGGCTCCATCCAGATGCTAACCTTGGAAAGCCATCAGCCACTTAGCCATTCAAAGAATAAGGGACTGACAGGGACAGAGGACAGAGAGTGACAAGGAAGAGGCACAATGCACTACTGTTCTCGAAACAACGCTGCCCTTTAAAAACCTCCAATTTTGGATCCAGCAATTTAAGGCTACACATGACACTGCACCTGAACAGCACTGCTATAGTACTGCACTTAGCAGCCCAGGCCTCTGCAGGTAAAGACATGCAGGGGAATGGCTATTTAAAGTCAGGCAGATCCTGGCTGGGTATGGTGGTGCACACCTGTAATCATAGCACTTGGGAGGCTGAAGCAGGAGGATCATGAATTGCAGACCAGCCTGAGATACACATACATCACATCTCAAGAAAAGGAAATAAAATGTAGAGAAAAAAATGAACATAAACAAAATGAAACAAAGCAAAAAGAAACAAATACAACAAAAACAAAGCCAATAACAATGTAGTCATCTATCCACTGAGATGTAAAGATGTCCAGATAGAGTAAACAAAAAATGTATAAAACAGTATACTTTCATGTTTGTGTTTTAACCACATGTAATATTTTATAATCAGAAAAACTTACTTATATTAAGAGAATATATTGTCATTCATCACTGTGGTAGCTTTATATGACTAATGCTTTAAAAAAAAATCTCATCTGTTCACATTATAAGAATGTTTTGTGGCTGGGCGGTGGTGGTGCACACCTTTAATCCCAGCACTCGGGAAGAAGAGACCGGTAGAGCTCTGTGAGTTCGAGGCCAGCCTGTTCTACAAAAAGAGTTCCAGGCAGGCTCCAAAGCTACAGAGAAACCGTCCTGAAAAACCTAAAATAAATAAATAAATAAATAAATAAATAAATAAATAAATAAATAAATAAATAAATAAATAAGAAAATAAAAAAAAATGATTTGTGTTAGAAGATAAAGTGAAAAATTTCCCAAAAATGGGAAATTAAAAAAACTTAAACAATGGTCCAAGTTAGCCATACTTTTGTGTGACAGATATGAAATCAGACTTGTAGTGCCCTTACTCAGATACCATGTTTGGGCCCCACTGCTTACCTCATATACCTCATTCCACTTTGGACTAAGGTTCTCTTTGATGATCTTACTCTGGAAGATTTGGTTGCCCACTCGGATAATTCCATAGGGGTCTGATTTTCCCTTGACAAGGCCTTTAAGATAGGTGTCTTTTCCCTGAAGATCCTGAGCTTCAATAAAGTGAATCCTTAGGACACCCTGAAAAGAGCAGCAAACCACTTAGACTATTTGCTATGGAGAATGGAAGACACAGTGCACCCAGCTCAGCTGTGACAAGGACGCAGAAAACAAGCATTACGGGAGAACAGTATGTCATGCCTCTAGAGTAGGACTGTCGATGGGCGAGGACTCCTCAGCAGGAATGCAGTGAGCCACACAGCTGCCTGCAGAGCTTGAGCGTTCTCCATGGGGAACACTGACTGCAGAGGTCCCAGTGAAGCAACGTGCTTGTTCCCAGGAAACCACTAACACAGGCCACAAGGCTCACCAAACATCCTTACAATCTGGGACTAAGTAGGTTATAACTAACATGAGATGGTGTACCAGACCTGCTACTAAGCTTTTCTTATTCAGCAACCATGCCAATAGACCAATTCTATGAAATACTCATCTAGGATAGGCACCAAAACTACACAGAGAAACTTTATCTTGAACCGCCCCCCCCCCCCCCAAAAAAAAATTACAGGCTAATATTCCTGGCTTGTCAGGACAAGACAAACTTCTTTATAGAAGTATACATTTTAAAAGCACCCTAAGATTCTTGTCTATAGTTTCATATGACTACAGCTGAGATGATGTGGCCACCTCTTTTCCCAACATTGGCTTTAAGCTCAGAGAACAAAGGTAGCTAGATTGAGACTGGCTCCAGTGCTTATTGTACTTAATACACAAAAGAGATACCTGTATCCTAGAAGAATGAGTCCCCCCCCCCCTTTTTTTTTTGTTTTGAGACAGGGTTTCTCTGTGTAGTTTTGGTGCCTCTCCTGGATTTCGCTCCGTAGACCAGGCTGGCCTCGAACTCACAAAGATCCGCCTGCATCTGCCTCCCAAGTGCTGGGATTAAAGACATGCACCACCACCGCCCGACAAGTTCCCTTTCTTACATCTAGAGTATCATGTTGAAATTGAACAATATAATCTTATCATCAAATTAAATGGAGTGTGCTTTCTTAAAAAAATTATAAGGAGTCGTCTGAGGATATAGGTCCTGGGTTTAAGCCTCAGCATCAAAGAGAGGTTAAAAAAAGAAGGTTTGGTATATATGCAGGGTGTGTTGTGTGTGTCTATATGGTCATGCATGTTTACTAATGTTTGTATTGTTGAAATCTGAGAAAAAGAAAATCTGAGAAAAGGCATCAATGCTATCTCTACTTCAGGAAATAAAACTGAAAAATAAAACACAGCCATTAAAATGGCACCACCTTATCTCCTTCTGTTTCAGTCAAACTAGAATGTATACATTCTAGTATAGAATATATAGAAGAATGTATAGAATGTATCAGTACTATTCCTTACTGTAGATAATCCATGGTACTACTGTTTCCTTGACCTCTGTGACTCCACAACAAACGGCTGCATCTCTAATGCAGAGTCAGGCCTCACCTTTGCCTGCAGTGGTTCTGTCTCCTCAAGGCGACTCCATAGACATATGACCCAGTTCTACGTTCCGTATTTTATAGAAGCTGAAACTAAGGCCCAGCCATAAATCTCCAAGAGTTCTCTTTTTCCTCTCTGTTCAGTGCAGCTGTTACCCAGTGCCTCTTCTGCCACTGTGGTGGTTTGAATAAGGATGGCTCCCATAGGTTCATGTATTTAAATGCTTAGGGAACGGCACTATTTGAAAGGATTAAGAGGTATGGCGTTGTTGGAGGAAATGTGTCACTAGGGGTGCACTTTGAGGTTTCAGAAGCCCAAACCAGCCCCAGTGTCTCTCTCTTCCTACTCACTGCCTGTGGATCAGGATGTAGAGCTCTCAGCTCCTTCTCCAGCACCAGTTCTGCCTGCGTGCTGCCAAGCTTCCTGCCATGATGATAATTAAACCACTGAACTGTAAGCCAGCCCCGATTAAATGCTTTCCTTTATAAGAGTTGTCATAGTGTCTCTTTACAGCAAGACTAACTTTACTGACGACGACAACGACAGTTACCCTATAATATTAAGCAACTCCAGAAATAATCACATTCAATGTCTGAGAGAAAGCTTAGCTACATCATCATATCAGACTTTTCATTGTACCAGCAGTCTCATCCCACTTGTTGCTGAAAGTGATTATAGCTCCATAAAAAACAAATATAGCATATACCTTCTGAGATAACTTTTGCCTGATGTTCACTGATACCCTTATAACTTGGGATTACATTTGTAGAACTAAGCCCTACTGGTACCCTGAAGGAGCATGACTGAAGTGTAAGAACTCCTGAAGTCTCTGGACAGCCTTAGGGTTAGAGGCTCCCTAGTACATCTCCGAGGGAGTACAGAGCAGCTACCAATGTATTAACATAAATGGCAAGATAGCTGTTCAGAAAGACAAGGAAAGTCTAAAGATTAACACCCTGTGGTTAGGTTAGGAGGTGGTGGCACACACCTTTATTCCCAGCACTTAGGGAGGCAGTGGCAGGAGGATCTCGGTGAGTTCGAGGTCAGCCTGGTCTACAGAACTAGTTCCAGGACAGCCAGGGCTACACAGAGAAACCCTATCTCAAAACAAAACAAAACAAAAAACACCCTGCACTTAAAAAGGTCCTAGTATGTGTTTAAATTCTAGTGAATACAAATGCACGCTTACCTTTGGTATGGGAAACCGCAACTGTGCTATTTGAACTTCACTGACAAGAGGAACAGTGATTCGATTGGGAAGCACCAGATAGTTTGATATTATATCCAAAATGATAGTATCAGATAAACCACTGTTAGTTGAGAGATAAACAACAAACAATCAGTTTTACACACACACACACACACACACACACACACACACACACACACACACACACAGGTGCTGTTACCTTTAATAACAAACATGCACAGCCTCAATACTACCCCATGTATGGGGTGGGAGTTCCCTAACTTTTCCAGAATAGTACTTAGAGGTAATATTTTAATGCTTCAGCTATACTGCTGTTGTAACTATGGGGCAGAATTTATTTTTGTAATACAACATAAAATTCTAGCTCCATTCCATAATTTCCTGAACAACTTTTTAAATATTCTTATATTGTTTAATCATAGACTTAAGATACATTTCTTTACATTTGTTTTTTGACATAAACATTTCAAACATAAATAAAAGTATAGAGGATAACACAGTAAACATTCATGAACCAATTTCATGATTTAATTCTACATATACTATACTATAATATAGTTTATACTGACATAAGATTTACACATTATTAGAAGATATTACTGTGAAGAATTTGCTTACACTATAATTGAGTAAAATGAAACTAGTTATGTGTGCAAATGAAATGTACAAGTTCACATGTGTGTCTACTATGATTGTGTAAGACCCTTAGTGAATAAAATGGTTTCAGACTGGCTACAGTTTTGTGAGGGGTAGGACATATCCATCCACGCCACACTGCCATTTATAGAGCTCATACTGTGTAATTTGCGAGCAGAGAGATGATCACTTAGCCTTATTTCATCCTCCAATGATGCTGAAGAAAGACAAGGTAGAAGGATACTCTTACATTAACCTTTGCAGATATTTGTTGCTTACATCTGGCTAATAAAATCCAGCAAGCACTGTTATTTCCAGGGAAAGTTCTTTCTTTATATGGGATACAGCTACATCATTCATTTTGTGTGTGTGTGTGTGTGTGTGTGTGTGTGTGTGTGTGTGTGTGTGTGTGTGTGTTGTCCAAGTGATTGAACATTTCTTGTTTTCTTCATAGGGCATATACAGAACTCAAACCTGGCTGTTAAAGCTACAGGAACCTGTCCGAGATAGGTAGACACAGAAGGTAACCTGGAGTCTCTTTCACAACTAGCAGGAAAGGCTGCCGTTTGCGGAACAGGCACTCAGCTGCTGCACACAGCAACAATCTGACTGAAGACAAGATCTAGGACTCACCTGCATGTAGACTGTATGAACAGCCCACATCACTTGGCATCAAAACCTGCCTGAGCCTGACACCTCACAAAGAAGCTCTGTGAGCTGTAAAGGCAGCCCCAGCTTAAGCGCTGAGAACAGCTGTGAGATTGCTATGCCATCTGTGTCTAAGGGCTAGGGCAGTGGTCGGCTTAGCGCAGATGTGTGATGATGAGTGACAGCACTGAATCTTAAAGGTGGTGTTTCCACACTGAATTATTATTATTTTAAAAAGTATCATTGGGGAGCTGAGTGTGTAGCTCAGAGGTATGATGTAGTTTAGCAAATACAAAATCCTGAGTTTAATCCCCAGCACTGCAAATAAAAAAAAAATTACCCGTGTCAATTTAAAACAGTATTTTGTTTGTAATCAAGATTCTAATGAACTTATTAATAAACCTTTAAAGTTGTACTTTCTTTTTTCCCCCTGGATTTCTACTTATTTATTTTTATTTTTTTTTTGAAACAGGAAATTTTACATACTCTCTATTCCAAGAGGAAAGAGCGAGGGCACAGTTAAGTTCTACTTTCTTATCCACAGATCTTTTGACAATAATAGTACTTTTCTTAACCTGGTAAACCACACTCCACTTTATTTGTGACTATGTCTCAGATTATTAAAGCTGCTATTTTTTACTGATAATGAAACAAAACTTTGTTTTAGCAGTCATTTCAGAGGCATAAACAAGTATCTAGAAATAGGAAAAATATAATCTGAAATAAAAAGTTTTGGAATTGAATTTGTAAGCTAAATAGCTTAAGTTTTAATAAGTTTTGTAGGACAGATTGCACTCTGTCCCACTCTACCATTTCAGACATACAGACAGTGACTCATCTAACCCTCCCACAGGCAGAGCGCACTCGGTGACTCAGGTGCCTGTTACAGGACCATTTCCTTGTTTATTATCCACTAAACTATTACTGAATGGAGAAGAGCTTCCAGGGCTTTGGTCAGAGACTTCACCTCCAGGTTCCATTCTGACCCACCCTTTCCAGAGTGACAGTGAGGGAGGGTGGAACACAGCACTCACTGCAACCAGACCGACAAGACTTACTTCAGTCCAGGGATGTCCAGCAGATTCGTCAGTCCTGTCCAGTTAATCTCCAAAAGCTGTTTTTAAAGAGGAGGAAAAATGTTAAACATCAATAATGTTTCCAGGTATCACAGCAAATACAAACCTCTTCCCAATACACCTTTTCCAATGTGTACTACATCAAAGACAGCTTTCGTTCACTGCACATGAAGACCTGCCCCAGTTTTCACTTTTTGATAATGCCATAGTTTTCCCTACTAAAAACATAATAATTTGTTTGCCCTCTCTCTTATGGATGGATCCATGGAATATTTTTCAATTTCTTCTTTATTATAAAGTTAACAATTCAGCGAATATCCTTTGTCTTGTTAGTTTGTTTCTGTTATTTGTTTGTTTGAGACAGAATTTACTATGTAGCCTTGGCTGACCTAGAACTTACTATGAAAACCAGGCTGATCTTAGATTCACAGAGATGGATGGGCCTGCCTCTGCCTCCGCAGTACAGGGATTAAAGACGTGCACCACCATGCCCAGCATGAATACACACGCTCATATATACACATGCAGACTGTCAATCAGTCAGCAAGATAACTCAAAGGATGACAGTGCTTGCCACACAAGCCTGATGACCTGAATTCAATCGCCAAGAACCATGGTACAAGAAGAAAACATTGGAGTACCCTAAGTAAAAATTTTAAAGTGGGATATGATGCTAAAGATTATGTTCACTTTCAGTATCAATACCTAAGATCTCTAAAATTACTACACAAATTTCTATTACCCAAAAAAAAAAAAAAGTTTTTTAAAATTTCTTTTACTATCAAAAGTATGGAACAGAATCATTTCTCCACACTGTTGCCAAAACCAGACATTAAAACTCAGTCCAGCTGGTAGTTGAACAATGGTGTTTTACTTTAAATTTTTTAATTTGTATTTTCCTATGAATAGAACATGTTCCGTCTATTCATTGGATATTTATAATAATCTCAGAAATTCTTACATATTTAGGTAGGATTCCATTAAGTAGACATAAACAGTTAAAACTATGGATTGTAAATACTGATTTTCTCTACCAAAATGGATACTGTGCACAATAAAGTATGAAGTGTTTCATACTTGTGGAGGGCATATTAAGTGAAACTGCACAATCCACACTGCTCAAGAGCCTTCTGGAAGTTAGTGGCTATATACAAATAGTTAGCAGGCAACTACACAGAGCCAAGCTAAAGGGAAGAAGCAACACATTTCAAAACACCCTTCATGACTGTTTCCAGCAGGAGAAAAAAGAGATGACACACAGAAAGGACATGAGGCTTGTTCCAGAGCACATGTTATACACCCAGTGTCATTTCTTTGAAGAAAACTCATTTTCCCTCTCCCAGCAGGTATCAACTGCAAACAGCTTCTTGACTGGGGTGGGACTTTGTAAGGTCTGTGTGTGCTGCCCTAGTCTTTGAGAGTTCACATGTGCATCAGCCCTGTGGTGTCTGGAAGATGCTGTTTCTGTGGAATCATCCACCACCTCAGGTTCTTATAGATTTTCTACCTACTCTTCACCATAGATACCTGATCCTTGAAGGGAAGGGTTTGATAGACACTGCATTTGGAACTCAGGGATTCACTGTCTGCACACTGTCAGTAATGGGTTCTGTGTTAATTAACATCTACTGGAGGAAGCTTCTCTGATGAAGGTTGAGTGATGCCCTGACCTATGGATATAGCATTATGCTGTGGATATCGTTCTATATAAATAAAACACTGATGGCCAGTGACCAGACAGGAAGTATAGGAGGGACAAGGAGAGAGGAGAATTGGGGAAACAGGAATAAGGAAGGAGAGACACTGCAGCCAGCGGCAGGACAAGCAGCATGTAAAGACGCTGGTAAGCCACCAGCCACATGGCAAGGTATAGATTTATAGAAATGGGTTAATTTAAGATATAAGAACAGTTAGCAAGAAGCCTGCCACGGCCATACAGTTTATAAGTATTATAAGCGTCTGAGTGATTATTTTATACGTGGATTGTGGGACTGCGGGGTTTGGTGGAACCTGGAGAGAAGCCCTCCAGCAACAGCATTATGTCATTAGGAGTCATTTTATTGCTATATTCATTTAGCAGAATAATAGTAGCAGGTTTGACCCTAGGTCCCATGACCCAACTAGTTTCTCGTTCTTGGGGACATTAACAGTATCAGGTGTGAGTTATATCTCAGGAAGTGGACCTTAAATCCAACTAAAAAGTGGTTGGTTACCTCTATAAATTTGTGCCACTATTGAACGAGCATATCTTGTGGGCAGGCTGCTGTTGTAGGTGGTAGGGTTTGTAGCTAGGTGAGATTGATGATTACTTTTCTCCTCTGGTAGCATTTATAGTACCTTCCAGTAGTGGTAAAGTTTCTAGTTAGGTACCAGCTCAATTTCTCCCTTTTCTATGATGTAAGTCATTCTTCAGCAATAAGGTTTTGCCTTCAGGTGGTGAAGGGTAACCAGTAGCACATAATGTTCTTTTAGAACTTGTTCCCTGTAGTTATCCAGGTGTTCTTTTGTTTATTTTTTGAGACAGGATTTCACTGAAGGACACTTTCATGACCAGGACGATAAAGCTTGAAAAGACATGAATTCCCAAGCATCTGGTTCTGCATCAATGTTTGAAGTCATTCAGGGAACTGATAAGCACCATGACTAACAAGCTCATTTTCATTTCTCTTTCCTTTAGTATTATAGTCAAAGAATCCCTTCAGCACTTAAAAGGAGAAGGATCTCCCTACCCCAGCAAAATATTCTGATTTTATTAGAAAACCTAGAATGCTGGGCAGAGGGGCCATAACTTTAATCCCAGCATTGGGGAGATGAGAGGCAGGTGGATCTCTGATTTAAGGCCAACCTAGTCTACAGAGTGATTTCCAGGATAGTCAGGACTCGCCATCCAGTTTTGATCTTCAAACTGCTTATATTACACATTATTCTATGCAGTAATCTGAAACTATTCCCATTACCAGCTTTGACATTCTATTTATTTTACCAAAATTATAACTCAAAACAAAAGAACTCTGTGCCTAATTGCAATGATTCATCAGTTCTTCAGCTTTTCCCCATATGCACTGCTATTCCTCAGCAAGACTAGTAGAGAAGAAGACACGCCCACAGTTGGTTCAAGAAATCTATTACAACATAGATAAATGTGCTATACAAAAATCACGGCCACTGCAATGTGCTTTGAATCTCAGTTACTTGTGAAGCTGAAGCAGGAGTATTGCTTGAGTACAAGAGTTCAGAGACAGTCTAGGCAACAAAGCAACTCAGTCTCTCTCTTATTAACTTTGTAAATAATAAAATATCATTATAAAGTATCTAATGGTTGACTTGTTTTATTTTTGAAAATATGACTCTGAGCCAGGAGTGAAGCTCAGTGGCAGAGCATAAATGGAGACGTGGATCAGATCCCCAGTACCTAGGAAGAGAATGACTGCTTCAACTTAGGGCAAGCCTGGGCTACATAGTAAGTGTGATGCCAGTTTGAACTACACAGACTCTGTCTTCCCCTTTCTCTACCTCCAAAAAAGTATGCTTCTGTTTGAACAGACGTATGTGAGGGCTACCTGCTCATATTTAGCCAGCTATGACTTAAGACTGTAAAGGCCTAACATGGCACTCAAACATCAGTTAGTACTTGAATATTAGTACTTAACACTAACTTCAGTTAGTACTTAACACTGTTGTTAATACTTAAGTGATATAAACACAACTGGCAAATAAAATCTCCATAAAAGAACACTTAAAATGCTTTGCTTATGGACACCTAGAGAAAAAAAAAACCACCTCTCTGAAGAAGTCTTTCTACCACCAAAACAAGATTAAATGGCACCAAAAGCAGGAAAAGGCTTCCATGTTTACACAGCATAAACGCTTTACACACAAACACAAAAGCCTTTAAGTGTAATCTTAAAAAAGGAAGCTAAAGAACTAGACATTCAAAAAAATCATGTATAAAACTAGTCTTAATTGTAGGTATTCAAATTTATAGTTAGTTACAGAATTGAGAAAAGCTGCCTTTGAGTTTTACAGATAATTCAGCCCTAGATGGATTTCATCCGTAGCTTTTGAACTTCACAGCTAGATTATAGAAGGACAGAGTGAAAAGATCTCCTCACTTGCCCCACATAGGAGGGAGTGCTTCTGTTTTAAGCCACTCCTGCTGCCCTGCCTTTGGTATGCTTCACCCCCTTTCTCCTTAGTCTACCTCTATAGACGATGTTACCAGCTTGCACTTCCTTCTAAGCCTTTGTATCCTTGTTTTGGACAGCATTTGCTATTACTATAGGTAACATGCAGGGCTTCTTCCACCCAAGTGAGTCTCACTGACATGACTGAGGAACTTCTAATAGGCAGTCCTAAAGCCCTGAGAACAACTGTTAGGGAGAAGGTAATGCTGAGGTACCCCAATAAGGAAGATCCCAGGCTATGAGGATATTCAAAGCACTAGGGTTAGGGAGGGAGGGAGTTTAAGAATACAAGTGTGTCTGTGCAGGAGAATGAGAATGAAGAAATAAATGTGTCAGAAGATGAGTTTGTGCATAAAAAGAAATTAAGAGTGACAGAGTGGAATGTGAGAAAGTAAAGGTGTGCATGGGGAGAAGTGGGTATGAGAGAGAATGAGTGTGAGAGAAAATGAATGTGAAAAAAATGCGTAAGTGGAGAGAGGATCAAGGATAAAAGAATAGCATGACAGAGGATGAATGTGTGAGGGTTAGTACTGATTATTAACTTGACAGATCTGGAGTTACCTAGGAGCAAACATCTGGGAATGCCTATGAAGGATTACCTCAATTAGGTTACTTGAGGTGGGGAGATTGCCCTAAATGTGGTGGCATCACTCCACAGGCCAGAGTGCTGAATTGAATAAAAAGAGAAAGGCTATTTAAATATAAAGCACTCAACTCTTGCTGTTTCCACACTGTGGAGGTGATGTGACCAGTCTCCTGCTGCTGTGACTTTTCCATCATGATGGACCAAACCTTCAAACTGCGAGCTGAAATAACCCCTTTCTCCCAAGTTGCTTTTTTCGGGGTTACTTTATCATAGCCAGAGGAAAAGTAACTAATAAAGGATGTATGAGAAAAAGACAGAGGTTGAGCATGTGTGTGAGAAAGAGACTGGGTGTGAGAGAAATGTATAAGAATGAATGTGACAGGGGTCTATGTGTAGGTATAAGGATGAGTGGGAGAGAAAATGAATGCTAGAAAATGAGTAGGGGTCTTAATTACTTCTGTATTGCTGTGAAGAGAGACCACGGCCAATGCAACTATAAAAAGAAACACTTTAGGGGGGAATCACAGTTACAGAGGCTTAGAGTCCAGGACCATCATGATGGGGGGCATGGCAGCAGGCAGACAGGCATGGAGCTTGAGTAGTAGCTCAGAGTTTACATCATGAACCACAGAGAAAGCTAAACATGAATGGTGTGAGCTTTTGAAACAGTTCTACCAGTGTGGGGAACCATTCAACTATATGAGCCTATATGAGTCATTCTCATTCAAACCACCAAAGACTGTGAGAAAGATCAGTTGTGAAAGTGCAGGTGTTTGTGAGGAAAAGTGAGACAAACAAGTGTGAAATAAACAAGTCTATACAACAGTGCAAGTGAGTATGTGAGAGAATGAATATGTAAGAGAGAATGAGTACATAAGGACACAAGGAAAAAACTGCCAGGGAAAGCAATTAGGGCAGCCCTTTGAAAAGCATGCTTGGGAACACAACTAAATTATTTGGTCCCTCCTGATCTCCCTAAAGACTGGTATCAGGACAATGACAACCAGGGCCTCTGGATGACTGAAATCTCTATTTCAGGAGACTAAGGTGTAAGTGGAATGTGTGTTTCCAAACACAGGAAGTCATCTCTGAGCTGTGACAAGCACAATAGAGAATGTGGTCCATGATTATGAAAGAACATCATGTTTTATCCAGAACAACAAAACGTGCACAATTTTATGAAAACCATAGAGATGGACCATCAAGATGGCTCAGAGTAGCCGGGCGTTGGTGGCGCACGCCTTTAATCCCAGCACTTGGGAGGCAGAGCCAGGCGGATCTCTGTGAGTTCGAGGCCAGCCTGGGCTACCAAGTGAGCTCCAGGAAAGGCGCAAAGCTACACAGAGAAACCCTGTCTCGAAAAACCAAAAAAAAAAAAAAAAAAAAAAAAAAAAGATGGCTCAGAGTGTAAAGGCACTCGCTGCCAAGCATGATGACCTGGGTTCAATTCCTGGGGCCTACGCAGAAGGAGAGAATTGACTCTCGTAAGTTGCCCTTTGACTTTGACATGTGTGCTATTGTGTACTCACATGCAGGTAGGTGCACTCAGACACAGATACACACACACACACACACACACACACACACACACACACACACACACACACACAGAAAAAGAAACCCAGAGATGTTCTTCTCTAGTACTTCAAGATGGGACTGCCTGAGTTATGTAGTAAAGCTGATAAGGCTGACTGTAGCAACTGGCTCTGAGCACTCCCTGCATGGCAGAAGTCTAGGGCGGGTCATTTGGGACATCTGTTGAAAATGCAAGCTGAGAGCTCCACTAGTCTTCAGCAGGGTTTTACCCTAATGCTATTATTTGGTAGTTTTGGGCTGGCAGTAAAGTTAAGGATATCTTCCTTATATTTTAAGGCCTCATGACTTAGCAGGAAAAAACCTGGGAAGAGTACTACTCTGGTGGCATAGGAAAACTGAGTTCCTGGGCCCTACCATATCAATATGCTTCCTTTGAGGCAAATCTGAGGAAGGAGGCAGAAGGGGTCTGAGTGAAGGATAAGCCCTCACAGGGCCATGCATACTACTGTGGACATGTATACATCTGCACTGTGTACAGATAAGGCCAGAGAGAATACTTCTTGCAGGGATGTGGTCAGGAAGGAGAGCAACTGTCACTACAGAAGGGCACAGAGAGCCCTGTCATCCTTCCTTCCTAAGAGATAGGGGCCACGTGTGGAAAGAAGCAAAGGTAAGGACGCATTCATTGCAGCTACAAGTGAGGTCCTTTGGGGGTTGTGGTAGAGTGCAGTCCTATGCTTAGTCTGTCCTACCAAAGACCTGTCACAGACACACAGTACAGGTAGGAGAAGCAGCCAGTGGAGTTCTTTCTGAGTCAGGATGGTACAAGACTATGGAAGAGTGCAAGACTATCCAAACAATTAAAGACATCAAACCATAGGTCCCACAGGGTCAGAGTAAACTTGGCATAATAAAAACTCTTGGCTACTTATGGGTAGTTTGAATCCTCAGGCCGGTCTGCAGCCTTGTCGGTAAGAATGGGGGAAGGAGCTTCCGCACTGCAACTCTCTTGATCAGACCTGGTCTACTAGAGAGGGTAACAGAGACGACACTCACAGACATATGGCTGGAGAACCAGAGACGTTCTCAGAGGGAGAGAATGGAGCAGAAGTTATGACAGTCACACTGTGCTGCCTTCCCACTGGCACCAACGTCACTTAACCCTTACATTACACTGTCTGCCTCTGGCTTCAAAAACATTCAAATTCCTGGTTCCAATTTGCTTCTGAGATTCAACTGTACAATAAACATAATTTCTATTTTTTAAAAAAATCCATTTCCTTAAAAAAACTTTTTATTGATTCTTTGTGAATTTCATACCATGCACCCCAATCCCACTCATCTCCCCATTCCTCCATTATCTGTCCTCTGCCCTTGCAACCTCCCAAAAGAAAACAAAACAAAAAAAATAAAAATGATAAAAAATAA
Organism: Peromyscus maniculatus bairdii; assembly: GCF_049852395.1. NCBI lineage: Eukaryota > Metazoa > Chordata > Mammalia > Rodentia > Cricetidae > Peromyscus > Peromyscus maniculatus. Next base: position 88,273,809 of record NC_134865.1, on the reverse strand, counting down.
ATATAAACAAAAATGGAAAAACAAATCTCACTGTGGAAGCTGCAGTGTGTCACAGTATGTCTCTCTGTCTAATCTTTTGCCTAAACAGCTTTACTTGCAAATGTTCATTATATGGGTCAATGGTCCGATTCGAGGCCTCTGGCTTCTGCTACACTGTCAATACTGGATCTTCACGGGGACTGCTCTTGGATATCCTGTTGCTGCCCTGTGAAGATCCTGCAGCTTTGGCCCTTTCATGTGCTCAAGCAGTTCTTAAATGGGGTACATGTTGGGGTGGACCAACTCAAAGCCCCAGATCTGGGCCTGTGTGGTAGCTTAATTGGTCGGCCCACCCACTCTCCTTCACCCTCACCACCAGCTCTCCAGCACTGCCCTGATGAGGGGTGGGGCCAGCTTTCCCATACCCACACACACCGCCAGGGTCAGCTCTGCCATCAGAGCCAGCTCTACTGTGGGCCCAGGCAAGGCGCAGGGCCCACTCTCAGGGGCAAGAGGTGGGGCCAAGTCTCCAGCATGCAACTTCCAGGGCTAGCTCTCCAGTCTGCCACAGCCAGTTCTTCAGCACTCATTCATGCCTTCAGGGCAGGCTCCCCAGTACCCACTCCCATCAGGGCCACCTCTACTGTGCTGCCCAGGCACCCTTTCCTTCTTTTAACATTCCCTTTACTTAAAATATTCTAATTTCTGCCGTCCTAGCCCACTAATATTCAAGTTCTTTCCATTATAACTCTAAAAGGAAGATCCTTCTAGTCCACAAAAACATGAAATCTGTGGTTCAAATGACACCAGGGACCAGTTCCTCTTTACCTGGCTGGAATCAGTCTCTCAAGATATTCAAAAGGCTGGGCAGTGGTGGCGCACGCCTTTAATCCCAGCACTTGGGAGGCAGAGGCAGCCGGATCTCTGTGAGTTCGAGGCCAGCCTGGTTTACAAAGTGAGTTCCAGGAAAGGCGCAAAACATACACAAAAGAAACTCTGTCTCGAAAAACCAAAAAATAAAAAATAAAAAAATTCAAATGAAGCAAACATGAACTGCTCTGTGGAGGACTTCTGGCAAAGACTTGACTTCATAATCTGTACTCTTGGGATATAAAGGAATCTGAAGACTCTGAAACACCTATGAATAAAAGTTTCTGAAAAAGAGCATACCTCCCACTGCCCCTTCTATAAGTCTGACTAGCTGATAAAAATATCCACGATTATAAGGCTGGAATGTTCCAGATCCAGAGTCTAATCATAATTTGTCTTGGACTACCTTTAGCCTCCTTAATAGTCACTCCTTGCCCATGTCTGTGTCTGACCTCACATCTTTGTGACTCACAGGGAAAATCTTTTTAGAATGTATTAAAGAGACTACCAGCTTTCACCAGTCAGAAGGCTGAGTGTCATCGACAGTATCTGAGGCCTACAGCAGAGATGTCTCCATGCTGCTTTAACCCGACTACCTAATATTTGCACCAGTTACCTGAAAAGTGCTTTGATTTATGGTTTTGTTGTGTCACTATAAAAACTTCTTCAAACTGCTACCACATTTGGAACATGGAATCTGGGGTAAACTAAGTCTGTGTTCCCAGGTCAAGGTCACTCATAGTTGACTCCAGAATAAACTATCTTTTACCCCTCTTTGAGTCAAGAGTTGTGTTTTTTGCACTGACATAAGCCCTTCAGCTCATCCAAACTACCTAGTTAGACTGAGTGCCCTGTACACGTCCAGTGACAAAAAGGAATCCTCCGGTTCTTCTAAAGTATTATGTGTGGATGCACTTGTACAGATGCATGTGCATGTGAGCCTAGGTGCACAGGCTGGAGGTCAACACCAAGTGCCTTCCTCAATAGCTCTCCACTTGTAAGACCAGGTCTCCCACTGACACAGAGGTCACCAGCTTTCTAGACTGGCTGGCCATGAGCTTTGGAAAAATTCCTGTCAGTCTCTTCAACCTCCAGCCCTGGGTTTACAGACACACGCTACCACATCTGGGTTTTTAACATTGGTCTGGGTATCTGGGATCAGCCCTCACCTCAGTGAGGCACACAGCACATCTGGGTTGTTCACACTGGTCTGGTATCTGGGACTGGCCCTCAACTCAGTGAGGCACACAGCAGGCACTTTACTGAGTCATCTCTTTAGCCCTCATTTCAGTTATTATTACGTTTTTAGTTTTCACTCCTAGGGATTCAAACCTATGGCCTGACACATGGTAGGCAAGGACTCACCACTGAGCTTGAGCCCTGCTGGTTATCAGAACGTTTATCCAGCCTTTTCTCCTCGCCCTAGCACCTCTGTAGTGTCACCGGAATGCTAAGTCTATATTTAACTTTCTACCGGGTGCCAGCCATTGCAATAAGTTTTAAGAGCACAGACATTTAATGGAGACCTAGGCTTTAGTGCCACTCCTATTTACAGTCAGGAAACTGAGACTTTGAGAAATGGAATGGCTGCTGGCACTGCAAGAAGCCAAGGAAACCAGGCAGTGCAAAGCCGTCAGCCAGAGTCCACACTGCACTGTTCCCCGTCTCCAAAGCATCCCACCACTATCCCACGTGAACTGTTCCCTTGGATTCAAACTTCATCATGTCAAAAATGTTTAGGGTCCCCACCATAATAAGTACCACATTATCAAAATTAATTAAACAACAAAATTAATCAACAAGCAGAAAAACATGTTAAGTGTTTTATACGAGTCTTTGGCACTAGTCTCTGAATCATTTGGGCAGTAAAAAAATAGTAAAACTAAAAAGTTTTTCTGGTTGTATTTTTTCATCAGGCTCAGGAAGAATTATTTGGCAGCTAACAGTAGTAAGTTCTCATATTTTCCAGTTGAAAGTAACTGAAACAAATTCCCTTCCCTCTAAAGCATGTTCAGTGGTTTTATTCACCATATAAGGAAAAGGGTGATTCTGAACATTTCAACTTCACCCTTCTCTTCTAGGCATTCAAACGCCCTTTGGGAGTTAATACTGTAAGCTATTTTGCAAGTGACTTCATTTGTGGAAGAACCAAACCATGGAAGAGCACTGTTAAGTTTTGGGGAGGACTACAGATCTTGATTTTTTTACTCTAAGGGAGAGAATCTTTATATTAAGACTATTTTCAAAGACAGATAAATTAACATTTTTTTAGCAATTTATTAAAGAACTTTAAAAATAGTCATTAATGAAGTTAGTTCTTACATAAACTGGCTTTAAAAAACTGGTAGGAGAAAAAAAGATGTATTTTAAATCTTTTATGAATTTATTTCTCAAAAATTTAATAAAGTAAAAATCAATAGATTCCTTGCTAGCTCTCTGAATTTTAAGTTAATGGTCCACTTAACCACACTGAAAATGAGACAGTGGGGACAGCAGTGCTGGGGGCAACAGATGCACTGCCCTGCAGACAGAGAAGCACACGTGATGCACTCGGTCTGCAAACCCATGCCTCCAAGACCAAGTGATACTTTCACGACGCCTTCTGAGCCGAATGATACACACTGACGTCCCTATTTTAAATGACACGTGATGTTAGCAGTACCTCCCCAGAAGACTTGCCAAAGATCATGAGCAGTGTCCCTCTTAGGAGGCATCTCACAGAGCTGCCCTGACTCTGGAGACACATGTGTCCTTCACTTCAGCACTAACTGCTCCTGCCATACAACTTTCAATACTACAACGACAACTTGTCTTGGAAGACAGACAGAACTATTCTAGAAATAATTAAATAAAACGGCTTAAGACGACATTCTGGAGAAAAGGAAAGGAGAAAAAGCAGAAGACACGGTTACTATTTTGCCATTTATACAGACATTCCATCTCTGTAGCTGGGGGCTTGGGATGCACAGTAGGCAGTGGTGAGAAATGTGGTAGGGATGGGGAGCACCGGCTCTGAGTGCAGGATGAGTGCTTACCCAGCATGCACCAAGCCTGGGTCAGTTCTCAGCATTTAAAGGAAAGAGAAAGGCACTGAAGGCAGCACTAACCGCAGGCTGCAGGAGCTCAGGTAAGGGGAAAGAAGACTGTCTGGTAAGAGTAAGACACAGCTTTCTCTTCTTGTTTAAGAGCACTAACAACAACAAAAGAGGAAACTCTAAAAACATGAAGTGACAGCATCATCCTTAGCCAAGGACTAGAAGACCAAACAAAAACTCCATTTAAAAGCAGAACATGCCGGGCGGTGGTGGCGCACGCCTTTAATCCCAGCACTCGGGAGGCAGAGGCAGGCGGATCTCTGTGAGTTCGAGGCCAGCCTGTGCTACCAAGTGAGTTCCAGGAAAGGTGCAAAGCTACACAGAGAAACCCTGTCTCGAAAAACAAACAAACAAAAAAAAGCAGAACATATAAAGCTGTACCTCTAGTTCATCAAATATACCTCCCGAAAAGAAGAAACTATATCTGAAAGAAGGAGCAGTTATCTCAGGAGGGGAGTCAGAGGGAGACACCTGTATCGGACTAACCTGGGTCTATGTGAGAGCTCCAGTACTTAGTCCCTGGGTGACTCATACAGATACACCTCTTAAGCTCAGTTCCAGGTCAGTAAAAGGAAACAGTATCTAGCTTTACAAGTATGAGGATTAAATAAGCAAATGCCATGAAATTGTACTTAGTGACAGGTCAAAGGTAGCTTTAACTTAGTTAACAATTTCTTTCCTCAATTCTGCAAACACTTTGTTTATAAAGAGACCCAGCCTTTCCTTAAGGCATAAAGAAGTGAAACACTCAGGACTCATGCATAGAAGGGAGGAGCTAAGACAGGATTTGTTCCTCCTCTTTATCCATCTGTGTCTCCATGTCACTGCCAAGAGAGGGAAGACAAACACTAACTACATCATGAAATAACTGTGTACTTACTGGTTTCCTAAGGAAGAAGATTGACAATGCTCCAACTAAAGGCATGTCTCCAATCAGGGGCTCCAGGATCACCCGCATTGTCCCATGAATCTGAACTCACATAGGAAATCACAAGTCAGAAAACACAGTTCTTCAAGGCTACTTGGTGACTTTTAAGCACATAGCTTCATACTTTACTCAACTATAACCATAAATACAAACTTACTTCAAAAACCTTCCTAGCTAATAAAAACTCCATAGCTTTTCTTTCTAAATATAGCCCAAAAAACTCTAAAATGAAAATGTGGAAAACTTACCTGAATACTTTTCACACCAGCTCTACAAAAATATCGTTTGATCTCCAAATCAATCTCACAATTTCCTACAAAACTAGCACAGAAAAATTCTGCATTACATACAGTGAATAGAATTAACTGTCCTCTTTGTTATCTATTAAGATTAGACATTGTAAAATACATAACCAAACAGAGTGACTGTAAAGTAGCCATACTCATACTGTAGGCAAAACTGATTGAAAAATGTAGCCTAAACTCCAGGTTGCATGGATACACTGCTGCCAGGTTCAACACTGCTCTATCACCTGTGAGGAATACTATGCATTTGCTTTAGCTACACATGAAAATCTTAATTAAAGTCAGAGAGACACACATGGCAGGCTGAAGCTGGAGGACTACCATGTAAGACCCTGTCTCAAAAAAAAAAAAACAAACAAAGTGGATGAGAATAAGTTCAGTTGGTAGACTGATTGCCGAGCATGCAAGAAGCTCTGGGTCTAGTACCCAGCCTTGAATAAATCAGAAATGAAGGGTGTGTTGGATTCTTAGCACTCAAAGGTATAAGCAGGAGAATGAAATCATCCTCAGCTACATAGAGAGCTCAAATTCTATCTCAAAAAGCAAAAAATTTAAAAGCATGTAAATATCCAGTTTCAAAATAACAATGTGCAATTTCTGGAGTACCGCCCCCTGAATTTTTATTGATTCTTTGTGAATTTCACACCATGCACCCCAATCCCATTCATTTCCCAGTCCTTCCATATCTGCCCTCCACCTCTGTAACCTTCTCCCAAAAGAAGACAGAAAATAAAAATTAAAAAAAAAAAATCTTGCTGTGAAAACTGTGGTGTGTCACACAGCATATCCTTCTATCTAAACAACTTTACTTGCAAATGTTCATTGCAGTGAGTCACTGGTCCGCTTCAAAGCCTCTGGCTTCTGCTACACTACCAATCCCGAAATCTTACTGGGACTCCTCTCAGATAGCCTGTTGGCCTGAGTCAAGGAGATCCTACAGCTTTGGTTCCATGGGACTGACCCCTTCATGAGCTCCAGTAGCTCATAGATGGTAGGTGTTGGAGTGGGCCAGATCAAAGCCTTGTATCTGGGCCTGGGTGGTAGCTAACTTGGTCAGTCTGTCAGCTCTCCTGCACCCACACCACTGGGGCCAGCTCTCCCGCCCTACCCAGGCGAGGGGCGGGCCCAGCTCTCCAGCACCCATGCCACCAGAGCCACCTCTCCTGCACTGCCCAGGTGAGGGGTGGGGCTGGTGGAGCACTCCTGTGATGGAAGGTGTTTTTATTTGTGTAACAAAACCTTTGCTTAAAACCCAACAAAGGTTAGAGTTTATTTTGCCAGCAGTAGATCGCCCACCTTTCTTCTTAGTCACAAAAATTCTCACTCAGATTCTAAAGGCTTTATGATGTTAAAGGTTAGAAACAGCTTGTTTTGAACCTTCACTTTTCTCAGTGATTAGTTTCAAACATAAATATGAAACAAATAGTTCTTTACTAGGACAGTGCAAAGCAGGCATTTATTTCCAACATAAACATGAAATGTTGAATACATTCCTCATGGGATGGTGTGGGATTTGATCTGTCTTTGCTGGGGTTACTAATGCTATGATGAAACATCATGACAAAAGGCAAGTTGGGGAGGAAAGGATTTAATTCACTCACAATTCCATATGATAGTTCATCAAAGGCATTGAGGGCAGGAACTCAAGCAGGGCAGAAACCTGGAGGCAGGAGTTAACGTAGAAGCCATGGAGTGGTGCTGCTTATTGGCTTGCTTACTATATTTTCATATAGAACCCAGGACCACCAGCTTAGGAATGGTCCCACCTATAATGGGCTGGGCCCTCCCAGATCAATCACCAATTAGGAAAATGACCTACAGGCCTGCATATAGCCTGATCTTAAGGCGGTAGTTTCTCAAATTGCTGTTCTCTCCTTACAAATGACTCTAGCTTGTGTCAAAGTGACATAAAACTAGCCAGAACAACCCTCATTCTTCATTCTTAAAAGTATAGTTGGTATTAGCTGAGTGGTTGTGGTGCATACCTTTAATCCCAGCACTCAGGAGGCAGAGGCAGATGGATCTCTGTGAGATCTAGGCCAGCCTGATCTATAGAGTGGGATCTAGGACAGTCAGGACTACACAACACAGTGAAACCTTGTCTCAAAGAACCAACCAAACAAACAAACAAAAAAGAAGTATGATATCATAAAACTATTTGTGCAAGTCTGGGGAATTTGATCAGTCAAATCAGGAAGCATCTAAGTCAGTGGTTCTCAACCTTCCTAATGCTGTGACAATACAGTTCCTCATGTTGTAGTGACCTCCAACCATAAAACTGTTTTTTGTTGCTACTTCATAACTGTAATTTTGCTATTGAGCAGTAAGTGTCTCAGTTCTTTTTTTTTTTTTTTTAACAGAGCTGAGGACAGAACCCAGGGCCTTGCGCTTGCTAGGCAAGCGCTCTACCACTGAGCTAAATCCCCAACCCCGAGTATCTCAGTTCTTAAGACCATTGGAAACATGCTAAGCACATGAGCAAAATTCTTCCAGTATACACTGTATACAGATTCTTCACATTAAGAATTATTCTCTACCCTGTTGCTAAATTTACCAGTAACCTGCTATAAAATCATCATAAAAACTTTCCTTTTTAAACCAACATAAAACCTAACACATGTTCTCTTTATTTCTCAATTCTTTTCAGCTTCCCCTCTATCTTATCTAACTACATTGCTGCCAATGTAGTTAAGGTCTTTGTCTAAAACATACAAAATAGTAGAGTACATATGCTGCTAAAGCTGCATTTTCAAACTGATATCCATTAAAGGAATTACTCAAATGATTTGTTTAATGCTAGAACAATGAACGAGCACAAGGTTTCTATCCCCATGGAGCTTGTCATCTGCTCCATGGACAGACCTTGTGGGATACAGCCTAACCTAAGACACGAGTAGACCACTGTAGAGCTCATACCCAGGCCTGTTGGCAAGTCTTCTGGGGCTTGACTAACATAAGACACATAAACATGCCTGCTGTGGGATGTCTTTCTATACGCTGTGAATATGTGTTGCTGTGATTGGTGGATAAACAAAGCTGCATTGGCCTTGGCAAGGCAGCTTAGAGGCAGGTGGGAAATCCAAGCAGATAATACAGAGAGAAGAAAGGAGTGAGGGATGCCAGCCTACCGCCCAAGGAGCAACATGCCAGTAGACTGCTAATGCGAAGGCCATGCAGCAAAACACAGATGAACAGAAATGGATTAATTTAAGATGAAAGAGCTAGCTAGCAAGAAGCCTGCCACAGGCCATACAGTTTGTAAATAATATTAAGCCTCTGAATGATTATTTTATGAGGGGCTGGGGGAATGCAGGGCTGAGCAGGACCAGAGAAACCTTCTGACTACGCATGTCTCCTCTTTTAGTTCACTGATGACAATGGTATTTACATAAGCATCAAATATTTTAAAGATGAAGATTTTCCCACATCAAAGACATTCAACATTTCTTTCTAAAATAAAGATAATTGACACAAAGTCTATACAATTATTATATTAATACACTCTGGAAATTCACAAATGATAAAAAAAATCCTTAGTCTAGGCTCAAAAAAGCAGATTCAACTACTAATAGCCATCTGTCTTGTTTGAGAATCTTTCACTGATAACCAGGGCTCACTGATTAAGGCTAGGCTGACTGGCCACAGCATAAGAGATCCTCTTGTCTGCTCCCTCCGTCCTGGGGTTACAAATGAACCACCATGCTTGTTTCCTCAGTGGGTTCTAGGGACTGAACAAAGCAACCATTTTACCAATGGAGCTGTCTATTGAACCTATTACAAGCGAAACTGTCCTTATTTCCTTTTAGTATTTTTTCACTGTTAATGTACAGAAATGCAACTGATTTAACTGCATTTCCCTAATTGGCTAAATTCATTTTAGTTTTAAGGGTATATTTTGTTTTTCTGAGACAGGGTCTCTGTGGTACTTTGAATGTAATTGGTCCCCATAATCTCATAGGGAGTGACACTATTAGGCATGTGGCTTTGTTGGAGTGCGTATGGCCTTGTTAGAGGAAGTGTGTCACTGTGGGGTGGGCTTTGAGGATTCCTATGCTCAGGATACCACCCAGTGTCTTGTTGCCTGCAAGATGTAGGATTCTTAGCTACTACTCCAACACCATGTCTGCCTGCATGCCACCATGTTCCCCATCATTATGATAATGGACTGAACCTCTAAACTGTAAGCGAGCTAACCCATTAAATGTTTCCTTTATAAGAGTTGCTATGGTCATGGTGTCTCTTCACATCAATAGAACACTAACTGAGACAGTCTCACTCTGCTGCCCTGGCTGACTTGGAACGTGAATGTAGGCCAGTCTGCTTCCAGAGTGCTGGGATTGAATGCAAATACCATCACAACTGGCTTTAAACTTTTTGTGGATTTTTTTTCTGTAAGATCTCATCATTTGTAAATACTGATTTTCAATTCGGATGCCTTTTATTTCATTGTGTTGTAATATGAATTATTAAATGGTCTTATTAATAAAAAAAAACCTGGAGCCAGATATTGGGGTGGAAGCTGAAAGATCAGAGGAATAGAACAAGCCAGCCACAAGTTCTTACTGCTAGGAAATCCTCAGCCCAAGAGAGAGCTACTTCCTGTATACTCATGCCTTATATATCTTTCTGTGCGCTGCCACCTTACTTCTCTCTGCCCAGCTCTATCACTTCCTGTCTATCTGTACAGACCTCCAGACCTCTATGATTAACTAGTGCTGGGATTAAAGGCAGGTGTCACCATGTCTGGCTCCGTTCCCAGTGTGACCTTGAACTCACAGAGATCTGGATGAATCTCTGCCTCCCGAATGCTAGGATTAAAGGCATGTGCTACGACTGCCCGACCTCTGTGTTTAATATAGTGGCTGGCTTTGTCCTCTGATCCCCAGGCAAGCTTTATTTGATAGAGCTCAAATAAAATATCACCACACTGTGTTGTCTAACTTCCCTAGGTTGAACTTTTTTTTTTTATCATGAAGGAGTACTGAATTTTGTTAAATTCATCTTCTCTATCAACTGAGATAAGCATGAAGGACTCACTCTCACCACCCATACCACTTCCTTCTTAAAATAAAGTGGTGTGTTTTTCGATTGGTTTTCATATCCTGAATCACATTTGCATTCTGGCAATAAATTCTACTTGTTGATATTAGATAATCTATGCTACTAGATTCAATTTGCTAATATTTTGTTGAGGGTTTTTATAGTAAGGCTCATAAGGATTAATTATTAGATTATAGTTTTCTTGTAGAGTATATTTTTTTTTTTATAATTCAGTACATTTTTAGAAATTTATTTTATTTTATGTCTATGGGATGTTTTGTCTGCATGTATGTCTGTATATCCTGGTGTTTGCTTGGTGCCCATGGAGGCTAGAAGAGGCACTGGATTCCCTGGGACTGGAGTTACAGATGGTTGTAAGCTGCCATGTGGGTGCTGGGAATCAAACCCAGGCTGTCTGGAAGAGTAGCAAGTGCTCTTAACTGCTGAGACATCTTTTCAGCCCCATTATATTTAATATATTTAATGAATGACAGTTATCTAGATTATGAGGAACTCAAAGTTTGTCAACATTTAGATCAAATTCCAATGAAGAGCAGACAAGAAATTCATTATATCCTCCATCTTATACATGCAGCTAAGTGAACACTATGTGTCAGTAGCCATGGCAAAAATATAACACAAATGAACACTTACCTAATCTGAAGGTCCAGAATGATTTGTCTTTTGTCTACATTTTCAGTATAAACCTTAACACCATTGACTCTAAGGGGCTGAAATAATAAAAAGCTTCATTTAAAACAGAGAAAGGCTTAAAAGTAAACAAACTAAAATACAGCATAGGTGTGATAAGAACACGCTTAGCACCAGACTACAAGTGCAGTTCTGGTCTATGACACACTGTTGAACTTTGACATCTTATTAACTCGTATTCCTCAGTTTTCTCATCTGTAGGACACACATGACAGTGACAGCTACGTGAGATGGTTGTGAAGTTAAATGACATACTGAATGGAGCACACTGCAAGGCATACAGTGAGTATTCAATAAACACGGCATCAGTGCTGCTGTTAGCTCATGTAATAAATACATTTGCTTTTATTTAAAGCTCCTTTAAAACCACATCTCCTTCAGTTTAATCTGATCCTTTTCTTCTACTCTATCCTTGTTAATAGTTCCCATTACTTTTATGTTTTACAAGCTTTCACTTTAAAATTTCACAAAAATTTTGCTTTGAGTAGATAAAAAAAAAGATAAGGTATAGTTGAGTGTGGTAGTGAAGGCCTATAATCACAACACTTAAGAAGCTGAAACACGGGCTGGAGGGATGGCTCAGCGGATTAGAGTGCTGGCTGATCTTCCAGAGGTCCTGAGTTCAATTCCCAGCAACCATATGGTGGCTCCCAACCATCCGTAATGAGATCTGGTACCTTCTTCTGGCCTGCAGGGATGCAGGCAGAACACTGTATACATAGTTTTAAAAAAAAAAAAAAAAAAAAGCTGAAACATGGGATTGCAGTTTAAGGCCAGTCTGAGCTATACAGACCCTGACCCTGTCTCAAAAAGAAAAATAATACTTAATATATGATACAGATAACTGACTATGCAACCACAAAAGACAGATCATAAGACATGCTGCATTTTTTTAAGACTTATTTTTACTTGTGTGTATGCTGAGGCATAAGAGTGTAGATCTCCTGAGGTGGAGTCACAGGTGAGGATAAGCCAATTGTTGTGGGTAACTGGAATCAAACTTGGATCCTCAATTAGAGATTTGAACCACTGAAACATCTCCCTGACCTACAGTTTGTATTTCAAGGCCAGCCTGTTCTTCTTAGCAAGACTGTCTCAAAAAGCCAAAATATAGACCACCCCTCACAGAGGGAGAGGGGGAGAGGAAGAAGGAGAGAAAGGGAGAGACATAAAAGGAGGGGGGGACGAGTTGGGAAGAAGGGGGTCAACAGTAGTGGGAAGAGGATAGGAAAGGATAACTCAGGTATGAATATGGTACAATATATTGCATAAAATACAATACAAACATGAAATTGTCAAAAATTTTAAAAATTAGTATAAATGCAAAAAGAACCTCAATATTTTCTCAAAATAATTATCATGTTAGAATTTATTAATCATAAATTTTCTACAATAAATATCAGTAAGAAATGATTTCTCATAACTTTTAAAAGATGCTGAAAAATTTAAAAATTTGGATGAAATCAAATTTAGTAATTTAAAACTGTATAAATATTAATGATATAATATGAAATATGGAGAGGCAAAAATCATTGTTAAGGATTTGTTTTGGATGGATGGATGTTTTGGATGCATGTGTGTCTCTGCACTGCTGGCTGTCCTGGAACTCACTCTGTAGACCAGGCTGGCCTCGAACTCACAGAGATCTGTCTGCCTCTGTCTTCCAAAGTGCTGGGATTTAATTTGGATTGAGACTTTTTAAAGCTAGTAATCTGTATTTAAAATTGTCACTATAAAATAAGTCAAAGCAGGGCTGGAGAAATGGCTCAGTGGTTAAGAGCACTTGTTGCTCTTCCGAAGGGCTTGAGTCTGGTTCCCAGCACCCACATCAGACAACTGTACAAATGCCTGTAACTCCATCTCCAGAGGCTCTGATACCATCTTCTGGCCTCCATGAACACCTGCATGCATGTATGGCATATTCTCATACAGACACACATAAACAAAAATAGAAATTAATTTAAAAAGTAAAACAGAAACAACAAAACATAAACAACAGCACAGTGAGAAGCAGGAAAGGTCAGAACCCGCCGCTGGGAAGAAGACCCTTAGTCTGCAGACTTTTCCACTGGTTTCTCCCTTTAGGGCTTGTGCAGTGCTCACGCTGTTCTTACACTTTCACAGCAATCCGACTGTGAGAGAGAAAGGGCACTCAAGAAGGAAGGACCGACCTGCTGACCCACGTCCACTTTTGTGAAGCTGAAGGTGCTGAGGTGGGCATTTGCTCCCCGCACAGCTGGCTCTATGGTTTCTCGAAAGAGCTTCTCTATAAATTGACAAATAAAGGGCCACATGTGCTTTACAGTCTAGAAGGAAAAGGAACTCATGTTAAATACTTGTTATGATGTATGATACATAATTTAGTTGAGTCACTAAGAAAAATTATAATTATGTAGTTTTGAAAACTAAAACAAAAGGGAGAGGTGGTCTTGTTATTCAAAAGCAGTCCCGTCAAATGTGTTCTATATGTTAAGCATTTATTTCAACAATAAACCACTGATTAGACAATATGATACAGGAATTAGTTCTTTTAGTGAGCTATTCTGTTTAAACAAGTCTGCATATCTAATAATCACTCAAAGTTCCATGGATTCAACTGACTGTGGGAAAACTTAAGCTATGGCCAGACAGTGGTGGGTAGTTCTTGGGAGTTATTTTTCTCTTTATATTATTTCTAGAATGTCTGCTTGTGATTTCTATAAAGCAGATGTGAGCAGCCTCTATTTAAGAATGAAGACATGAAGCCAGATGGCAATGCCATGCAAGCACGTGCATAAATCTTCTTAAGTCGGTGACACAGCTCTTGCTCTTCCCAAGGGAAAGTCACACTGCTTCCAACAGTCCTCTGGGGAGCGGAAGCCTGCTCACTGCAATCAGAACTCCAATACCACCAAAACTGAAATTCCCAAACATGGGAAGATAGTCTCTGGCCCTCTAATTCCCAATGAATATTTAGAATATGCTAATCTTACCTTATTTAGCCATTCTGCTCTTTCAGTGTCTGGAAAATGAACCTGAGAGAGAAAAACACACACATGACTTAATGACTCCTGCCATTCATAAACAAAATGGTCCCTAGGCTATTTCATATTCTTATTGCTCTATGTTTATATAATGCCTCTTTAAAACACTCTGCTCTAATGCTTTCTAACACTGTCTCAGAGAAGGGAAGTTGATGTGTGTGGTACCTTACTTGCCACGTTCTGAGAACTTGGAGCGAAAGGGTTTGGGGCCCACAAATACCACCAGAGACTTCTCTGCCTCCCACCACCCAAGTGGGTATTCCCTGGCATCTGAAACATCAAAGTACAAAAAGAAATGCCTTCTTGCATTTTTAAAAATAATATTATTATTGCCATCATTCTGCTAGAAATCTAGACTCAGGCTTCAAAATCCATCTCTTCTTTTTGCTTTCCCTTTTTAGCCCTATCCAGATGACTTCTATATGCAAGGGTCATCTCTACCAGTCTCCTGCCCTCTCCTAAATGCATACTGTGAACATAGTTCTCCATAGGCAAGGCCTACATATTGGAAAAGTGATTGAAAATGTAAAAAGAAACCTACTTAAAAAGTAGGTGAAGAATGTTTTCTCTGTTGATAAAGCTAAAATAAAACATCTTTCCAAAGGAAGATAGTGCTGTTTCTGGCCACGGGGGAGCTTTCAAAAGAAGAGCACACAGGCCACACATAGTTTTGATTTAGTGGTACAGTGGATCATAGGCAACTTTGTACTGGTGACTGAGAAGATCTGATGCACAGAACTTCCTGAGTTACAAAGAATCCAGTCCAACAATGCTGTCTTCTGGCTGAAGGAAGTGGAACCCGAGCTGAATAGGTTATAGTCTCAAGAGGTGGGGTATGGCTTCCAAGGTTTCTGAGACCCAACTGTACTTCTCAAGTTTGATTATAAGAACAAACAACAGAAAAAAGGGCCTAGCAGGAGCCAATCCCTGGACACAGGATAGGTCACTATCAAGCCGTTGATCACAGATTGCTTATTACTGGCTCTCAGAAGTCCTGAGTGAGTGACTGCAAAAGGAGAACAAGCAGGGGCAGTGACATTGGTGTTGTTATGGGTTCCCTCTGGGTCTACAAATAAGCCTACGCAGGCCTTACTTCCCTTGAGCCACATAACAGGGAGGATATAATATGACTGAACCACGAGACAAGCTAGAGTGGAAATAAGTCATTTCTAAATTAGGTAAGCATAAATTAACTGGTGTGGGGTGGAGTGCAAAAACCTTCCAAATGGAGACAATGACTTAGAAGTTAGGGAAGGCAATGTTCAGCAAGGTAAAAGTTCAGTCAGTGGACTGCTACACATTTGCTTAACTCTAGATGCTGTGCTCTGTCATCACTGAGGGGCAAATTTTAACCCAGGTCAAACAGTGCACAAGAAAGGAGTATACTTCCCCAGGAAACAGGAAGAAATTTGGTGCTTACAGTGAGGGACTCGAGTGGACAGGCTTGTTAGACTTATCAAATTAGGTAAAAAATTAATTCATTTGTAATCAGGACTTTGCCATTTCTTTACATTACTTTGAAGTAGTTTAGCACTTTAAAAGTCTGATCAGATCTCCTTAGATGCTGAAAACGCCTTTGACAAAATCCAACACCCCTTCATGATAAAGGTCTTAGAAAGATTAGGAATACAAGGAACATTTCTAAACATAATAAAAGAAATTTATAGCAAGCCGACAGCAAACATCAAATTAAATGGAGAGAAACTCAAAGCGATACCACTAAATTCAGGAACAAGACAAGGCTGTCCACTCTCCCCATATTTATTCAATATAGTACTAGAAGTTCTAGCTAGAGCAATAAGACAACAAAAGGAGATCAAAGGGATACAAATTGGCAAGGAAGAAGTCAAACTTTCACTATTTGCAGATGATATGATAGTATACATAAGTGACCCCAAAAACTTTACCAGGGAACTCCTACAGCTGATAAACTCCTTCAGTAAAGTGGCAGGATACAAGATCAACTCAAAAAAATCAGTAGCCCTCCTATACACAAATGATAAAAGGGCTGAGAAAGAAGTCAGAGAAACATCATCCTTTACAATAGCCACAAATAATATAAAATACCTTGGGATAACACTAACTAAACAAGTGAAAGACCTTTTTGATAAGAACTTTAAATCTCTAAAGAAAGAAATTGAAGAAGATATCAGAAAATGGAAGGATCTCCCATGCTCATGGATAGGTAGGATTAACATAGTAAAAATGGCAATCTTACCAAAAGCAATCTACAGATTCAATGCAATCCCCATCAAAATCCCAACACAATTCTTCACAGACTTGGAAAGAAAAATACTCAACTTTATATGGAAAAACAAAAGACCCAGGATAGCTAAAAGAATCCTATACGATAAAGCAACCCTTGGAGGCATCACCATCCCTGATCTCAAACTCTACTATAGAGCTATAGTAATAAAAACAGCTTGGTACTGGTATAAAAACCGACATATGAACCAATGGAATCGAATTGAAGACCCTGACATTAATCCATGCACATATGAACACCTGGTTTTTGACAAAGGAGCCAAAACTATACAATGGAACAAAGAAAGTATCTTTAACAAATGGTGCTGGCATAACTGGATGTCAATATGTAAAAGATTACAAATAGATCCATATCTGTCACCATGCACAAAACTCAAGTCCAAGTGGATCAAAGACCTGAACATAAATCCAGTTACAATAAACTTAATAGAAAAGCAAATAGGAAGCACTCTTGAACGCATTGGCACCGGAGACCATTTCCTAAATAAAACACCAACAGCACAGACCCTGAGCACAACAATTAATAAATGGGACCTCTCGAAACTGAGAAGCTTTTGCAGGGCAAAAGACACAGTCAATAAGACAAAAAGACAGCCAACAGACTGGGAAAAGATCTTCACCAACCCCACATTTGACAGAGGATTGATCTCCATAATATATAAAGAACTCGGCCGGGCGGTGGTGGCGCACGCCTTTAATCCCAGCACTCGGGAGGCAGAGGCAGGCGGATCTCTATGAGTTCGAGGCCAGCCTGGACTACCAAGTGAGTCCCAGGAAAGGCGCAAAGCTACACAGAGAAACCCTGTCTCGAAAACCCCAAAAAAAAAAAAAAAAAGAACTCAAGAAACTAGACATCAAAGTACTGAACAGTCCAATTAAAAAATGGGCTAAAGAGCTAAACAGAGAATTCACAAAACAAGAACTACAAATGGCTGAAAGACATTTAAAGAAATGCTCAACATCCTTAATCATCAGAGAAATGCAAATCAAAACGACTCTGAGATACCACCTTACACCTGCTAGAATGGCTACGATCAAAAACACCAATGACAACCAATGTTGGAGAGGATGTGGAGCAAAGGGAACACTCCTCCACTGTTGGTGGGAATGTAAACTTGTACAACCACTGTGGAAATCAGTATGGCGGTTTCTCAGAAAATTAGGAATCGAACTACCTCAAGACCCAGCCATCCCACTCTTGGGCATATACCCAAGGAATGCTGATTCATACCATAAAGATACATACTCAGCTATGTTCATAGCAGCACTATTTGTAATAGCCAGAACCTGGAAACAACCTAGATGCCCATCAATGGAAGAATGGATGAAAAAAATGTGGTACATATACACAATGGAGTACTACTCAGCAGAGAAAAACAATGAAAGCATGAAATTTGCAGGCAAATGGATGGAACTAGAAAAAATCATCCTGAGTGAGGTAACCCAAACCCAGAAAGACAGTTATGGTATGTACTCACTCATTGGTGGATTCTAGATATAAAATAAAGAACAATCAGACCACAACCCATAGAACCATAGAGGCTATATATATAGCATGGAGGTCCCTAGGACGACTGTGGCATATAATAAATTTCAGTTTTACTCAATTATTAAAAAAAAATATAGCCAAATGAATGGAAACACATGAACTATGAACCAAAGGCTGAGGGGCCCCCAGCTGGATCAGGCCCTCTGAATAGGTGAGACAGTTGATTGGCTTGATCAGTTTGGGAGGCAACTAGGCAGTGGGACCAAGTCCTGTGCTCATTGCATGAGTTGGCTGTTTGAAACCTGGAACTTATGCAGGGACACTTGGCTCAGTCTGGGAGGAAGGGACTGGACCTCCCTGGACTGAGTCTACCAAGCTGATCGCAGTACTTGGGGGAGGACTTGTCCTGGAGGAGGTGGGAATGGAGGGTGGGCTGGGGTAAGGAGAGGGGGTGGGAGGGGGGAGAATAGGGGAACCCATGGCTGATATGTAGAACTGAATGGTATTGTAAAATAAAATATATATATATTAAAAAAAAAAAGTCTGATCAGGAATGGGATAGTTAGTGGCAGGCAGAGCATTAAAACAGGTATTTGGTACTGGATCCTTCTAATTTATTGTGAGGCTCTTTCCCATTCTACCTTTTCCTTCTAATGCAACCAACCACTAGGAGCAATGGAAGGAAAGATCAAAAGGCCCCTTCTGTTGCTGACACGGGAACCTGTGCAGTGTAGATGCACTCTAACTTCTGTAATTTCAGAGTGAATACCAAAGTCACATTTCTGCAGCACCTAATTTTTGAATATACTTGCCCTCTGATATCTGATGTCCTCACCTGCTTCCCCCAAGGCTTCTCTTGCCTGGCCTCCCAACTACTAAATTTAGCTAACCGAACAATATTCTAGAAAACAGGAACTTCCTTTTCAGTTCACCTTACTGAAGGCTTTGAAGGCCTATAGCTTATCAGTTTAACTTCCTCAGCTCAAGCTTCAAAGGCAGTGCAGTCACATAATTCTCTGGGTCACAACTCAAAGGCCCCATTTTCACATCCTGTTGAGTACAGCCAGGGGAGCCATGGCTGTGGACATGGAACGATGCTCTTTTCCTCTTTCTCTTCCTGCCATCTCTTCCCCAAAAGCCAACTCACTTCAGTTGTGGCTAGCTTCCCACATAACTAACACTTTACCCCTGAAGACCAATCAGTCCTCCACTCACAGTGCTGCAATTCTCCATAAGTCAGCATTTGCCACAACATGACCTGGAACACTTCGCAATAGACTCAGGGTTAGAACTTCCTCCTACCTCCAGAACTATCCCTTAAAACTACTGAACCATATGAGCAGATCTTCTACTGAACATCAGTGAATTCCTATTCATAGGCATTCTGTAACATAATTTACCAGTTAAACAAGGAAGTATTAGTCTCTGTATTTTTCAGTCAGTATACTATACTTAATCCTATTTGTAAATAGCATCAAATGACCCTCAAAAAGTTTAAGAAAGGACTATGTTCAGTAATACAAGCTACAGCCAAATTTCCAACCAATAAAAAAAAAAAACGATTAATAGGGGCCATGCAATCTTAAAACATTGTTTGCACAGACATATGTGTGTGTATTTATATGTCTATGTTACATATATTTACATATTTATTATATATACACACAAAATATTTTTAATTCAAACAATACAAAAATGCATATGAAACTAGTAACAAAGTGTGACGATATATTTGTAATCTAAGAAATAAAGCTTGCCTGAAGATCAGAGGACAGAGCCAACCACAGAGTTAGTCACAGAGGTCAGGCAGTGGTGCCACACACCTTTAATCCTAGTATTCAGGAGGCAGAGACAAAGATCCGTTTGGATTTCTGTGAGTTCAAGGCTACTGGGCTACATGAGATTAATCCAATCTAAAAGAAAAACAGCCAGGCAGTGGTGGCACACACCTTTAATTCCATCACTTGGGATCACATACCTTTAATCCCAGCACTAGGAAGGTTGAGACAGGAAGTGATATGGCTGGACAGAGAAAGGAATATAAGGTAGGAGGAGACAGGAACTCAGTCTTTTCAGACTCTTACAGGCTGAGGAGTCAGTGAATTATGAGGTGGCTTGCTCTGCTTCTCTGATCTTTCAACTTTCACCCTGATATCTGGCTCTGGGTTCTTATAAGACAATTGAGGATTCACACAACAACAAAGAAAATGAATCTAGATTTTTCTTCTCTGTTGTCACAGTTTTGAATTCTTTGTGAGAGCCAAAAATTAATTTGCTAATCATTACTGTATTTAAAGATCAAGAAATATTGCAAGCTAGGTATGTTGGAATACATCTGCAATCCAAAAGGAGGCAGGAAGAGGTGAGGCTAAGTTACTAGAGAGATACTGTCTCAAATCAAAAAGGAAAGAAAGAAAGAGAAAAAGAAAGAAAATGTTTCTAACACAGAAGTACTATTTTTAATAAAATAATTAAAATTATGTGAAAATATAATTTTCTCAAATTAAAACAATTTAATTATACTAGAAGAGAATAATACTGTGATGTAGAGTTTTCTTAAAATGTAAGTATTCTATCCCAAATTTGAAAGAAGATTCTAATACATTAAATTAATGAAACACATTACTGACAATATATTACAATGCAATGACTCCTGAGAGTGTTCCAGAGTAGGGGCTTTCCTACTCTCCAACACTGACTGCTCAGGGCTCTGCTAAGACACTGTCATGCTTTGGCCATGGATGAGGATATTCAAGCTCATATAGAAAAGTTTCTCTATTCACAGCTGTGCACCATAATAAAAACCATCACTGACACTTGTGGATCTTGACTTTCCTCAGTGTTTTCTGCCACTGCAAGACTCTAACTACTACTGCACACAGGCTGGATGCTCTCCCTAAAGAACTCATATACACATCATTGAGAGACTTGCTTTGGAGAGGGAAGAGCACTGGGCGGGATCTGATCTTACCTGGATGGTTACTAAAATTCCACAATTAGATAATGGGCATGTGTATACACAACACACACACACACACACACACACACACACACACACATATCCACACACATACACACACACATATCCACACACACACACACACACATATCCACACACACACATACACACACACACATATCCACACACACACACATATCCACACACATACACACACACATATCCACACACATCCACACACACACATACACACACACATACACACACACATCCACACACACACATATCCACACACATACACACACACATACACACACACACACACACACACACACACACACACACACACACACACACACACACACAGAGTCCCTGACCCTGCCCTTGAATGTATCTCTTAGAGCCCTTTGTAGACAGGAATGCTATAGTAGGACAGAAAGCAAAGAAAAAAATTTAAAGGACTAAGAACGAAAAGAGCCCCTCACCACATTCCTAGTCTGGTTTAAGTAATTCACATGTTTAGAGCCAAGAATTGAGACAAAACTGATCAAAACCCTACATGGCCCGCCTGAAAAGCTGACTAAACTACCACAAGAACCATTCTTACAATCAAAACATAAGAGCATAATGACTTTCAAAATCTTAGGACTCCTTTTTCATCTGTAAACTTATACAATAATTGTAAACCACCTTATAGCCTCACTTGAAAGAAAATCCTTTAGATAAGAGAGGTAAGAACTTATGGCTGGCTTGTTCAGCTTCTCTGATCTTGCTTTCACCCTAATATTTGGCTCCGGGTTTTCTATTAATAAGACTGTTTAGCAATTTGTGTTACATTAATCAATCACAGCTACTTAATGAAACCTCCTTGTAAACCCAAGAGGACAAGGTTGCAATGATTCCAGGCTGTTGAACATGTCGAGTTGCGACACTGAAGTTCTGTGTCCCTTCCCAGACCATCCCCTATGTATCTCTTTAGCTGGCTGGTTGTCTATATCCATTGTATCCATTGTAACAGCCATTATAATAAACCAGTAAACATATTTCTGAGTTCTGTAAGCCATCCTAGCAAATTAATAGAATTTAAGATAGGAATTGTAGGAACTCAAGGTGTAACAGGTCAAAAGCTCACATGACAATTTACTACTTGCAACTCGTTCCTAAGTGGGGAAGAAAGAATTGTGGGACTGAGTTCTTAGCTTGTAGGATCTGACACTAACTCCATGTAGACAATGTCAGAAACAAACTGAAATATAGGATACCCAGCCAGTGTCTGCTGGAGAATGGCTTGGCTATGGGAAATCCTTCCACCCACCACATTTAATGACCTGAGGTAAATTATTCTGAATGTGAGAGTAAGAAAAGAGTTTAATTTTCATTTCTACCAGACCAAACAGACAGGGGGAAGGGGCGAGAGGGAGAGGAAATGAGAATGAGAATTCTAAGTCACATCAATTCTCTGTGGCTCACGGGGAAGGAAGGAAGAATATGGACAAATTTGAAAATATGCTCTGGCCATATAAGCAGGGCTGCCTTTACTTTACAGGCCACACTGCAATATCCAAGTGCCGGCCAGGGAAATGTGTGAAGTCACTATGGAAGGAGACTCTGCTGTGCCCATCTTCCTGGAGGTAACAAAGGAGCCTGCAGCACAGAGCTGACCTACAGAGCTGACATTTATTGGGATTATTGGAAAGACACTCAATCATTCTGAGGTTTTAATGTACAAGCCAGTACCTTAAAATTGCCAAAGAAATAAGAAAGTGAATATGTCAAATTTAAAGAAAGCAAATCTGATACCAAATTTAAAATTCTGTTCACTAACTTTAAAAATCTGTTTCTAACTAATACATATTCATAAACATTTGTTTGTCCTGCACAAAATAGAATTTAAAGTAGCAAAAAACACAGAAAAAAAACCCACCAAGATACAGAGATAACAGAAAGTATGTTCCTAAATCATACAAAGTTCAAGAACATAGAACATGTAGTTTCAAATCTGAACCTCCAAGGAAAAAGTTAAAAAAAAAAAAATCACAAATCTCCTTTATTTCAAAGTTTCAATTATAAAACTTTTATATTTTCTCTGAGAAGCATAAATAATCACTGTAACATTATCTATGTTTCTAGCATATCTAAGAGTTAACATTGTCAAAAAAAAAACTTTTAATGCTATGTTTAAAAAGAACAAAAGCTTATTTGGATTCTAATATGCTATTGATATTACCAAGTTGTTTTATGTAGAAAAACTGGATCAAATACATAAAGACTGAACATGTTAACTGAAGCCAGGAACTCTATATAGAATACCTAATTTAGTGTTCACAAAGACCCTTGGAAAGACCAATAGCTCTAATAAGATAAAACAAATAGCTGGAGACACATGAAAAGAAATACAGATCCAGGGGATTCTGAGGTCCTTCCTGTTATATCTTGCTAAAATAGAAAAGATCAAATAAATTTATAAAATGGTCAAATTTTCCTAACTGAATGTTTTCTCATTTTTTTAGTATTAACAATTTTGAATAATATTTAGAACCAAAGTAAAAATAAAAGAAATGGCTTTCTTCAAATACTCCCCTTGGAAACCATCATTAATAATGAGCCCTTGCATAGAACAACATACAAATTCCACTAAACACAGATAGAAGCAATTATAACTGCAAATATCACAGCAGGCATATTCCTGGGAAAGCAAGGTATGCTTTAAGATCCATTAGTGTCAGTGGTGTTGAAGAATACAGTATAAATTAATTTCATTGACTCATTCCTTTAAAAAATCTGGATTAAGTTTCAAGGGATTATATGAAGAAATATACCATATCTAGTTCAGTTACAGCTGAAACTACTTAGATTTGGTACCTACAAATAACTGAAAAGATACATAAATACAATGATCATTTTACTAGCCAAGTGTCATTAATCAAATGGTAAACTGGCCAATCAAATTATTTTATTCATATTCTCGTTCATTTCAAGGAATACCAGAGGTGAGGGAAGAGGGCTGCCAACAGTCTGGCATAGCTGCTCAAGTTGGGGAGGTACCAGGCATCAGTCAGACTACGAGCAGGGCCCTGCAGTCACAGCTCATCTGCCCCACCTTCAGCCCTAGCACACAGCTGGGTGACAAGGTTGCACACCATCTGTGTCAGCTAGTTTTGAGGGCAACTTGACACAATTTAGAGTCATTTAATGAGGAGAGAACCCCAACTGAAAAAATGCCTCCCTAAGATAGGGCTGTATATAGATGTAACCAACCGTCTTATTAATAAGAAACACAGAAACAATGCAAAAGAGAAAGCCGAGAGGTCAGAGCTCAGAGCTAAAATCTCACCCTTCCGCCTGCGGTGTCCCAGCTTCCCGAATGAGGGTTCTATTTCCTGTCTGTTCGTCTATTTAAAGTATTTTGTTCTGCCTTCTCATTGGTTGTAAACCCAAACACGTGACTGCCTCGTCACTGTCTGAATGTACAGCCCCCTAGGTCTTAAAGGCATATGTCTCCAATGCTGGCTATATCCCTGAACACACAGATATCTATGGGATTAAAGGCGTGTGCCACCACCGCCACACTCTTGCTATGGCTCTAATAGCTCTGACCCCCGGGCAACTTTATTTATTAACATACAATCAAAATCACATTTCAGTACAATTAGATTACCACCACAGCTGTAGGCAAGCCTGTAGGGCATTTATTTAAATAATGATTGATCTGGGAGGATATAGCCCATTGTGGGTGGTGACACCTCTGGGATGGCAGTGCTGGATGCTACAAAGAAAGTAGGCCGAGCAAGCCAGTAAGCAGCACTCCTCCATGGCCTCTACATCAGCTCCTGCCTTCAGGTTCCTGCCCTGTTTGAGTTCCTGTCCTGACTTCCTTGGATGATGAGCTGTGATATGGAAGCATAAGCAGAATAAACCCTTTCCTCCTCAAGTTGCTTTTGGTCATGGTGCTTCATCACAACAATAGTAACACTAACTAAGACACCATCTTAATACAACAACCATCCACAGGTCCCACTAAAGTAAGTAAGTAAACAAAAAGATTTAAGCAGGCAGTTTTGTTTCCCTGCCCTCTTAGTATAATCTCAAAAGTAGATTAGTAGATGAGACAAACCAGCTCAACAGAAACACGAGTTCTAAGAAAACCCAAGACTCCTGTTTTTTCTTAATTTTTTTTCTGTGTATATGTTTATTGTGTCTGTATGAATATATACCGTATGTGTGGGGACCTATGGAGGCCAGAAGAAGTTACAGGCAACTGCAAATTGTTCCATGTTGGAACTCAACTTGGGTCCTCTAGAAGAGCAAGTGCACTTAACGGTTGAACTATCTCTCCAGCCCCCAAGATTCCTCATCTTTATTTGATACAAGACAATATTTCAGGTCAGTGCACATCTGTGTTTTCAAGATACCTGTTCTTTACTAAGTATACTCTAAGTCTTTCAGGAAATCTGTAAACATGGAGCACATTTGCATTTAGAAGCATACTGCATATTTCAGGCTTATTCCAGCAGAGGGCCTGCACAGAGTTTAGTTTGAACAGAAGCTAACTAGAGACCTTTGAATATTTAAAATAGTTAATAATGTTTTGCCTACATACAAACTAATGCAAATGGAAGGGGAAATATGTGAAGAAAGTTAAAAATGCCCAAAATATTTATTCACATACAAAGCAGTCTAGAGGAGCAGAGTTTGGTGGCTCATACCAGTAATTTCAGCATTGGTGAGGCTGAGACAGAAAGGCTACTAAAGAACTATTATTGGGAACTATTAAAGATGAGATGGCAAGCTACCAGTGGAGGCATAAAAAACCTTCCTTTCTTTGCTTTCCTACTTGGTATATGACCAACCCAACATCTGCAATTCTCTTCCCAGTACTTTCCAGGTGCAAAGATATAGGAAGCTGTTGTATGACATTTTGTTTGTGTTCTGACAAATAAAACCTGCACCGAAAGACCAGAGGAGCAGAGCAGTGGCCACTAGAGAGGCTTCTTACTTCTAGGAATCCTCAGACCGAATGGGTGGCAGAACCTGTCTCAACCCACCTTATATTCCTGTCTCCATGCCCTAGTGCTGGGATTAAAGGTGTGAGCCTCCCAAGTGCAGGGATCAAAGGCATGTTTCTCCCAAGTGCTGGGATTAAAAGCTTGTGTCACCACTGCCCAGCTCTGTTTCTCATTTAGATTAGTTCAATTTTGTATAGCCCAAGGTAGCCTTGAACTTCTGATCTTCCTGCTTCCTCCTCCCAAGTACTGGGATTAAAGGTGTGTACCACCACTGCCTGGGCTCTATGGTTAACCAGTGGCTAGCTCTGCCCCCTGATTTCCAGGTAAGCTTTATTTGTCAGAACACAAAATATACATTTCCCCCTTTTTGTCTAAGGAGACTGGATCTGCCCCTCCCCCCTTTCGGTCTGAGGATTCCTAGAGGTAAGAAGTCTCTCTAATGGTCACTGCTCTGTTTCTCTGATCTTTCAGTGCAAGTTTTATTTGTCAGAACACAAACAAAATATCATACAACAGAAAGCCATGTGCATCTATGTATATCCTGTCGGCTGTACCAGACAGGGAAAGAAACGGAGATGTAGGGTCTGGAGAAAAACAGCTACACAATTCAGTCACATTCCAGAATTATGGTAAGAAAATGGAGTGTTAGGGATGGTATTAAAAACTGATAGTGGACAAGACTTCAAAAGAAAAGTCTGTTAAATTTTAAGATCTTAAGCAAGGGGTATCTTGCAGTGTATTTACTATGGATAGCAGGGTCCATATTGGTGTTGGTGGTGTTGGTGAGGTGTTCCTGAATCTTCCTGTCCCCTGGCTTTTGAGTATAGCAGGAGAAAGTGATGGAAGCCTCAGTTGGTATCAACTCACATTCATGCCTTCTGATGATTTCAAATGCATACTTCCTTATTCATTTCACAAATTAACTGTCTACTTGAAATATTTGATCCCCATTTGCACTCTCTCAACCTCTCCAGAGACCTGGGTCATTTTCTAATTCATAACAATTAGAAAATAATAGAGACAAAGAAAATCTTCACATTAAATGGTATCTTTCTAAGACAATAGGTCAATGTTTTATCCTGATAGCTACTTCTATAATGAAAACAGAACTCAGGCCTAAGGAGATGGCTCAGTGAAGGTAAAGTGCCTGCCATGTATGCATTAAGACCTAAGTTTGAAGTCCAGCACCCATGTAAAAGCCATGTTTAGTGGCACACACCTGCTGTAACCATTTGATAAAAGGAGAAGGGACTGAGACAGGGGATCCATAAGTGAAGCTTTGGTCCAGCCAGTCTAGCCAAACTGATGGGCTCCAGGTTCAATGTGAGATCCTGCCTGAAAACAAAACAAAACACCAAAAACCAAAAACCAAGAAGATCAATAAAATATGATATCCAACACTGAGTATCCTCTGGGGCCCTTATACTCTCACCAATGTATGCATGCCCACACCCACCCACACCTCCAGACATACACTATATACATACACAACTCTCCCTTATACATACAGAAAAGAAAAGAGGATTCAATTTTAAAAAGCTGTGGAGACAAGTATTTCTGAGAACAGCTTCCAACCTTGGAATAGTCCACACAGTCCTAATATGTTCACATCCCTTCTCTGCATGGTAAAAATGTCACAAAGAAGTTGTTTTTATCTATTTCTATTCTACACGAAGTAAAATGCAGGTAGTCATGGGCTGGGGACACAGCTCAATGGTAGAGCTTTGCCTGGCATATATAAATCCCTGGGCCCACCCCAAATCTTGAAGGGGAAAAAGCAAGTAATCAGTTAATTCACACAATAAATCAAGCAACTTATCTCTTCAAAAATCCCCAAGGTAGGGCTGGAGAGATGGCTCAGTAGTTAAGAGTACCAGCTGCTACTCTAAAGAACCTGGATCCACATGGTGGCTCACAACTATCTTTAACTATAGCTCCCAAGAGATACCACACTCTCTGGCCTCAGTGAGCACCAAGCACACTTGTGGTGCAGACATCCAAGCAGACAAACTGCCCATACACATAAAATAAACTTTTTTTTTAAATCCACAAGTTACAATTTTCTCAGTGGCTTGTGTCAAGGTAATTAGACTTTGGTCACTATAACATATAACCTGACACACTAAACACACTTCTCAGGCTGCTTCCAAGCCAGAAACATTCAAAATTCTTTCCTAGGTACTTACATACTAAGGGGAAATTTCACTAAGGAATGTGAAACAGCATTAACATCCTTCAAGCCTTTACCTGAGACCATAGGTGACCATAATCCCCCTCATATTCTCACAAAGGGGAGCTAATAGAGTTAGGGTAAAATTGTGACTTTCCTATGCCATTGCAAACTGTAAAGGTCTGGAACAAGGACTGGCTGCTCATACAGGATAGAAGGCTGAGCTCGGGAGGGAAGTGTAGCTCTAACTCCTGATAGCTGAAGGAGAAACTGGGGGTAACAGAGAGAACATGTCTGCTGTATACCAGTGTGTACAAAGCATCAGCAATTCACTGTTTGTTATATGGAGGACAGATATCTATCTTTTTAAATTTATTTATTTTTAGTTTATGTGCATTGGTGTTTTGCTTGCATGTATGCTTATGTGAGGATGCCAGAATCCCTGAAACTGGAGTTACAGACAGTTGTGAGCTGCCATGTGGGTGCTGGGGATTGAACCCAGGTCCTTTGGAAGAACAGCCTGTGCTCTTAAACCACCAAACCATCTCTCCAGTCCCCCTGGATATCTATTTTAAGGAAACTGAGTAGAAGACAATTTTAAATTAGGTGAATTCTAATATATTGTCTATTACAAGATGTCTGAAAAATTTGAAAACCAATTCTATTGTGTGTGTGGGGGGGTGTGGTTTGGGACAGTCTCACTATATAGCCCAGACTGGTCTCAAACTTTGTGATCTGATTGCCTCAGCTTCTGGGTGCTGGGATTATAAATTTGTGCCAACACGCTTGGCTGGAAGCCAATTCTTCTATTTCAGTAATAGATGGTATGTTGGATTTCATACATACATCTGGCATAGATAATTCATAGATCTGCTTATTTTTTAAGGCATTTTACATTTCACCATATGTACAATGACAGCAAAATCTAAGCTAGGGCTGATGACACTCAATGACAGAATCAAAACAGCTTATAGCTTATGGCCAAAGGTCAACCATTTAATGGTGTACTTAATGCCTCACATGTAAACACATGTCCAAGGGGGACATTTTAAGTTGAAGCATAACCAAATTTTCAAAATCTTTAGACATCCTTTGTCATTACTGACAGAAAGTCACATAGTTATCCTTGATTTAAACTGGGGTTTTGGCATAAGCTACATCAATCTCACAAATTAATGAATCCAAAAGAAGGAAGTCACACAGAAGACAATCTGGTGGGTTTTTAAAAATCCAAATCCAATACTGCTAGGCAAATAGACACACTTATGTTTTGACTAAAATGAATCAGAAGATGGATATGCAATTGTGGCACCTTATATGTGCTCTTTGCAATTAATTTAGCATAATATATGTATATATACACACACACACACACACACATATACACACATATACACACATACATACACAATAGGATTAAGATCCTTTAGAATTAGAGAAGCAACAAGAAAACACAACAATGTCCCAGCTTCAGAAGTCACATTAAATGTAAGTTCTACAGCGGCTGGAGTCTGATGACTCAGTGGTTAATAGCATTGGTTGATCTTCTAAAGGACCCATATTTAATTCCTAACAACTACATGGTAGTTTACAATCATTTCTAATTCCAGTTCCAGAAGATCTGTTATAATGCTGTCTTTTGGCCTCTGAAGGCACCAGACATGCACTTGATGCACAGAGATACATGCAGGCAAAACATCCATACACATGAAGTTTTTAAAAAGTCTAGCCAGTTATAGTGGCTCACACTAGTAATTCCAACACTCAGAAAGCTGAGGCAGGAAGATCATCAGTTTGAGACCAGCCTCGGCTACATTGTAAGATCCTGTCTCAATAAAAAAGGAAGAGGAAAAAGGAAATTCATGTATTTCCTATGGGCTTACCTGTTCTCTCTTACACAGCATAAATCTCAGGAATTCGGAGAATGAAATCAGAAATTGGCTACCCTAAAATGTACAGTTTCCTTTTAAATCCTTTAACCATAAACAACAAAGAGGAAGCAGTAGGTAACCATACTCATGGGGAAAAGTTACTGGATCTATAGATCCAAGATTTCAGCAGAGCTATCCCATGCATGCTTCCTTGTCACACTGCTGTCACTGCCATGTTAACATGGACACACCTTTTAAACCCAACAAGCTTGGTGTTATAGTATAATCCAGAGATAAACAACAGGATTAGTTTATCATTTCTTGTGTTCATACAAGATAGTAAGTAATGGGGCCAGAGAGATGACTCAGAGGTAAAGAGCACTTTCCACTCTTCCAGAGACATGAGTTCAGTTCCCAGGACCCACATTGGGTGGCTCAGAACTGCTCTAACTCCAGTTCCAGGGAACTGATGAGTCCTACAGACACCTACAAACATATTCATTCTCTCTCTCTCTCTCTCTCTCTCTCTCTCTCTCTCTCTCTCTCTCTCTCTCTCTCACACACACACACACACACACACACACACACACACACACACACACACCTGAAAACACTGCTAGGAGTTGTCCACACAAGAAGGACTTGAGGTGCTAACTTCAGAGAAGGGGCTGTTGGAATGGTGAGTCAGCACTCTGTGGCTATTCTCCCCAGGGGTATGGTAAAAAGGATGAGAAATCCAGACAATTGAGGCTAAAAACAAAAGAGCTAAAAAAGGGACATCTTAAAGACCAGAAGACAGGAACTTAGGTCTGGGGCAGCTGGGTCCAAGATTCCTGGAGAGAGTGGAATAGAGAAGAAAGCTACCTCTCGAATAAATAGAACTTTTGCAAGGTTCTTGTAAGAAAGTACCTTGGAGAAAGTGCAAAACAGAACCAGTGATGGAGTGGGGACTAAGAACTTGATGCTGACTCAGTGACCTCTGGCAGCTGCAAACTGGTGGAGTGAGACACAAAGAAAGCAGAGCTTCCCCTGCTGCAGCACAGAGCCTCCCAGTCAGTCTGTGAGTTCATATCCAATCAGTCCTGTTGGGTCTGGATGACACTGTTTTCTTGGGGTCATCCATCACCTCTGGCTTTTACAATCTTTTCTCTTACTCTTTAAAGACCAAACCTACATTATCATAGGAATAGAAAAAGAAGAAACCCAGTTGAAAGGCATAGAAAGTATTTTTTGACAAAATCATAGAAAAAAATTACCTAAATATAAGAACAGAGATGCCTATATTAAGGTACAAGAAGCATGTAAACATCAAATAGAAAGGATCAGAAAAGAATCTCCTCACATTATAAAATAATCAAAAAACTACATATAGAACAAAGAAAGGACCTTGAAAGCTGCAAGAGAGAAAGACCATGTCATATATAAAAGGCAGGCCCATCAGAATGACACCAGACTTTTCAATGGAGACTTTCAAGGCAATAAGGGTCTGAAATGATGCTCTACAAATTCTGAAAAATAGACGGCAACTCAGAGTATTATACTCAGCAAAACTATCAGTTGGGATTGAAGGAGAAAGAAATAATTCTCCATAATAAAAACAAATTTAAGAAATTCATGACCACTAAGCCAACTCTACAGAGGATGCTAGAAAAAAACCCTTAAATTTGAAGTGAAGATTAAACACATCCAAGAAAGCATGAGAGAAAATAATTTTACATCAGTTAATAAAAAGAGAAGAAAACACCATCACAGCAACAAAATGACAGGAATTAATAAACATTGTTCAATAATAACTATTAATATTAATGGTTTCAATCTCCCAGTAAAGAAATACAAACAAACAAAACCCAGGACTCGTCTTTTTGTTGCTTCCAAGAAGTGCCCTTCATAATCAAAAATAAACACCACCCTAGGGTAAAAGGGTGGGAAAATGTATTCTAAGCAAATGGAACAAAGAAATAAGCAGGTGTATCTATTGTAATAGCTGACAAAATACACTTCAAACCAGAACTAATCGGAAGAGATAGGGAAGGAAACTACATTCTCATCAAAGAGAAAATCCACCCAAAAAGCCACTGCAATTCTTAGCATCTGTGACCCAAACACAAAGGCACTCAAGTTTGTAAAAGAAACACTACTATAGCTAAAATCCTATTGGCTCTCACACACTGATAATGGGAGACTTCAGTACCCTACTCTCATCAATAGATAAGTCATATAGACAAAACAAGAAAAGAGCAAAAACCTACTACTATCATTCTGCTAAAAGGACATAGTATTAAAATGAATCCTAATGACTCATTTCTATATCCACACAGGTATAAATCTCTCAGTCCATATCAGAAGAGTTTCTTGCAAATGCCAATTGGCAGAGACCCACCACTGCTCAACTTTCAAAGAGGAAACTGAAGAATACTTAGCCACAAATGGGAGATAATATCTATCTCTTCCCCATAGGCTCAGGGATCATTTCTGAAGAGGGGATGGAAGATTGTCAGAGGGGTATGACCAAATGAAAGTGTTTTCCAGATAATAAGACAGTTGCACATATAAGTTTGTAACAGTTGGGGCCACACACAGGAAACTCAAGCTAGACAAAATCCCAGCATGGAGTGGGAGGTAGGCATGAAATCCTACCCCTAGCTGAGGAGCTATTACCAACTTATAACTGTTGGGACAGGCAAAGCCAGTTTTCTTTAAGGGTGTGATCCCTGTTATGTTAACTGTGTTGGGGTAAGCCCTACACCCAAGAGTATTTGAGCAGCACAAATTAATTTGCTGGGTTAAAAAAAGGATATGAAGTAGATCTGGGAAGGAGGAGGAGAGTGAATAGATCAAAGTACATTATAGGAAATTCTCAAAGAACTAATAAAAATATTTTTAAAAATTTTTAGATTTATTTTCTTTGTATGAGTATTTCACCTGCATGTATGTATATGCATCACATGCACCTGGTGCCCAAGGAGGTCAAAGAGGGCACTGGATGCCCTGGAGTTAAGGATGGTTATGAACCACTATATGGGTACTGGCACTCAAATCCTCATCTTCTGTAAGAGCCATAAGTTCTCTTAACTACTGGGCCATCTCTCCAGCCTTAAAGATATAATTTTAAGGCCAGACAGTGGTGGTGCATGCCTTTAATCCCAGCACTTGTGAGGCAGAGGAAGGTGGATCTCTGTGAGTTCCAGGACAGCTAAGGCTGTTACACAGAGAAATTCTGTCTTGAGAAGCCAAGCAAACAACAAAAAAAGGATTTTAAAAAACAAGCTGGGAGCCAGGCGTTGGTGGCGCACACCTTTGATCCCAGCACTCAGGAGGCAGTCAGGCGGATCTCTGTGAATCTGAGGCCAGCCTTGTCTATATAGTGAGTTTCAAGACAGCCAGGATTACATAAAGAAATTCTATCTCAAAGGCTAAGTAAGGGCTGGTGAGATGGCTAAGTTGGGAAAGGCACTTGCTGTCAACCTGGCAACCTAAATTCCATCTCTAGGACCCACATGGTAGAAGGAGAGAAACAACCTCTCCATGCTGTCCTTTAATTTTTAAGCATGTGCCATGGTACATGTGTACCTGCCTGAACATATATACACACACATGCAAATGAATAAATATAAAAATTTTAATATACTAAATAAATTAAGCTAGACACAAAATGTCACATATTGTATGATTCTATTTTTTTTTTTAATGAACTATCCAGAATAGGTAAACCCACAAAGACAGAAAGCATATTCATGGTAGGCACTTAAAAACTGACGTAATAACCTCCCATCCTGACCCACAGTGACCTACTTGCAAATGCTCTTTCTTGGCAGCACTACCATTTCTGCACCCGGAGCTGTCACTCACTTTCTCGCACACTCTTTTTCTATCTTCCCCTCCCAGCACTGTTTCCATGAGACTTGGCATCTTCATCTTCAGACCATCTGGCTACTACTGTCAAGCCTGTCTTTTTAATTAACACTTCCACCCTAGTCTCTATCAGATATTTACCTTGGGTTTAGCAGCAAAAGGTAAACTGCTCTACCCGTGTGTTTCAAAGCTCTGCTTTGCTGTTTCTCTCAGTTCTCAGAGCTGCCTTTCTGCCAATTGTGTGGTCCTCTTTATTACTCTTGGTTGGATATATTCTATACCAAAACACTCAATTCTTAGGTTCCAAGGCTACAGTAGAAAATGGAAATAACTCAGTGACAGAGTGCTTGCTACCATGTACAAGGATCCCAATATTGTACAAAGAAACAAAAATCTGGTAGATAAATTCTTAGCAACAACACAAAATACACCCACTATAGTAAAAAAAAAACCAAACCAAACCAAAAACAACTCAAAAAGTTCAGGGCTCCAAGGTTCCACTCCAGTTGAAGTGGGGAGAGAGGTAACAAAGGGTATCTCTGTGGTGAGAAGTGGCTCAGGCCACATTGTCAGAGGATAAGTCAAAGCTGTGCACATCTGTGACTCAGGTGGTGACTCGAAAACATGTATGCTTGCCTGTGCCTAACATTTCATAGAACCTTGCCTTACTCCAGCCTCACAGGGTATAGGTAGGCTCACTGCAATTCTACATTCCTGATGAGGAACCGCAGGTTATCCAAAAGCACAAAATTAGGAGAGGTGGATCTCATTGAGGTGTGATTCACAAGGACCAGATCCAGAGCCTAAGCTCTTAGTTCATGCTGGCTGCTTCTCACAGTTAGCAACACACCCAAGGGACACTGCACCAGCCATGTGGCTAATACTTACAGAGAAGGAAAAGGCAATCCAGCAAGTCTCAGAAACCTCAAAGCAGCTATCATTTAATTGTGCTACATGAAACCACTATTTGAGACCAGAACATTCTTGTTAACAAATTTTAATATCCCACACACAGGAAGAAGAGCATTCTGAGGTTATGACTCATCATGGAGGTAATGTCTTTTGTAAGTCATTTTTATAAGAAGAGCAGGAGATAAATCAACCATGTCTTTACAAAACAAAACAAAACTCTTATTTTTATGTGTACAGTATTTTGCCTGCATGGAAATCTGTACACCATGTGCATGCCTAATGTATGGGGAGGCCAGAAGAGGGTATCAAATCGCCTGGAACTGGAATTATAGGCAGTTGTGAGCATATAGGAATCAAGCCCATAAGAGTACCCTAGAAGAATAGACAGAACCCTTAACTCGTAACTTCTGAGCCACCTCTCCAGCCCCTCTATGGTGTCTTTTAATGTCTTACCATTCAAAACAAACAAATAAACAAACAAAAACAAACAAACAAACAAAACCTCACTGCCTTCCATGGCTAGACTTTTATATATAAAATTATCATGTTATTCTAATGAGTTTAAAAATAGTCTATATTGTGGAATATTCCTTTACACTGTGTGAATGTGCGTCACTATGGTTTAATAAAGAGCTGAATGGCCATTAGCTACACAGGAAGAAGTTAAGGGGGACTTCTGGGATCAGAAGAGAGCTCTGGGAGGAAGAAAGGAGGAGTCACCAGCTGAATGTAGAGAGAGCAAGTCATGCAGGAGGAGAGGTTAAAGCCACAAGCCATGTCGGAAGCACGTAGGTTAGTAGAAACGGGTTAATTTAAGTTCTAAGAGCTGTTAGAAACATGCCTAAGCTAAGGCAAGCTTTTATAATTAATAATAAGTCTCTGTGGGCTAGATGGCCCAGAGACCTAGAATAGAAACAAACACTGCTGGCAAAAATAAAGTCAATGTAATGATTCCTAATGATATTCTGTTTTACTCATAGATTAGTGCCCAGCTTAACTGTCTCTAGAGAGCTTTCATCCAACAACTGATGGAAACAGATGTAGAGACGCAGAGCCAAACATTAGGCTCAGCTCAGGGAATCCTGCTGAAGAAAAGATGAAAGGATTGTCATGTTTCTGTTGATATCCATGGAAAGCCTGCCCTTTTCTGAATAGAAATGAGGAGGAGAGGACTGGGGAGCGGGGTAGAGAAGATGTGGGGGAGGGAGTAGGAGGAGAGTAGGTAGGGGAAACTGCAGTCAGGATATAAAATAAATAAATACATTTTAAAAAGAAAAAATAAGTCTCTGTGTCATGATTTGTGAGCTGGCGGTCCCAACAAGAAAGTTCATCTATAAATGGCATCCAACATGAGGGCTCAAATATCCAAACATGGGGCTGGAGAAAATTCTGGACAAGGAGCAGGATGTATCTTCCTAGCCCTGTGTCTCTGGCACAGTGGTGCTCAGTGTATAGAGGCGCAGGTATCAGTTGCTGTATTCAGGCTGGAGTCAGCCACCAGCGCCATGCGTTAAGCTGAGCCACACTGGCAGCTGACACACAGTTTAAGATTTGTATCACTCGATCAGAGAATGCTGCAGGTGCTTAGTAAAGCCCGGTCCAGACTCAGAAATCTCTAAAAAAGATACAGTGTGTTTAAAAATGTGCTTAGATGCTAAAGAAAGAAAAGATAATGGGCATAGATAGTCATAGAAAAAAAAAAGAGTTGAAAAATAATAAAAATAATAAAGTCTTTAAAAAGAGAGTAAAGTAATATAAAAATAAGCCATGTAAGGATGGAAAATATTATAACACAGGGAGTTTAGACCTTATATGTAACATGAATCTTAAATGGTCTTATTAATGAAAATAAACCTGGAGCAAGGTATTGAGGTGAATGCTGGAAGATCAGAGAAACAGAACAAGCCATAGCTACCTCACCTCTCCATTTCCTCAGACTAAAAACCTCTGTGTCCTCACCCGGAATGAATCTCAGCTGAACTGTGCTGCTCCAAAGCCTAAAAGCTTAACCAGGCAAAAGCTTAACCAGCTAAAAGCTTCTAGTTTCTCACGCCTTACATACCTTTCTGCTTTCTGCCATCACTCCCTGGGATTAAAGGCTCACTTCTTGGGATTAAAGGCGTGTGTCACCATGCCTGGCTGTTACCAATGTGGCCTTGAACTTACAGAGATCCAGAGGGATTTCTGCCTCTGGAATGCTAGGATTAAAGGTGTGAGTGCCACCATTTTCTAGCCTATGTATCTAGTGGCTGTTCTGTTCTCTGACCCCAGATAAATTTATTAGGGTGCACAATTTTTTGGGGAACACAATACCACCATACTTATATGCTTTGTTAATTTTGAATTGTTGGAATACTAATGAACAGAAAATGACAGCTACTAAGAGACACTGGATTGTGGAAGGGACTGCTGAATTAAACCAGCCTCGATACTTTGGGAATGCCTTAACTTTAAAATGGAAGTCAGAAAATGTATTGCTTTGGGGAAAATGGTTATGCTTTTATTTCTATAGAAAATGAAAGGCTGTGGGTTCATTAAAGGTTAAAGAGGATGGGATTTGATCAGGGAAGGCTCCCTGAAAATCCTGGCTATGTACATAAAACTAAAAATAAACCTAGAAAAACTGTGAGACAGGTGATGTATATTTTATCTGCTAAAACATAAAACAAAAAAATCATCTTTGGCTGGCTTGTGTATAACACACAGTCCATACTTATGTGAAGGCAGATATGCATGTTACCTTTGAAAGTTTGTGTGTTTTCAGAGTAAGGGGACCAGACACCAATGGAAACGGGTGGCCCAGGTGATCCAGTCTCTCAGAGTGCCTCTGTTACAGTTCTATATTCAAAACTGCTTCAAGGCTGCTGGCTGAGATGGGCCAGCCTCACAGACTACTCTAGCCAGGACTCCAGATAAGCCTTGCGCTTTACCACTGCACAGAGACTTGACAACAAATATTATGGCTAGTTTTTCCAGGACTTGACCATTATCTCAATTTTCTCAGGATCCCCCCAAAAGATGTCATCACCCCCAGATAACAGGAAGCAGTCCAGAGAACATGCCATTCACATTCCCAAGAGATGGGGTAGGTGGTTTTTTGGTTATTTGGTGAGTTATGGACATTTGTCATCATTTAAGGGGCTGGTTACAAATTGTTACCGGTCATAGTCATGAAAAAAGCTAAACAAAAGAGATTAGATTCAGAGATCTCTTTCTGAAGGGAAAAAGGGGGATATATAGAAATGATGAGATAAAAGGGTGGACTGTTGAGTCTACTTTTGAGCAACCACTACTCTCAAATATTTTACATTGGTATGGATTTTTGTATATTAATAAAAATTTAAGGTTATTTTTGTTATACTGTATATCTGTTTCTATTTTTTGCTTGAAGTATTGTACCTATACAGCTCATTTAAAAATGTAATATAAAGTTTTAGTCCTTGAAATCTACTTAGGATAATAAAAAATATAGGTTAATTTTTTTTAATAGTTAATCATCTATAACAATCAAACTTGCAGTCATATTAGGTATGTTTTGTGGTAATATTTTATTTGTGCTCTAATAAACAAAACTTATCTGGGGATCAGAGGACAGAGCAAGCCACTAGATTAGACATAGAAGCCAGACAGTGGTGGCACACACCTTTAATCCTATCACTCGGGAGGCAGAGATCTGTCTGGATCTCTGTGAGTTCAAGTAATGGAATTTTTCCCAAGGGCCTGCCCTGGGAACATTCCTCCCAGAGTCCTGGGGAAGACACTACTTCTGGCATAGGGTTATCCGAGGGAAAAGAATCTATGTACACCATGTTCTATATCCGTTACTTTATTTATCTATGACAAAATTCTATCTATACAGCTTCAGTTCTGTCCTGACTCTCAGTTCCTCTCTGTACCTACTTTTTCTGACCCCTCACAGCCCTAGTAATAACTAAACTCTTATGCTTTTGATCTCATCTTTGTCCCCTGTTCCTTCGTCCTCCCTCTTTCCTTCCTCTACTCCTCGCCTGACCTGATTCACCTACAATCTACAAGAAACTTTCCCTTGCTCCTCACTCCTTAGCCTGAGCCATCCTGCCTTACCACCTACAGAAACTCTCTTTGTTCTGTTCTCCTCTGGCCACACAGCTCTGTCAGGAATCTTGCCCCACCCTTCATTGCACCTGGATATGCAAAAACCTCCTTTGTTCTGAGTCAATTGCTCTGGAATGCCATTTTCCTGTCTGGGGAAGGGAGGACTGAGCTTTATTTGCACAAGAAACAAAGCTATGCATCTACAGTCCTGCCTGTCTCCTAGGCTCTGCAGGGGTATTAGTTGCCTAGTAGATCAGCATCTGAGAAACTTACACTGTTTGCCAATATGGTCTAGTAGTATATGGGCCCACAAGAATTTCATAGCAGAAGACAGCTGATATATTAAAAACTGAATAACACCAAATATTCCTTGATAAATGGCTTCCTCTAGAAAAATGCCTTGAAATTTCTAGGTATAGCTTTAACATACAGCTGAATCTCTATGATATATTCTTGCAGCCCACAAGATTCAAGGCCACAATGGGAACAGAGCCAGGCATGGTGGCACACACCTTTAATCCCAGCACTTGAGATCTCATGTCTTTGCTTGGGAAGGACACATACCTTTAATCCCAGGAAGTAACATGGCTGGGTGGAGAAAGGTATATAAGGTGTGAGAACCAAGAACTAGAGGCTTTTAGAAGCAGTTCAACTGAGACCCTCAGGGGTGAGGCTTTCAGTCTGAGGATTCGTGGAAACAGGATCAGCTGAGGAATTGTCAAGGTGAGGTTGGCTGTGGCTTGTTCTGCTTCTCTGATCTTTCAGTATTCACCCCAATATCTGGCTCCGGCTTTGTTTTTATTAATAAGACAGTGTTGCAATTCATGTTTTCAAAGTTAAACAGATATATTTTAGATAGATAATTTTCAAAAACTTTAAAGAACTACAGAATACAGCATTTAAAATGTTTTGTTAACATGGGCTTTTCATGACAGTGAAACATGTCTGTCCCTGGCAGCACCAATTTACTTCACAGAAAATGATGGGCATCAAAAACAAAAACAAAAACAAAAACAAAAACAAAAAACAAACAAAAACAAAACAAAACCTGCATATGGAGTTTGCTTTCATTATGGCAAAGCTAGCCATTTGGGCAAGAAATAGCCCTTGTCTTGACTGCTGACAGTGTGTTGTACAAACTGGACAAGCAGGCCACAAAGGAAAAAGACTGAACTTTGCCAAGATAAGGCAGGACAGGAGCAGTCTTTCAGAAATCCTCCTTCATAGAAAAGTCTGCCAGATGTTGTAGGCCTGTAGGCCGAAGATGGATGCACCAGTGTTACAGAGGAACCCTGGGGTGACTGTCCAGGCAGCCTGATGTCTCTGTCATTTCATAGGTTTTGAAGTTATTTGCTCCGTACTTCCTGTTTCCTCAGGTAATATATCCTTCTGGGGTCTTTGATGGAGTTGAAGACTAGGTAGTTGTAGTTGCAGTTTTCCTTAATTATAATAGAAAGTAAATTAGGTACAGAACTTTGGACTCATCAAGATAGAATAAATAATGGAGTATTTTTTCCAAATATGCCAAATACAAATGGACTGAACATTATGAATGTAATTCTTACCTGATAGTTGTTCTTATTGTTTATATTTTTATTAGAGTTAAAAACTTTCTTTTTTTATTTAGACAAAAAGGGGGAAATGTTGTAGAATAGTCCTTTACACTGTGTAAAGATGTGTCACTGTGATTGGATTAAGAGCTGAATGGCCATTAGCTAGGCAGGAAGAGTTTAGGTGGGACTTCTGGGGACAGAGAGCTATGGGAGGCAGAAATGAGGGCTCAGCATCTGGATACAGGGAGAGCAAGCTATGTAGGAGGAGAGGTAAAATTCATGTGTCACATGGCAACACAAAAATGAAAATATATGAGTTAATTTAAGTTATAAAAACTTGTGGGACAAGCCTAAGCTATAGGCCAAGCTTTCAGAATTAATAATAAGCCTCTGTGTAGTTTTTTTGTGAGCTGGTAGCCCAAAGAAAAATCCATCTACAAGTCCTTATAAGCTGGGTGATGGTGGCACATGCCTTAAATACCAGCACTTGGGAGGCAGAGGCAGGTGGATTTCTGTGAATTTGAGGCTAGCCTATTCTACAAAGTAAGTTCCAGAACTGCCAGCAGTCAGGACTGTTACACAGAGAAACTGTCTAAAAAGAAAAAAAAAGTCCATATAGCCTTTAAGTACAGCTCTACTAACTAAAGTATTCTTCTGTAACTTAAAAGAGCAGATGAAATCACCTAGTTTTCTCTGACCACATTATACCTAATACTCTTGTTTTTCAATGGTCTTTATCAAACACTTCAACAGATGATAGTATGTGCATAAGACAGACAATATTCCAACATGAGCACTCATATTTCTTAAGATTAAAAAGATAATATCCACAAATAATGTCCAATAGAGAAAGGAAGATATAGTGAAATGACGTCTTCTGAAAAACAAAGCACACACTTGTGTTGAAGATCCTGCAGACTGATTAGCTGATTCTAACTTCCTGAATGTAGAATATTGCACATTGAGGACCCAAATTATCTACATGTGTCTTTACTCTCCTTAGGAGCCATTAATTACCCACCTTTTTATTTCCAACAGCCTTTTGACTATTTTGATTACTTTGT
Organism: Peromyscus maniculatus bairdii; assembly: GCF_049852395.1. Lineage (NCBI taxonomy): Eukaryota > Metazoa > Chordata > Mammalia > Rodentia > Cricetidae > Peromyscus > Peromyscus maniculatus. The sequence goes on along the minus strand of NC_134865.1, from coordinate 88,232,643 downwards.
TATAACCTGTTTACTACATGTATTTGGTAAATACATTGATTTAAGACTATATTTACTCCAAGGTAAGAAAAGCTATCACTATGTAACAGAGGGGATAAGAATGCCCTAAGTCCCAGCACTCAGGAGACAGAGGCAGGCAGATCTCTGTTCTGTGGGTTTGAGCCCAGCCTGGTCTACAAGTGAGTTCCAGGACAGCCAGGGCTGTTACACAAAGACACCCAGTCTGGGGAGTAGGGGGAATGCCCTAAGTTGCCGGGCAGTGGTGGCACATCTCTGTGAGTTTGAGGCCATCCTGGTCTACAGAGCTAGTTACAGGACAGCCAGGGCTGTTACCCTGTTACATAGGGTTTCAGTCTCAAAAAACCAAAAAGAATAACTAAGTCTCTGTTGGCATTACAAGGAATTTTCAACACTTTGAATCAATGTCCTTATGCCAATCCTAGTAGAGATGGAGTCTGGAAGGATCTAGCCCTTTGTGAAGTGAGTTTCAAAGGTGGAAACTAGTTCTTCATTAGCAGGTGTTAAAAAATTTTAAGTTATAAAATGGGGTGACAATTTAGGTTAGCAATTAATGCAGATACAGTAATCAACTAGTACTTCAAACTGGAAGCACCCCCAAATAGCCCACAAACACTCTTGCCTCCATGTCCCAGATATTTTTCCACTATTTGAATTGATCATGCTTTGGATCAATTCAGGAGAGACTTTGGAAATCGACAGGCAGCTCTTGTCCTTGTACTTGCAGCCTCTTAAGAAGTCAGGCATGGTGGACCACACTGTAATCTTAGGTTCTCCAGAGGCAGAAACAGAAGGATCATCTCAGCCGGGAGCTGGAGATTGGCGGGTACAACAAAGAAGTACCCATCGGAAGTAAGAGAAAGAAAGTAAGGAAGGAAAACAAAAGAGGAAGACAGCAGAGGAGAGGTAAGAGGAGAGGAAAGATGACTGAAACCACACAAAGTTCTCCCAAGAGACACATATAGTTCTGAAATGTTATGGAAACATTTATTTTATTTATTTATTTTTTTTGTAGCTCTGAACCCTAAGGAAGAAGCTACAGCTTTTCTGTGTTATTCAGCGCAAGGTGCAAGAGAACCCTCAGGGCCTCAAGACACCAGGGTCCTGGGCATACGATCCTGTTATGGGAGGCACAGATAGACTGGGACTGTGAAAGCTGAATGGGGCTAGGAGCCAAAAGCCACCCAGTTTTTGTTTGCTGGCTGCAGGCCAGTGTGTGGCTCCTTTGAGAGACAGTTTTTTTGGTTCAAGCTGGCTGGGAGGAATGCTTTCTTGGAGAGGACTCTGCACCAGCTCAGCTAGCAGCTTTTGCCCTGGAGCAGTTTTCACCTAGGAGAAAGCTAACTGAAAGTGCCTCTGTAATTTGTTTGAACTGAATTGTTGAATTCAGTGGAACTTTAAGATTGGTATCAGAACTGACTTTTTGAACTTTTCAGATTTAAGAAATGGGATGGACAGGAGTAATGCAATTGCAATGGGACAATTTTGATTCCACCTATGCACCTATCAACTGTGTTGACTCATGAATTGTTTGGTGCAGCAATGGAACTGTTTTGTATAGAAATGGAGAAATTTGTTTTTCTACCCAGGCTCAAGATGCAGCTTAAAAAGTTAATATTCCTCAGTCTCTTTAATTTAAAAAAAATATATATTTTCTTGAGTGGATTAATGTTAACTTATGTTGATGTACCCTATGTTTTGTATAGTTCTATTAAGAAACTGCTTTTGGATGTTTGCTAAAGTCTATGAAATGTAAATAGGTCTATTGAGAAACTGCTTTTGTATGTTTACTAAAGTTTGTAAAGTGTAAATTGTTTTACTGAGAATTTCCTTTTGGGTGTAACTTTGTGAGAATTGTAATTATGTATAGTAATATTTAGGTTAGAATTATGATGTTAACCTGTTAGTGTTAATGGTGATGCTAAGGAGTCTTGAGATGTCTTGTGGCTGCATCAGGAGTTCACTGATTGATTTGATGTGTTTGTATCAGGAGTTTATTGATTTAAAAAACGGCTTTGGCACAGCTAAGACTGCTGTGGTCATCTTAGACTCATTCAAAAAGGTCATTCTATCTTTATCATCCTCTACTCCTTACTGAGAGCTGTGGCAGCCATAGGGAGCAGGAACATTGCTGTGGTAATTCCAGCTATCTGCAAGCTTAGTGGAAAGCTGATTCAGAGCTGCATTGGAGTTAAGCTCTGTTCCCTCATTTGAGATTAATATTAAGAAGGGGGGCCTGTGGGAGCCCAAAGAGGCTTCCTAGTGACAACTTACTCAGGATCAGAGAATCTGAGATTGCTTTACCCAGCAGGGCTGCATAAGGAGATGATTTGGTCATAGGCATGTTTACCAGATGTTTGGAAGGGTCTATACTTGGCTGTATGCTGTGCTTTGATCTTTCAAGAGGAGGTCTTTTGCCCCTCCCCTTGGCATTGTTATAAAAGGCCCTTTTCAATAAACGAAGTGGCTAGTGGCTGTTGGGTATTGACCCAGGCCCTCCCAAAGCTATTCTGTGTTTCTGTCTTTCTTATCATTGGCTAGGTCTTTCTTTCTATCTGATATCTCCTCATTGCTCTCTCCTCCACCTAAGGACCCTTCAAAAGGTGGGAGCTGGTGGAAAAAAGTTCACATAACCATGTATACAATGGAACATGCCATTCAGGACAACCTGAATGTGTTTCTGGGCCACGGTCACTTATATGTGGTTCAAAGTAAACTATCTCTTACTTACTTTAGAAAAAGAGCTATTCTGTGTCATAAATACTATATGTATATACACATATTGCACACCCAAACATATCAAGACTAAGAAATGCCAGCCAAACACAGTAGCATACACCTATAGTTCCAGATAGACAGAAGGACAATCACAAGTTCAAAGCTAGCTTGAGCTATACAGCAAGTTTAATGCCAGCAACTTAGCTCAAGAAAAAAAATTAAAAATTTAAAAAGGCTTGGCATGTACCTTAATGGTAGAGCATTTGCCTGGTATATGCAAGGCCCTGGGTTCAATCACTGTTAGTACTAAAAATTGTACATCTGTATGTACAAATGGTTATCACTAATTAGGATTCTTTTTTCCTCTTGTTTATTCTTCTTGAAAGCTTGAAATGTTCTAGAATGAGGGTACATCAGAAAAATTATGTTTTATATACCTGATTATCCATTAGCATCCGTAATAAAGAAAAATACAAGGGAACATTTAAATTTTTTTTTTTTTTTTTTTTTTTTTTTTGCTATATGATTAAACAGCAATCACCACCTTTCAAGCCCAGTTTCAATTACAACGTTATAAACACGTAAAGAAGCATAAATAATGCTGCCGTACTCCTGGTCTCACTTCAGCACTGCTGGGGCATACCAGTTCTGGAGTACAGTCACTCAGTGCAAAAAGACTTGAAGGCATACAAGACACACCTGTAAGAGACGTTTTACTTTGTACTGACACTCTCACCTGCTGAACTAGAAGCTCAGAGGCATCCTAAACAAGAGTGCCAATAAAACATCCCTAACCATCCATAAGGAAAGACATATAACATAGCATAAAATTTGACCTAATTGCACAGATTAGTAAACATCAACAAACCCTAGATTATTAATTCTCATCAAGAAAATATTCATTTTAACTGAGCAAGCATGTTGGGTAATATCTGTAATCTAATACTTGGTAAACTTAGGTGCATGGTCTGCTGGGAGTTCAAAGCCAACTTGTACTACACAGTGAGTTCCTGGCAGCCTGAGCTACAAAGTAAGGTATTTCTTAAAAAGGAAATTGAAATACTTTGTTTTAAATCAGATTGATTTAAAAAGCATTGCTATTGTCTTAGTGAATGTACAAATGCCCACTAAGACTCGATAAAAGGGCTACCTTACTTTAAAAAAAAAAAAAAATCAGTAGTTCACGACCCAGAAAAAATTCAAGTACTAAATCAGATTTTCCCCAAATGATTGTTAGTATACTTGTCAACACAAATAGAAAAATATACAGTAACCTCATTTAATTTATAATGTTCTGACAACTACCATCAAGGATAGTTGAATATTATGGATTATATTTTTTGCTATTTATTAAGATTTATTCATTTTTTATTTTATGTGTGTTTTAGCTGAATGTATGTATGTACATCTCTTGCATGCCTGATGCCTAAGGAGGTCAGAAGGGGGGCATAGTATCCACTGGAACTGGAGTTACAGATAATTGTGAGACACTATGTGATTGCTGGTCATCAAACCCAGATCTTCTGAAAGGCCAACAAGTGCTCGTACTGTCTGAATCACCTTTCAAGCTCCTGGACTACACTACATATTTAATACATTTTTCCTAAATTAAAAGATTAACTTTAATTAATTAATTAATTAATGTTTTAAGGCTAGAAATGTAACTTAGTTGCTAGAGTGCTTGCCTAGGATCTGTGAGGTCTTGGGTCTGAACACCAGAACAACATAAACAGGCATGGTGGTAAATACCTGTAATACCAGCACTGGGAGGAGAAGCATCCTCAACTACACAGGGAATTTAATGCTAGCCTGGTATACATAAGACCCAGTCTCAAATAAGGAAACAAAGTAAGTAAATAAAACCTTAAATATTTTCACAGCTGTTTTTAACTTTCACAAGCCAAGAAAACCACAAAGGAGTTGAGGGGTAATACTAATCAAAGGATATAAAATTTCAGTTAGAAGGAATAAGTTCAAGAGATCTAGGGAAGACCATGGTAACTACAGTTAATAACAATTTTACGAATTCTTGAAAAGTGCTAAAAGAGTTTCTCAATATAAAAAAAAGGTAAGATGAGACGTAATACATATGTAAAGTAACTCAATTTAGTACTGATAATGTACATGCATTTGAAAGCAACATGTCGTGCATCATAAATATATGCAGTTTTCATAAACATTGGGCATAGTGGCTGTAATTACAGCACTTTTGAGTCTGAGGCAGAGGCAGGATTGCTGTGGGATGGTCTGTATGTCAAATCTGTTGCTCTGATTGGTCAATAAATAAAACACTGATTGGCCAGTGGCCAGGTAGGAAGTATAGGTGGGACTAACAGAGAGGAGAAAAGAAGGAACAGGAAGGTGAAAGGGAGACACTGCCAGCCGCCACCATGACAAACAACATGTGAAGACACCGGTAAGCCACAAGCCACGTGGCAAGGTATAGATTTATGGAAATGGATTAATTTAAGCTATAAGAAGCTATAAGTTAGTAAGAAGCCTGCCACGGCCATACAGTTTGTAAGCAATATAAGTCTCTGTGTTTACTTGGTTGGGTCTGAGCGGCTGTGGAACTGGCGGGTGACAGAGATTTGTCCTGACTGTGGGCAAGGCAGGAAAACTTCAGCTACACAGGATGATCATGAGTTTGAGGCCAGTCTGGGCTAAATAGTCTATTTTTAAAAAAGAAAAAAAATACATTAATAAACTAGGGCTAGGGAAACAAAAAAATACCAATGCATAGTATGACTTTTTTTAAAGCTTTGTCAGGTAGTATTTCCTAGTTTAAGGCCTTGCCATATCCATTTTTGTATCATTAGGACCTAGCATACTTAGAGCACAGAACATCTCTCATAAGGTTAGTGTGACGATTTGAATGATAATGGCTGGTATATTGGAATGCTTTAGTCCCTAGTTGGTGAAACTGGGAAGAAGTAGGAGGTATGGCCGTGGTGGAGGAAGTGTGTCACTGAGGGTGGGCTTTGAGGTTTCAAAAGTCTATGCCATTCTGAGTTAGCCCCCACTCTCCCTCCCTCCTCCCCAATTACTCTCTCTCTCCCTCCCTCTTTCCCTGCTTCCAGTTTGTGGATCAGGATGTAAGCTTCCAGCTACTGCCCAGTACCATGCCTGTCTGCCTGCTGACATGCTCTCTACCGTGATGGTCATGGACTCACCCTCTCTAACTATAAGCTCCCATTAAAATCTTTCTTCTGTAAGCCGCCTTGCTCATGGTGTTTTGTCCCAGCAACTGAAAAGTAACTAAGACAGTTTGGTAAGTTTGGCTAGTTTTATGTCAACTTGACACAAACTAGAGTTAACCGAAAGAAGGAAACCTCAATTGAGAAAATGCTTCCATAAGATCCAGCTGTTGGGCATTTTCTTAATTAGTGATTGATGGGAGACAACCCAGCCTATTGTGGGTGGTGCCATTCCTGGGTTGGTGGTCCTGGGTTCTATAAGTAAGCAGACTGAGCAAGCCATGATAAACAGACTAGTAAGCAGCACTCTTCTATGGCATTAGCTCCTGCCTCCAGGTACCTGCCCTTACTGCTTTGATGATGAACTGTAAGTGAAATAAACCCTTTTCTTCCCCAAGCTGCTTTTGGTCATGGTGTTTTATCACAGCAATAGTTACTAGTTAGGAACAAGCCTAAGCTATAGGCTGAGCTTTCATAATTAATAAGTCTCTGTGTCATTATTTGATAGCTGGGTGGCTGATGAGAAACTACTACTACAGAAATCTCAGCAGAGTTCTCTCCAAAGAAGGTGGCCCAGAAATACTACTTTTAACTATTCTCCACCGCTGCCCTCCTGGACTTCTGTCTCACAGAACATGCCATGACTGCTATTGTTCACATCCAATTCCACACTCATATATTCTTTTTTTTTTTTTTTTGGTTTTCGAGACAGGGTTTCTCTGTGTAGCTTTGCGCCTTTCCTGGAACTCGCTTGGCAGCCCAGGCTGGCCTCAAACTCACAGAAATCCGCCTGGCTCTGCCTCCTGAGTGCTGGGATTAAAGGCGTGCGCCACCACTGCCCAGCTTTTTTTTTTTGGGGGGGGGAACACTCATATATTCTTATACCCACTCCCCTTACCAAAAAGTCTTCCCTGGTCCTTCTTCAAATCATATGCTGCCTGAGGCTATTACCAGCCTACCTACTAGTTCATCAGTTACACTTACCTGGAAGGAATATAATTGTGAAGACAGGACGATTTTTTACATTGCATCATAACAGTATGACAAAGTTCCTCTGGGACAGAATTATCATGGAAATTGAGAGATGCTTTGATAGACTATTAACCAAATGCAAAAGGCCACACACAGTACATCATAAAATTCTAGGCACACAAACCAATCTACAGGCTATATTTATAGATGTATTTCATAAAGTATGTTATTCATATCTACAAATAAAGTATTCATATTTGATCTAAGTCCTGTCTTTAAAATTAAAATAAGCATAATATTAATCTGAAACTCAAATACAACTGAAGCCTGAACGTACAGGCTGATGGATACATACACGGTAAATTTAAAATTATTGTAGTTAAACAACCAAGGTATTTACTGATTATTTTAAGAAACCTCAGGACACTATGTTCTAAGTTACTGGAACATTTAGAACACATATGGCAATGGAATCTAACTGGCACAGCCTGTACTAACTAGGTATAGCCAGGTGTGAATGTTAAACTCATCAGCACCTGCATTTCATCCTCAGGGTGCTAGGCAGTACTCAGATTAAAATAACTAAAATCAGCCGGGCGGTGGTGGCGCACGCCTTTAATCCCAGCACTCGGGAGGCAGAGCCAGGCGGATCGCTGTGAGTTCGAGGCCAGCCTGGGCTACCAAGTGAGCTCCAGGAAAGGCGCAAAACTACGCAGAGAAACCCTGTCTCGAAAAACCAAAAAAAAAAAAAAAAATAACTAAAATCTACACCAATCTGATACAAGTCTCATGAAACTTATTGAAAGTACCAAGAAAGGCAATTATTTGTTCTTTCTTTACATGAGACTACCACACATTTTTTAATTTATTTTTTTCTTAGGTTATAAGTATGTTGTCTAGAGTTACATTCACTTAAACTTCCAGAAGAACACTAGGAAGAAAGTTGTCTCCCTCTGAAGTTGTACACAATAGTACAGAAGAACATATCTAAAGAAACAGACTGTTTCAATTCCCAAATATTTGAGTACTTAAAGAACAGTTTTCACCAAGTTAAGCAACACTGTACATAACAGGTTGATGTTTCTATATACTTGCAGCCATAACATCAGTATTTACTGGCAGTGGGAAAAACAGGAAAGAATCACACTTTACCAAGTTGTGAGATTTCAAATAAAAATACAAGTACAGCACTGTCCCTATTCCCATGCCCAGCTTAAATTTTCGTTCTGCTAAATAAAATGCTGTAGCTGAATGTGGTAGAATATTATTTTAAGACGTGTTACATTTGTTTATGCTGTCAACATTTGTTTAATGATGCAAAGATGTGTTGCATTCTTTTATGTTGCATTTGTTTAATTCTGTGAAGCTGTGTGACTGTGCCTGTCTAACACACCTGATGGTCTAATAAAGAGCTGAACAGCCAATAGTGAGGCAGGAGAAAGGATAGGTGGGGCTGGCAGGCATAATAAATAGAAGGAGAAATCTGGGAGGAAAAGAAGAAAGAGAAGAGAACAAGGAGAGGAGGATGCCAGTGGCCAGCCACCCAGTCACCACAGTCAGCCACAAAATAAGCATGAAAGTAAAATTACAGAAGTAAGACAAAGGTGAAAGCCCAGAGGCAAAAGGTAGAGAGGGATAATTTAAAGTTAAGAAAAGCTGGCTAGCCGGGAGGTGGTGGCGCACGCCTTTAATCCCAGCACTTGGGAGGCAGAGGCAGGTGGATCTTTGTCAGTTCGAGGCCAGCCTGTGCTACCAAGTGAGTTCCAAGAAAGGCGCAAAGCTACACAGAGAAACCCTGACTCTAAAAAAACCAAAAAGAAAAAAAAAAAAAAAAAGAAAGAAAGAAAAGCTGGCTAGCAACAAGCCAGGCTATGGCCGGGCATTTATAATTAAGAGTAAGCCTCCATGTGTGAATTATTTGGGAGCTGGGTGGTGGGCCCCCCAAAAGAGCCAAAGAGCAAAGAGCCAAAAGAGCAAAGAGTTTAAAAAAAAAAAAAAAAAGGCAACAACAGGTGAATTTATCTAACAATGAGAATAGGACGTTGATAGCATACTAGCTCATGTTTCCACTCCACTAAGAATCATAGTCATCAATGACACTTGTACAATCCTTGATATGTACATCTTGTTCAAGACAAAGTATCACCCCAATATCCAGAAACCCCAGGAACCAGATAAGCTTTTAGCACATACCTAATATCCCACCACTTCGTGGCTGAGACAGGATGACCAACCTTGGCCAAAAAGCAAGACCTTGTCTCCAAACAACCAAATAAAAACAAAACAAAACAAAAATATGCAGGGGGCTGTCTGTGTAGTTTAGTGGTAGACCACTTTACTATTATACTTATTTACTATTAAGTCTGACTCCAACACTGCAAAGAGAAACCAACTAAAAAAAAAACTGGCCAATTACTTTTTTATTCTTTAAGAATTTAGTTCATTATGGCAGCAACTGCATTGTATTTCCTTTGTGAAAATATTTGCATTTTGCAAACATGTTTTAAAAGCTAGTTTACGTCAGTTGCTCAATAATCAAGTATTTCTGAAAGTCGGCACCACCCTGCTCCTGAAGATTTCAGTCATATTTGTGCTGCTGTTTGGTCATTTAACCACTACGGTTTTTACAAGCTTTCTGACAGCATTTAATTCAGTGTAGCAGAGATATGACACCACTACAGCATTCCAAAGTATACCATTTCTTGTTTTTTCTCACCTTGGTCATTCTAACTTCCTGTTTTTTATACACTCCTTTACTGCTGGCTAAACATTGTACCGTACCAGTTACTTTCATTTTCCAAAACACTACTGTCCTACCTATTCACCATGTATCTGAAGAATTTTAAATTCTCAGAGTACCCCACTATTACGGTTCTTACTCCTATTTGTCATCATAGCGTGCTACCTATTATGTTCCTCTTGATTTTGGGAACCCCTACTTTTTAATTTTTATTTTGGTTATTTGTACCATATATTCCATGGCTCATTTCTCAAGTGTCTCCTAGCTGGAAAAAGGGAACATTCTCCAAGCTGTTTCTCCACTAAAACCCTTTTCTCCCGTCTAAAACTCACCACTGTTTATTTCCACATAGATGTTTACATCAAGCCTAATGTGTCCATCCATTTATCTTAAAATATGCACTATTTCCGTCTATCTGAAACCGTGACACTAACTCCTTGCTAAGAAAGACAGTGAGGAGAAAAAGATAAAGCCAGCTCCAACAGGTTCAAATACTCAATAAGAAGGTAGAAAGCTACTTTAGGAAAAACCTGTAACATCATTACTGTTCACTCTTTCAAAACGTCACTACGTTCCAGAAAAGGCACAAAGCTACACAGAGAAATCCTGTCTCGAAAAGTGAAAAACAAAAACAAAGGAAAAAGAAAAAAACAAAACGTCCACTATATATGTTCACACTGGATCTAGAATGATCATATAAAAGTACTTAGTCTTACATCTGGTATTTTTAAAAATGAAACAAATATTTCAAATCATTCTAATATAAGCTTTCCAGGAACACTTCCACCGTGTCAGGCACAACTAAGAAATGAGTCTTCTTGAGTTTAGGATTAACTTCTCCCCACACTGGTTGTCACCACTTTTTAAATCAGAAAAGAGAATCTGGACGTTTCCAGGCCTGCAGCGCCGCGCTGGCAAAAGGTTTGCAGAATCGCTCAGCTCGGGACAGCAGATACCATCGCTCACCGCCCATGAAGATACGCTTCAGGGCAGGAGTCACTGCCGGTGCGGGGAGGAAAAGGCCCCGCGACTGGCAATGGCCAATATCGCCAAGTTAGGAAGTATTCACTACCTGCACACTTCTGCTAGCGACGGGTGTGGGGGGGGGGGGCCTGGAAGAGGACGGAGGGCGGACACTCTCGGAACAGATGACCAGGACACCTCGCCCTGGATGAGGGTGGGGACAGCAGCGAAGACACCTGACTTGGGCGGGGGAGATGGGTGCGCTGCTGACAGCGAGTGGGATCCAGACGCAGGCCTTCGCTCAGGGCCGGGCTAGGCGCCCGCGGTCAGGACCCCCCCAGGAAAGCAGGTGGGCGGAGAACGCTGACAGGGGCGCGGACAGCAGGGGGACAGGCAGGCAGCGGTGTGACACCACACACTAACACACACCCCTGACCTGACCTGGTCCGGGTCCAGGCTGTGCGGACCCCGGATCGGGCCGAGGTTTGGGGCAAGCGGTGCGGACACCTCACTTGGGCTGAAGCCTGAGTCCCCCACCCTCTGTCCCTGAGGAGGAGGGAGGAGGAGGAGGAGGAGGGGAAGCAGGGTGCGGACCAGACTCACCCAGGCGGGCAGGTCGCAGGCGTGCACCCCCAGGCGCACGGCTCGCTCCTCGTCCTCCAGCAGCGCCAGCGCGCGGAACACGCGGCTGGCCTTGAGGACGCGGCTCCGGCGGCACCAGGCGAGGAGCCCCAGCGCCAGCAGCACCCAGCTGAAGCTCATGCCCAGGTAGCCGAGGGCGTACACCGGCAGCAGCAGCGCGAAGCTGCGCGCCAGCTGCCCCAGCAGCCCCGGCAGGTCCACACTCAGCGCGCTGCCCGGGGCCTCGGGCTCAGGGCGGCCCCCGGCCGGGCCGGCGCCGGCCTCCGGGCCCTCGTCCCCCGCGCCGCTCATGGCCAGCCGCGCAGCAGCTCGCTCCTTCCCGCTGCGGCGGACGCGGACTCCCACGGACAGCAGGGCGCTCCACCCCGCGCGCCGCGCAGCGCCCCTCTGAGGGGGACAGCGGGCGCCACCGCTCCCCTCCTCGAACGGGCGGGCCGCGGCGTCATCGCGGCGCGCGAGGCCCGCCTCCACTGGCGTCGCCTACGGGGGCGGGGCCTTGCCCGGGCCGAGCTCGCCTTTGGCGACGTCATCACGGTGCGCCGGGCGCTTCGCCGTTGCCAGGATCGATTGTCCGGAGACCCGTTTGTGCAGCGGGAGTCCGGGGCGGGGCGCCATAGGCCACGCCCCGATCCCGCCCACTCGCCAGGGCCCTCGGCCAAGAACCGCGGGCGGCGGATGGGCGGTGCGTGGTGTCATCGCGTGGCAGGCCCCGCCCTCGCTTCCGTGTCGTTGCGGAGACAGCTGGCGCTGCAGCTGCTCGTCCCGAGTGGGCCGCTGGCGACGCCATCACGCCAGACCGGCCCCGCCCCCTAACCGGTGGCGTGGTTCCCCCCGGCGGGTGGGCTGCGCGCGCGCGCGCGAGCGAGGTCTGCACCGGTCTCCGATCTCCGGGCTTGGCCTTTGGAAGGGCTTTCGCGGGTGCGTGAAGCATGCAATGTTCCCAGCGAGGTGGGAAGCTAACAAGTGGAGTCGGGTCCTTAGCGGAGTACTGGGTGGTGATTCCTCAGGCTCCAGGTGGGGGCAGGCTCTAGCCAGCCAACCCCGTGCCACTCCTGGCTCCTTGGCAGAGAACTTGAACTTACAGGTGCCTAGGGTAGGAGAACGGTTCCTGGGCCTCCATGTGTGGAATGAGAACTTGGTGCCTGCTGCAATAAAATTCGCCTTGTGGCCTGGCCTTACAGTGTGGTGGCGCCTCTGTGTCTAGTGCTCCTCAGGTCTGATTTCCCAGGCCCTGGCCCCAGTGAGCTTAGGAAAACACAGTTGTCCTGAAGATTTAAAAACAACAAATAAACCAACCAAACCAAAAATAGCCCAAAAAACGAACCAGAGTCAAAGTTGTATTTTTCTCACCTCCCCGCCCCCGCCCCCCCAATCACCCTTTAAGGGCAAACTCTTAGGGATCATCTGTGAAGCTTTCAGAAAAAAAACCACCTACGTTAAAGTCTGCTGAAGAGGAGCTGGAGAGATGGCCAAGCAGGTAAGAGTGTGCAGTGCTCTTACAGAAGACCTGAGTTTGATTGGCAGCATCCACACCTGATCTCCAGCTCCATGGGATCTAACACCTCTGGCCTCAGCAAGCACTTAATACTCAATGCGCACAGACACACAGGCATAATTTTTAAGAAAAATTTCCAGAAGGATGAATTACAACTATGATTGTGGAATGTTGCAGATCCAAAGCCAAGTTATCTTGGGCTATATTTCTTACCTCAGTAGCCGATCGTTGCCCATCTCTTGAGTCTGATCTAACATCCTTGTGATTCAGGTAAAAACCTTTCTGGGATGTATTAACAAACCACAAGCCTCCACCAACATAAAACTACCAATGTCATCAGATAGTATCTGAAGCCTACCGAAAATTTAAAAAAAAAAAACACTTTTCTGTAACCTAATGTTTTTGATTCACCAATGCATTTGAAAAATGCCTCAATTTATGTGATAGGTACTGAATGAATAAACAAATGCAAAGTCATCTGTGAAAAACTTTGCCCTGCATATGTGTGAATATGTATTATAGCATTTCAGAGGCATGCCGTGTTCTAGAGGTGACAAAGGTCTGCTGGGCAAAGGGCAATAAACCAAGCAAGGTGTCTTAGTCAGAGTTCTATTTCTGTGAAGAGACACCTTGACCACCACAAGAACTTTTACAAAGGAAAGCATTTAATTTGAGCTGGCTTACAGTTTCAGAGGTTTAGTACATTATCATCATGGTGGGGGCCATGGCAGCACACAGGCAGATAAGGTGCTGGAGAAGTAGCTGAGAGTTCTACATCTGGATCTGCAGGCAGCAGGAAGAGAGAGACTCTGGACTTGTAATGGGCTTTTTGAAACCTCAAAGCCCACCCCTAGTGACACACTTCCTCCAGCAAAGCCAACCTCATCCTTTCAAATAGTGCCACTCCCTGGTGACCAAGCATTCAAATCTAGGAGACTATGGTGACCATTCTTATTCAAGCCACCACACTAGGTGAGATATTTTCTTTTTCTCTTTTCACTTTATTTTGTTTGCCACATAGCAGATGGCAACCCATTTCCCCTGCATAACAAAGTATTGCTCTTGATGCTGCTAAGTTTTAGTAACATCAAAATAAGTGATACCCCGGGATGGAGAGATGGTTCAGTGGTTAAGAGTGTTTGCTGCTCTTCCAGAGGACCAGAGTTTGGTTCCCGCCATCCATATTAGACAGCATGCAACAGCCTGTAACTCCAGCTCCAAGGAATCCTAAAGGAATACCTCTCCTCCAAAACCAGTACCCTCACACAGGTGTAAAGCTCTAGGAAGTTTAATGCAGCTACCCCTACACACCCTGGAGTCCAGAGGTTACAAAAACAGTCAGTTTGACTTATCTTCCCCTCACAGTTTTGAAAAGCTGTTTATCCAGAAAAACAGCTTCCGGGTCTGGAGAAGCCATGCCCTTACCCCCTCCCTACCCTCAATTACAGCCTGCCCTCCCAGACTCTGAACTGGGCATTCTCTTGCACCCTGGTTGCAGTGCCACTCAGTCTTTAGTACACCTCTCAGAGCAATAAGTCTGCTCTTGCCACTGAGGTCGATATAAGTGTTCATTTGTTTGTTTGTTTGTTTTTCGAGACAGGGTTCCTCTGTGTAGCTTTGGAGCCTTTCCTGGAACTCACTCTGTAGACCAGGCTGGCCTCGAACTCACAGAGATTCACCTGACTCTGCTTCCCGAGTGCTGGGATTAAAGGCGTGCGCCACCGCCAGGCTCAGTCTTCATTCTTTCATTATGCTCTGTTTGTTTAATTCTTTTTTCTTCTTTGAAGTTATTTTATTTTTGAAATTATAATTACATCATTCCTTCCCTTTCCTCCCTTCAACCGCTTCTGTGTACCCCCTCTGTGCCTTCTCTCAAATTCATCGCCTCTTATTTCATTGTTATTACACACACTATATATAATATATATGTATACAATATATATTGTATTTATCCATATAATGTATGTATATTGTATGTATATGATTTCAGGGTTAACCTCTTGGTATTGGATAACCAATTGGGGCCAACATGTCTTCTGACATCTGTGGGTACCCCACACACACAGAGAGCATACACTCACTCAGACATATATGTACACATTTTTTTTAAAGGTAATTCCCTTGGTAATACAAGAAGGAGCAGGAAGGAACCTATATAGATTTTATGGTCTTTTTTATGTATAGATCTAAAGGTACATGTTTACATCCTGTATAAAGACTTCTACGAACATACCAGAAACATAAAACCATGCACAGTCTGCTCTCTAGATGAAAAATTTCCCTCAGATCTGCTTCCTTCTGCTTTTCTTTCTCCCCACAAACCAACTCATAGAAGCTAGAATTTCCATTTTCTAAGGCAAATCATAAGAATTAGAATATATTTTCCTCAAAGCAAGGCACCATGCCTAGAAAGTTTCATGGACCTGCGTGTCTGAAGAGATATTACAAAGGTGTCCTACTCCACACGTGAATGGAAGAAATATTACATAGGAGTGCTAAAAAGAATCTGAACAGGCCTTGCTGCATGCCCACCTTAGTCTGTTCCTATTGGATAGCAACCTTTTTGTCCAATCATAGTGGTACATGGCTGTCCATGCTTCATTGAGCCCAAGTTAAAAAAAAAGGATAGTTCACTATCTTTGGGTCTTCATTTTGAAGGCTCTATGATGTGTAAAACTATGATCATGTATATGCAATTATCTTTTCTACTGTTAGCCTGCTTAGGGTATAAGGTTGCTAGCCATGACTCTTACTGATGGGGAAGAAACAGATCATTCCCTTTTTTATCTGTACAACCCCAAACCACAAAGACTCTTATTCCTCTGATTCTGTGATTCTCTCTCTGTCTGTCTCTGTCTTTTTTAATACAACCAAGCCTTCTTAAATATTGTACCTGCTTTCTTAAATTGGTTTATGTGTTTTGCAGCCAAAAAATTAGAAAAGTCCAGGTCCTTTCTTACTGTGATTGTTATTAACACATGTTGATCTATTGGAATCTTAGCTACTTCTCTATTGCTGTAAAGAGACGCCAAGACTAAGGCAACTTATATATTAGCTTCAGAGAGTGAGTCCACAATCATCACAGCAGTGAGCATGGCAGTAGGCTGGCGGGCAGGCATGGCACCAGAGGAGTAGCTGAGAACTCCAAACCTTCTTCACATTTACGGGCATAAGGCAGAGAGAGAGAGAGAGAGAGAGAGAGAGAGAGAGAGAGAGAGAGGGAGGGAGGGAGGGGGAGGGAGGGGGAGGGAGGGAGGGGGAGGGAGGGAGGGAGGGAGGGGGAGGGAGGGAGGGAGGGGGAGGGAGGGAGGGAGGGAGGGAGGGAGAGGGAGGGAGAGGGAGGGAGGGAGGGAGGGAGAGGGAGGGAGGGAGGGAGAGAGAGGGAGGGAGAGGGAGGGAGGGAGGGAGGGAGGGAGGGAGAGAGAGGGAGGGAGAGGGAGGGAGAGGGAGGGAGAGGGAGGGAGGGAGAGAGAGAGAAGGAATGGCATGGGCTTTTGAACCTCAAAGCCCACCCCTAGTGACACCTCCTCCAACAAGGCCCCATCTCCTTCAACAATGCAGCACCTCCCGATCTATCGAAAACAGTCCCACCATTTGAGGACCAAGTATTCAAGTACATGAGCGCATGGGGGCCATTTCCACTCAAACACCACAATTGATATCCCTTTAACCCCTCATTCATTAAAAGTTATTTACAGGCAAGGTGTGGTAGTATGTGACTTTAATCCCAACCCTCAGGGGGTAGAAGCAGGTTAATCTCTGTGAATTTGATGTCATCCTGGTCTACAAAGCAAGTTCCAAGGCCAGCAAGGCTGCTTATTGAGACCTTGTCTCAAAACAAAAATTGTAGAGCATCTCCCTTTCCTTGCACTCAGGAGGCAGAGGCAAAGACTGAGTGTTGACAAGATGAGATGGCCAGAAAACTGACAAAGAGGACAGTTAACCTGGTTAAACACCTTAAAACTATTCTTGAAAGGTCTCAGCTGCAGGTTCAGGAGGGACACTGAAATGGACTGATAAGGGAAAGTAGTTTATTAGAAGAGAGCCATTCTGAGTGACAATGGCCCAGGAAAATAGATTTACATTACCCTAAATTCTGTGTTCCAACATGGAAGCAGTTTCGTGAATTTTTTTTTTTTTAAAGATTTATTTATTTATTATGTATACAGAAGAGGGCGCCAGATCTCATTGCAGATGGTAGTGAGCCACCATGTGGTTGCTGGGAATTGAACTCAGGACCTCTGGAAGAGCAGTCGGTGCTCTTAACCTCTGAGCCATCTCTCCAGCCCAGTTTCGTGAATTTTTATAGTTTTGGAAAATTAAGAAAGTCATAAGTCTAGAAAAGTTTGAAATAGGTCAGTGTATACACTGGAGAGGTAGGTACAGTGATATGAGAAGTTTTTATAGAGGCCCAGGATGCTATCTGATGACATGCTTAACTTTTGGATTGTTGAAAGCTAGTGATTTATTGCTAATATCAGCCACAAGATGCCAGTTTTGACTCAGAGGTGAGCTGGATGGGTAGAACTAGCCCAAGATAAGGTAACTAGCCTCTGGACCTGAAACTTTCCAATCTCCCCACGGGACTGAAATTCTAATTCGTCCTTCAGTCCCCGCAGATACAGCTTCTTTCCAGGGGTTCTTCACATTTAGTAGCAGGATCCTGCAGCAAGGCAGGGGCAGGGCAGGAGGTGGGGATCTGGATGTGTGGCCACCAGCGCCCCTTTGATGTAAACTTACCTCCCCGGGTGAGAAATCTTGGCACCAGGAAGTCTGTTCGCTAGAGAGTCACAAGTAGTGTTCTCAAGATGGTGCCTGTCTGTATCTGTGAGCAGAGGAAGGTTGCTGAAGGTGGTTTGAATAGCAGTCTGGGCCGCATTCTAATGTTATATTCTTACAATACTTAGCATAATGAAGGCCAGACTTATTGCTGGTGAGAAGATGTTTACCGACATAGAAAGAAGGATGCTTAGAAAGAACCATGGACTAGTGGATGAGGAATGAAGGTATTAGTATAATCCTGGTTTTGATATGTATGTACGGACATAAAAACGGTTGTATGTATGTACTTGGAAGCACAGGTAGATAGATAGGTGTGTGTGCCTATAAACAAATGCATTTCCTCGTTCTGTCTGCTGAGAATGTCTAGAAGCAATGATACCTTAGTACTAATGAACACAGCCAGGTTCCAGAGTTTAGCAACTACAGTTTTCCAGCAAAAAGACCCAGGACTCTGATGGATAGTTGAGTTCAGGGCTGGAAAAGTGAAGGTGCATAATAATGCTGGGATGTTTTGTAGCATAAGAAACAGAACGATCCATTTGACATCAAAGGGCCTGGGAAACAACTCAAAAGGGACTTATACTAGCCAAATCTGAAACAATTTTAGCAGCAAAACAGAATGCTATTTGCAGATGCTACTATTTAGAAGAATGTCTCTCAAAGGTCATGTGCTAAAGGCTTGACCCCAATGTAGCAGTATTCAGAGGCAATTGAATCATGGGGCTCTAGACTTATAATAGACGAATCCTTTGTTAAATTCAGTGGAATGAACTATTGGGAGGTGGGGCCTAGTTAAAGAAAATAGGTCCTTGGGGGCTGGCCTTCTCTTTTTATTAGCCAGTGATCCCTAGAGGAACAGAATCAAAAAGGGATTTTGGAAGGCTGGCTTACATAACAGAAGGCTTGGTAGTCCATAATAGACATGTGGACAGTGGGTGGCTTTTTACCTAACCTCCAGAAATTCTTCTACAGTCCAGCTTGAGCTCATTTCTGGTTATATGGATGCCCTGAGACCTATCTGTTATGCATGGAGGACCCCGAGGGTATCCCACATGTTCAGGGAAACATGCTGGCATGTTGGGCGGATGCAGCGGTGGGCTGGCGGGTGATTCTTGCCTTGTGAGCATGGCAACAGGGCATTGGGTGGACATTCACAACCCAGACGCTGCATCCGCACAGAAATGGTTTATTATAATAGAGAGACGAAAAGAAGATAGGAAAGAGGGAGAGGAGAAAGAGAGAGGGAGAGAGGGGGTGTCGAGAGGTGCACACCTCATGGGGATAGAGAGAAAGAGAGAGGAAGAAGAGGGCACAGGGCAGCCCCAAGGGGCAGGATTTCAAGGGGGGGTGGTCAGAATATTAACACTAACACTCAGGTAGCTTTTTTTTTTTTTTTTTCGTTTTTCGAGACAGGGTTTCTCTATGTAGCTTTGCGCCTTTCCTGGAACTCGCTTTGTAGACCGGGCTGGCCTCGAACTCACAGAGACCCGCCTGCCTCTGCCTCCCAAGTGCTGGGATTAAAGGCGTGTGCCACCACCGCCCGGCTTGCTTTTATTACAATCAAATTGACGACAACATCCACTAGTTTCCAGGCCACCATGAAGTAAGCATGTATGTTCAAATGAACTTATTTCATGCTACTGTGCCTCAACACAAGTCCACAGGAAATGGGGCCAGTGGACTGAAGTCCTAACAACAAAAATAAACTTTTCCCTTTAAGATTTTTTTCCTTAAGCATTTTGTCCCAATTATGGAACAAATAATTGGCTGATTATACTCCAGTAAGCAAAATAAGAACCCCCAAAGCCATACTGAACAAATGGAAGAATGAGTGATAAATGTATAGAAAAGAAATAGTGGAGAAGGAAGCTTTTTACATTAGAGTGTCATTTACTAAAGCAGGAATGGAATAGAAATTACCTTTTAGCAACCTTCATAGTGGAATTGATGTAGGACTGAACTGTTAATGGAGGCACAGGACAGAAGCTGGAGGTTTGGTGGAAAATAGTACTAGAAAGACTTACGAAAATACTAATCAGAGAAAATGGATAGTTTATGGTGAAAAAAAGCCAGCAGACACTAATATGTGGAGGTGGCAGAAGTATTCAGCACCAGTGTGGCATGAGACTGGTTGAGACAGGAAGTCCCAGTGTGGTGTTCTGAGAAGCGCACATCATAGTAGCATCCCTGGAATATTCTCCCAGAAGGCATGACCTGAGTCTGGCCTGAAGGAACGTCAGGTTTCCATATAAAGGCCATTCGAAGGGCTGCAGATATAGTTTGGTAAGGGGGTTGTCTAATATATAAAAGGTCCTGAGTTTGACCTCCAGTACTGCATACAGAATATGCACCTTGGGAGGCTGGAGAGATGGCTCAGAGGTTAAGAGCACTTGGTGCTCTAGCAGAGGACCCAGGTTTGGTTCCCAGCACTCACATGGCAGCTCATAACCATCTATAACTTTGGTTCCAGAGGATCTGCTGACCTTTCCTGGCCTCCATGGACACAACTCACTCGGTACACAGACATACTTGCAATAAAAACACTCATACACATAAAGTGAAAATAAGTCCCCCCCCCCCAAATCATCCTATGGTCTATAAAAGTTCTTTAAAAAGCTGTCATTGGCCGGGTGTTGGTGGCACACGCCTTTAATCCCAGCACTCGGGAGGCAGAGCCAGGCGAATCTCTGTGAGTTCGAGGCCAGCCTGGGCTACCAAGTGAGTTCCAGGAAAGGCGCAAAGCTACACAGAGAAACCCTGTCTCGAAAAACCAAAAAAAAAGCTGTCATTGTTCAGACCATTTGGGCGGGGGGCAGGGAGGTTACTTTCACAGCAAAGAACCCCTACAAACCCATTAAGCTATGAATCCTCAAATGTACTAATTCATTGAGGATTCTAGAGCCCTCATGATCCAATCACCTCCCAAAGACCCTGTCTTTGACTACTGCTTCAACAAATAATCCTTTGGGGGGCACTTTAGAGCCGAGCCATAGCACACAACCCTCTTATAAGTTCATTTAGGTGATGGAAAGGTCAGTTGCATGTAATTGTGTGGCTGAGGGCTCTGTCTTGTTGCTGGTTGTCATCTGAAAATCACCTTTATGTCCTTCCATGTAGCCCCCCCCACAAGTCTTTCATGGTGTAGCAATTTTTTTCTATCTTTTCTAGATACTTTTCTGACACATTCTAACATGTTAACTGCTTTAAAACCAGGCCTATGGAAAGATATTATTCTCTCTCCTTCTCTTCTTCCCCTCGTTCTCCATCCCCACTCCTCTCTCTCTCTCTCTCTCTCTCTCTCTCTCTCTCTCTCTCTCTCTCTCTCTCTCTCTCTCTCTCCCTGGTGTTTATTTACACAAGGCCTCATTCTTAGCCCAGGCTGGCCTGGAACTCATAAACTTAAAACCCATGATGATTCTCCTGCCATAATCTCCCAAGTGCAGCCCATCACATTTACAAGTTCTGCCCATACACAAGGGAAAAGAACCAAAATGATCATGGTCAAGAGTGTGGAGATTCACCTACTAGTCTCTTCATTGGTACGTACAAGAGAGGAACATTAGCTGGCTTAATGAAACTCAGGAAGTGATCAACTATGGTTTCCATTACATGAAAAATGACGTAAATTTATAGAGGAACCCACAATTGTAGCATCTCAAAATACTATCCTCCCTAACTTTTAATGCAGATAATAATGTAAAATAGCAATTATGGTAATATTATTGATATCATTTATTGAGTTTTAGTTTGTGATAGGAACCACACTTTACATAATGTGCTTGGAATAATGGTTAACAAGCTTAAAGGGTGAGACCATAAGGATTTACAAAATGAAGACATATATAAAAATATTTATTGAACAAAATGCTCTTCAAGACGGAGATGCAACAGACAAATTTGTAGAGACTCAATCTTGAAAGGGATAGGATTTTTTTCCTAACAGCTAAAGGAAGTTACTTGGTCTTATCTTGTGTGTCATTTGTGTGGAGTCTATATCTGGAGAGCTAAACAGGCTTCTCATTATCTTGTCAAGTAGTAAGTTTTACAGCATCAGTTGTCCTTCTTGAGACTGGTCATCTGGGATAAGGTGCCATAGTTCATTAGGAGCTAGGCTCACAAATCACTGGAATCAGGCTCTAAATAGTCTAGGTCCTATTTTATCCTTTTGCCTCTTTTCCCCTTGACAAATCCACAAAGTCAAGTCTTTAACAGAGGATAGAAGTGTCTTCTTTATTCTGTAGCTGCTTTAGAGCTAAGTGGGGGAACCACAGGGCCCTTCTTTACATTGGTGATCTGACAGGATTGATGATCATGCAGCATAAAACGACTGAATGACATTTTGGAGAGGGGAGGGAGTAGTTATTATAGGAGATTAAAAGCCAGCTTGTGACATCACTTGAAGGCCAAGAGGTTCTTGGTGGCTGGAGGAAGGTGCTGACATTGATAGTAGCAGTTGCCGTTTCTGAGATGGTACTATCTGGAATGTGATGATCTATAATCTAAAAAATACCAATCATGCTACAAGATTATTTCCAAGGAAATTCTAAAGTAAATAATTTAACTGGGCTTATGGTTTCAGTAGAGTAGATTCCATGATAGCAGAGGAAAGGCACAGAAGTAGGAACATCTGAGAGCTAACCTCTTGATCCACACGCAGGATGCAGTGAGAGAAAGAGAGCCCAGGTCTTTTGAAACCTCAAAGTCTGCTCTTAGTGGCACACCTCCTTCAACAAAGGCACATCTCCTAATCCTTAGCAAACAGTTTTATAAATTGGGAAGCAAATATTCAGACATATGAGCCTATTGGGGAGCAGTCTCTTTCAAACCAGCACATCCCACTTCCTGACTCCCATAATCTTGTGGCCACATCATAATATAAAATGTATTTAGTCCAACTTCAAAAGTCTCTATAGTCATCCAGTATCAATATCGTTTAAAAGTCCAAAAGTTAATTCTGATACTCAAGGTATGCTGGCTAGTTTTATGTCAACTCAATACAAGTAGCATCATCAGAGTGGAGGGAACCTCAACTGAGAAAATGCCTCCATGAGATGTAGGCAAACCTAGAGTGCATTTTCTTAATTAGTGATTAATGGGGGAGGGCCAAGCCCATTGTGGGTGGTGCTACCCCTGAGCTGGTGGTCCTGGTTTCTATAAGAAAGCAGGCTAAACAAGCCATAAGGAGGAAGCTAGTAAACAGCATTCCACCATGGCTTCTGTAACAGTTTTTACCTCCAGGTTCCTGCCCTGTTTGAATTCCTATCCTGACTTCCTTTGATGATGAATAGTGATGTGGAAGTTTAAGCCAAGTAGACACTTTTCTCTCCAAGTTGCCTTTGGTCATGGTGTTTCATTACAGCAATAGAAACCCTAACTAGGACAGAAGATGATACCAGGAACTAGAGTATTGCTATGATAGGCCTCACCATGCTGTTTGTATGAAAGACTTTGGGACTTTGGACTAGAAAAGGGGCTGGACACTTTAAATGGTGCTTAATGGGCCCTCCTAGTAGGATCATGGAACACAGTGCTGTGGGTGATTTGAACTATGAGGGTCTAGCTCAAGAAGTTCCAGAGGAAAACAATATTAGTAGATGGCCTAGAGACTATTCTTGTGATATTTTGGCAAAGACTGTGTGTGCTTTTTGCCCTTGTCTTAAAAATCTGCCTGAGACCAAACTGAAGAGTTTTTTGGATTAATGATGTTTGTAGAGGAGGTTTCAAGACAGCCTAGTATTGACTATGTCATATGGTTATTAATAATCATTCTTATACAACTATATTGAGAAGGAGAAAGCTGGACAAAGAGAAATGCAAAGTGTACTGTTTGAGAAAAGAGTTGCACCAGGAAGTATAATGGAACTAAGCCCGGTATTCAAGGAGATTAAAAGTTTAAAGAAAATCCTGATGCTAAATGGAATAAGAAGATTGGTGACCTAAAGATGAGACCCCACCCAGCTAAGCTTCCAACTTGTGAGAGGGAATTAAAGGAAAGCATAAGCAGTGAAGGACATCATGAACAGCAGAAACTTGACTCAAATGTAATTGAAGAAGGGAGTCAAGTTCCAGCCCCATCAAACAGCAGAACTTGGCAGCTTCAGCCACCTGGTTCTGGCTTTAGAATCAAGAATACAAGGAAGGGATTGTGGATCTTCCTCTGCAGATAAGGAAAGTTACTGAGTCCAGACAAGTGTCATGGGTGTCCCTGAACGGAGGCCTAGAGAGGCCATTGGGTGAAGCTGTGAAGTTGAAGCCTGGACTGCCTTTGGAGACCCCAAGATGTTGGAGATGCCAGAGCCATTGGATACCTGCCAAGGAGAGCTGCTAACAGGGAGTGGAATCAGCCCAAGACAGAGAAGTGTGTTGTAGTCAACAAAGCTGAAAGGAGTTGGAGAGCTGAAGAGCACTTTGACATCAGACATGGAGACTTTGGAGTTTGCCCTGATGGTTTTCAGTCTTTCTTTGGTTCAGTATTTCCTCACTCTGCTCCCTTTCCTCCCTTTTGGAACAGTAATGCATATCCTGTGCCCTTATGTGTTGGAAGTATGTGATCTGCCTTTTGAGTTTGATTTTATAAGGGGTCACAGTTAAGGGACTGCTATGAGTCTCAGAGGCCTTAAACTTTAGACTTTCGATCATTGTTAAGACTGTAATAGACTATGAGGACTTTTGAGGTTGACTTTCATGTGGGTCTCACTAGAAAAGAAGATAGAGCTCCAAAATCCTTACAGGAATAGGCCATTTGAGTTTTTGGAGGTGGAACAGTCTTTACTCTTGGTATGAACTGATAAGGATAGGCCTTTAATTTGACTTTAGTTGGAGAGGTGAGTAGGACTTGAAAGGAGTGGTCCCCAATAGCTTCAAATGGTGTTTTATTCTGTGAGTGAATTTTAAGATAGATTCAGTCCTGAGTTTTTGGGGTGCTCTCAAAATGATGAGGTTACATTTGTGGCTGTGCTTATCTTGGTAGCCAGTAATGGCTTTGATAAGCTGTCCCAGTGATATACAGATACAGGTAACATGCCTCTCCATCTAGCAAGAGGATTGCTAAAGAAAGGACCTACTATGAAGGATTTCAGAAAGGCTTAGATGAGTGGTAGAATAAGGAGCATTCAGGATCTGAAAGTGCAGTTGGGAGGAAAGTGGGTGTGTTTGCTTGATGAGTTAGATTAGACCCTTTAATTTTTTTTCAGAAGATTGAAGGTGTCAGGTAGCATAGAGGTAATATGTAATTTTAAGAGCTTCACTTACTCCTTGAGTGATACTGGAAAATGAAAGCCTGGCCATTTAAAAACTTTCAGGACTAGAGAAGCACAAAGCCGGGAGTGGCATGTTCTATACAACAGTGATTACCTCTGAGGCTCTTTCTATTTTTGTAGGGAATTCTTTTAGTCACCTAGTGAAAGTCTACTAGAACTAGCAAGTATTTGAGTCTCTTGCATAGGGATATGGAGTGAAATCTATTTGTTTATCTCCCCCCCCCCCCCCCCCCGGCATAGTTGTCCTGTGCTGGATGGACTATAGAAGGGAGTGGGTATGAAGGACACCTCAGGATTGGCCTGACAATGGGTAGGATACATTTTGGAGATGAACCACAAAATCTGAAGAGTTTTTGTGCCCATGAAGAATGACTCTATAGAGTTTGGAGGGCTTTGGTCCTCAGATGTGTGCTTGACAAAAATTATTAAGAATCTTTCATTGAAAGGATCTAGGGAAGAACAAACAGCTTGTTTTCTGGAGTTTGGAATCATCCCTCTGGGGCACTTATGAAGCCCTCATCTGAATCCTTTTGAGTTTCCTGGGGGTATATTGTAGACATAGGTAGGGGATTGAGAATTAAGCCTGGAGTGGAAGCCAAGCTCCTTGTGTGGCCTGATGATCTGTCCAGTTGTTCCTTTGAAAGATGTTAGACTAGTATTCGATGGTCTGTTCAATCTGTAATGGTTATTGGTGTTGGTAGCTTCTAATAGAGTCAGAATCTCAGAAGTAAGTTTAATTTGAATATTATGGGCAGTAAGGAGGTTCTTGTATATCCAGATGGCTGCATAGAAAAGCGTAGACTGAATTTGTGTGAATGTTAAATTTCATTCCTGCCTCCAGATGGAGAGCCCTATTGAGAACAATTAGTTCTGCTTTGGGGGCTGACATAGGATTATCCAGAAGAACCCAGAATCTATGAATGACCTCTGTAAAGCTCACTGTCACATACCCTAAAGTCTATGTCCTGATTCCATAAACTATCACCATCTGTGAACTAGGTAACCTGTGACTGAGAAAGTGTGGAATCTTGTAGCTCTGGTCTGCTACTGCAGGCCAACTGTCTGCACTCAGGAATGCTGTAGAAAGGCCACTGGGCTAGGCTCTGGCAGTAAGGCAGCAGAAATTAAAGTCTGGCCAAGTTCTACAGTCTAATATTTCTTTCTCATACTTAATTTAGATGCATCCCTAACCAAAAGGGTCACAACTCTCTGTGCCTTGAGTCAAGGGTGCCACCCATACCACCCTGGAAAGATGATCAATCCAGTTCTGAGAGGGTCCGAAACTTTGGGTTAGAACTCTCAGTGCTAATCACTGTCATTCATGTACACACAAAGAGAAGGGTTTAGGAAGATCAAGGAACTCCAATGCTGGTGCAAAAGTAAATGTCTGTTTTAGGAAGCCCAGTGAAAGGTTTCTGAAGGTTTACCAAGAAGTCCCCGAGGTGTTTTTTTTTTTTTTTTGTGTGTGTGTGTGTGTGTGTGTGTGTGTGTGTGTGTGTGTTTGCTGTCTTCATAATTAAATTGATACCCTTGGAGTAACTGGAAAGGGTCCTTGTGCCTGGGATTAGTATAAATTCAGTGTCCTGAAGACACTGTTGTGAGATAATCCTATTAAGCCTCTGAGTAATCTCAATGGAGTGAGGTCCTGTAATTCAGAGACAATAGGAACTGATAGTCTAGATGGAAGAGAATAAAAAGAAAACATTCTTAAAGTCTAATCCCAGGAACCAGGTGGTATTGGAAGATATCTCTATGTTATTGGAACCATCTATGATGGTTAATCTTGATTTTCAGCTTGATGATTTTTGAATTACCATGGAAATCAGTCTCTTTACATATCTGTGAGGAATTTATCCAGATTAGATTAATTGAGTTTGGAAGGCCCACCCTAAATGTGGGTGGTGCTGTTCTATGGACTGGAATCCCAGACTGGAGAAAAAGGAAGTTGAGAACAAGTGTCCATCATACTCAGTAGACACAGTGTGACCAACGGCCTCAAGATCCACCCTCAGACTGTGAGTCAAAATAAACCCCTCCTTCCTTAAGTCCTTTGGTGAGGTATTTTCATAGCAACAGGAAAAATAACTATTATCGCATGTGACTTCTTTATTGTCAAAATAGGATTGTTTTGTGGAGAGCTACATGTGTGTAGTAGACTAGTAACCAAA
This sequence comes from Peromyscus maniculatus bairdii, assembly GCF_049852395.1. Classification (NCBI taxonomy): domain Eukaryota; kingdom Metazoa; phylum Chordata; class Mammalia; order Rodentia; family Cricetidae; genus Peromyscus; species Peromyscus maniculatus. Next base: position 88,205,689 of record NC_134865.1, on the reverse strand, counting down.
ATTTTATCACTGAAAGGCTGTGAACCATTCTATGTTTCCTGATTTAAAGGAATATTGGGGCCTTTGAGGAACGTTGTTAGGGTCCTTAAGGGTAACTGTGACAGGAGTGGCTGTGAGCTTCCAGGAATGTAGGAATCCCAGACTATGGGTGAGACAGCTGGGCCTATAGTAGAGCCCCCCATGGAAGAACACTGAGACCCTGGACATTCCTAGGTCCTTATAGGGTAGGGAAGTTGATGTTAATATGCTATAAGAGCCTCTGGAGTTTCTAAAAAGTAATAAATGAATCTAAACATTTAGATAAGATAGAGCAGCTAGGTAGCAAGAACAACGAATGTGATCTGAATAAGAATGGCCCTCGTAAGCTCATACATTTGAATCCTTGGTCATCAGGTGGTGGAACTGTTTGAAAGAATTGCAAAAAGGTATAGCCTTATTGGAGTAGGCGTGGCCTTGTTGGAGGAATTGTGTCATTGGAGGTGGGCTTTGAGGTTTCAAAAACGCATGCCAGACTCAGTATCATTTTTTCCCCTTCTCTGCCTACATACAGATCAGGATGTAGCTTTCAGCTACTTCTCCAGCACCATGTCTGCCTGCCACCCTGCTCCCCACCATGATGATAAAGGACTAAACCTCTGAAACTGTGAGCAATCCCCCAATTAAATGCTTTCTTTTATAAGAGTCGCCTTGGTTATGGTGTCTCTTCACAGTAAAAGAACAGTAACTAAGACAGAATGAGTGAAAATATGTTTGTCTATCACACAGGCTAGTCAAGGCTTGCCATTAATTCTCCTGAGGAGGCTGAACCACAGAATGTGCTTAGGATAGAGAAAGTTGCTTCAGGGCTGATAAGGAATATAATTTGGGTCACGGTCCTATCAGTTTTCAGGGGAAGAAAACTCTTTATGTTGAGCAACTCAGTCCAGGAAAAAAGTTGGGGTAGATTCCCATTTTCAGGTATGATTTGAGCCTGGGCGCCTGGGTAGAGACTGACCTTTTTTCATGAGGTAGAGAGACACATTCTTGCTTGTAGAGGCTTCTGCTTTACAGATTAAGCGTGGCCCTAGCAGAAGTATATGGCCTGATGGCTTTTCAGACTCTTGGCTGAACTGTCCTGATACCACAACAATAATAGGAGGCATTCATCCATAAGCTAGGTTAGTTCCTTAGACTGAACCAGATGGCTGCTACATGAAGTACTAGGAGTTCCTGAGTTAAGACGAGAATAAGCCCATATTAAGGTTTCAATTTGTCTTTTTTCTTTTGCAGTTTGGCCCTTCTAGCTTTTGGGGTCTCCTCTGGGTTATTAAAGGCTTTCAGGTTCATGTTAATAACCGTGAAAAGGAGTCTAGGGTCTCTGGCATATTTTTGAAGTTTAAGTCTAATGTCTGGAGTGGGTTGGCTTATAAAATGTACAGACAGTATTCCTGACACTTGAATCCAGACCAGTATACTTGTTTATATTTTCAGCTAGCCTGGGTTGAAATAGAGCAGGGGTCTTGGAAGTTCCCTGTGCTATTTCCCACAGCTTGTTATAGTTAATAGGTTAATAGTGAACTTTCCCAGTCCCTCTAATAGACAAATAACCATGCAGTTCCAATGGGCCCTTCCTCATAACGCCCTATGTCAGTGGCGTATGTGAGTAGAGAAGTTCTGATGTGGGCAAATCAACAGACCTCGGCCTGTCTGTAACTGGATTGTGAGCATGAGTCTCATCAGCTCAAATATGTGGTACAGACTGAAGGTGAGACTGAATTGACCTTATGTGTAAAGCCAGTGGTGCTGTGGATATCGTTCTGTATAAATAAAACACTGATCGGCCAGTGGCCAGGCAGGAAGTATAGGCAGGACAAGGAGAGAGGAGAGAGGGAAGTGGAAGGCTGAGGAGAGAGACACTGCCAGCTGCCACCATGACAAGCAGCATATGAAGATGCTGGTAAGCCACGAGCCACGTGGCAAGGTATAGATATATAGAAATGGATTAATTTAAGTTATAAGAATAGTTAGCAAGAAGCCTGCCACGGCCATACAGTTTGTAAGCAATATAAGTCTCTGTGTTTACTTGGTTGGGTCTGAGTGACTGTGGGACTGGCAGGTGACAGAGATTTGTCCTGACTGTGGGCCAGGCAGGAAAACTCTAGCAACACAGTGGTTAGGATATAGATATATTTCTAGGTTAGATCAATAGTGACAATGATCTCTTTGAATTCCTAAATGAAGATGGAGTCCTGGCTAAACAACCAATGTTTGTATTATATTTGGGTGGGGGGCAGACATTGGAAAGGGGACATGTACTCAGATGGTGCTGAGATCCCTGTTAAGCTCCTAATAAATGGATGATCTCTGAGTGAGAGGAGATGGCTTCTGATTGTTCTGAGTTCCCTGTATGGAGTTCCTACGTCAGCATGCATGAGAGAGAGAATGCATGTGTGTCTGGTTAAGGAAGAGAGGCTATAGAGAGCTGTGTGGGTGAGAAGCAGGAAAAGGGGGTGTAATGGGAACAGAGGTGGTAGAGGGAGGGGCGGCAGGCGGCACAGAAGCCAGAGGTGGAGCAGGGGCTGGAGTATGCCCAAGGATGTCACCTGGGGTTAGTTCAGGGGAAGCAGGCTGCTGCCTGAGACTGTCCTATCAAGTGACCAGACTTGGATACAGACAACTGACACTTCTTTCCTAAATTATGACAAAGGAGATACAATTTTAGGATACATTTATAGCTGAGTGTGTTATAGGGCCACTTGAATTCTAATCTGGGGCAGTTATAAGTACTAGTTTGTTACAAGGGAAAACATTTTTTTTTTTTTTAGAATTGAAAATATAAGGATAACATTTAGGCTGAGTTTTGAGAGCATATCTAGGATTGAGTTAGAAGGAATAGCAGGGATGAAACCTTTCATGTGTAATATTCCCCAGATGTTCTTCGAAGGCAACAGAGCCCCCTGCTGTCAGGGGTGAGACCTGCGCCAAACTAGGGTGTCTCCTGAGAATAGAGAGCCTCTCAGTTTGAGAAGATGAAACCTGATTTCACTGCAGAGACAAACCTACCTGGTTGGTCAGGCTCGACTGACCTTGAAGGAAAAACACCAGGTGAAACTGGCTGTGGATTAGTCTCGAGGAATTGGCCATAGGGTGGAGTAATCACCCCATTCTGGAGAGAGAAAAATCCTGGATACCCACAGGTCTGGCATCAGCCCAGCTGGAGGGATGAACAGCCTCCACAGACAACAAACATTAACCACTGGATTTTCTCCTCACTGACCCGGGAAGTGGTAGCAAATGCTAGGACAGGGAAGACAAATGGAAGAGGAGGATATGGAGTTCTCACAGTATTTGTTGGTCCATCCTGGATGAGCTACTGTTTGCAGCCACACCCACACATGTTGAGAGTGAAGGGGTTCCCAGAAGGAATTCAAGGCAGCCCCTTACCCTTAGGACCTACAGTGGTCATCCTCATCCTCATTTTTCTGCTGCCTTTGAGTCTCACTAAAGAGTGACCTTGGCCAGGATCCTCTCATCACAAATGGAAACAGTCTTTCTGCAAAAGCTTGGAAGCAACTCCTTAGCATGTTATCTGCTGGGTGATAGCAATCCAGAGCCACAGCTGGAAGGCCTTTGGGTCTGGCTGGAGAGCAGCTCTAGCCAGCCTACAGGCTGGTCAGCTGATCATCACAAACAGCAGAGTGAAGAGAAACCAGTGGAGGCAAGGAGAGAGTTCCCCATCCAGGACACTAAAATATTATGCTGGGGATGATGTAGCAAGCCAAAGGTGCAGGAGTAAAAGTATTTATCAGACTAGAACAGACATAACAATTTTATTAAATAAAATTCACTGTAGATGTAGTGCCACAGCCACCGAATTCTCAGAGGGATAATTGTTCCCTGACAGGGAATGGGGGTTCTGTTATAACAGTTAAGTTGGTGTGCTATTCATCTGGATAGGTAAGTTAACATTTCCGTATCTTGGTAAGTAGTATAGTTCATAGCACCGGCTGTCTTTCTTGAGATTGACTGTTTGGAATAAGATGCCGTGGATCATTAGGAGCTAGGTTCTAAATGTTTGTATAAGACATCCCAAGTCCCTGGGGTCAACTCTAAGCAACAGGGTCTGATTGCTAAAGTGGGAATTTCTGCTTGTAGTTTTTTTTGTCTTTAATACATAAATTGCTTTATACTTATAGTGCAATCCCTGGTTTGCAGAATAAGAAACTGAAGCACAGGGTCTAAGACAGCTAATGAGAGCTGATCAAGATTGAGGCAGGGTAGACAGGCAGAGAGAATCTGGGAGACATGACAAGAGAAAGAAGCTCCTCACAGGAATCTGGCTTAAGCATCTTACATACACAGCATTCCAGCTCTGTAACTGCATAAGGACTCTCTCCCTTTCCATGAAAAAATTTCCTCGAATCTCACCCCAAACACCATTGACAGGAAAAACACCTGTACCAGATCTCCTGTGCAACCCTAGAGCGCCTGGTAACTTTTACCTTATTAGATTATACTCCCGTTCCAGACACCTTCAGAGTTACCTTTGGTGAGTAAGAGCAGTGGCTGCTCTTCCAGGGGTCATGAGTTCAATTCCCAGCAACCACATGGTGGCTCACAAACATCTATAATGGGATCTGTTGCCCTCTCCTGTCTGATGCCCTCTTCTCTCATGCAGGCATACATGCAAATAGAGCACTCATATACATGAAATACATAAATAAAACAATTTTGTTTGTATCTATCATAACATGAAATTATAAACTAGCATATAGCCTAACTAGGGACATGGAAATTAAAAATTAAAATCATACAAAAGAGGACACAGGATAGTAATAAGTGCATAAGCTATGAACTTTAAATTAAATTTGTAGTGGAAGTAGTGCTGGATCAACACGAGAATGTTTAGGAACTAGCTGTGAATGGACAGGGTGAAGGCATCCATCTCCCAGATGTGTGGAGATTAAGGCAGCAACAGTGAGGCTTGTGCTCTAGAGCAGAGGGGTATGCTCCTCACTCTGCCTCCCCCCCCCCCCCATAGCTTGGCTTCTATTCTTTTCCCACAAACCCATGCTGATATACAATACAGCACCCTCTCTCCCATTTGAATGCATTGTTTTACATCTTAACATTTAAAAGTTTTGTGTCATGACATTCAATACCCTTTACAGATTGCACGCACCTCCCTTTTCATCTCTAGCCACCTCCACAGTCACACAACACAGACCCTTTACTGTAGGTTTGCTCTGCTCCTTACAGAAGCTACTGATCACAGTTTGGGGTACTGGGGATGTGGCTAGTCTTAATTTGAGATATGCTGTAAGTATAAGATTTTGAAGACTGTAAAAAAATTTAGGATAATTTAATATTTCAATACACTCCATGATAAGGTGATAAGAATTTATGTCTGTCTCTTTGGTAAAAATATATTCATAAATTTGAATTAACCTTTTCAACTTTAAAATTGTGGCTACTGGGGCTGGTGACATGGCTCAGTAGATAAAGCACTTGTCATACAAACATGAGGACCAGGGTTCAGATCCCCAACACCCAAACAAAAGCTAGGTGAGGCAGCCTGCTTCTAATCTCAGAACTCAGGAGGCAGAACTTCCTGGGGACATCTGGCTAGACATAATAGCTGAACCAATGATCTCTGAGTTCATTAAGAGATCCTGGCTCAGTCAATCAAAGTGGAGGGCAATCAAGGAAGACACCTGACATCAATCTCTTGCACCTACAAGTATGTGTACACAGGAGAACACACACCTCACCTCGAGTGCATCCTCACATGTGCAAGCATGCATACACATTCCCATATACTACACAAACACACACATGCAAACAATGTAGCTTCAGGAACTGGGGAGATAATCTTAGTTAAAAGTGATTGCCATGCAAAAATGAGGACTTGAGTTTGATCCCCAGACCTAGCTGAAAAGCTGGACTTGGTGGCAAGCACTTGTAATCCCAGTGCTGGGAAGACAGAGACCCCTGAGCTCTCTGGCCAGCCAGCCCAGCCTAATCGGAGATCTTCAGATCATATAAGTTTCCTTATCTCAAAAGACAAGGTGGACAGATCTTGAGGATAGATGCAAGACTGACTTCTGGCTTACACACACACACATACACACACACACACACACACACACACACACACACACACACACACGCATGGGCACACACCTATTAGAAAATATGTAACCACATGCACAACTCACATTCTATTTCAACTGTACAGCTCTGTTATAAATACAAATACTGATTATTACTGAGCACTCCAACCCTTTCTTCCCTCTTAGTTTGTATCCACTTTTGTGTTTTTGTCTCAGAGTGTTGACTCCTAGCCTCTCTTAATGGTTCATTATGCTTAAAATTCTAACCAAAGTGAAGCCTGTCCTAAATCCATTCTTTTCTTCTAGGCAGACATCTGTCATTTCCCCAACCATTGTAATTTATAAACTGCTCTTGGCTTTTTACATCATTTAATAGGTGATTATATTATCTCTCTCAATAGTTATGAGCACTACAGGTCCAGAATGTGTTCTGCTTCCTATTTCTAGCACTCTACAAGCTATCAGGTCATTGGAATGGATTCATAGAATCTTCTGGTGAATAAGCAAATGTGGAAACTATTGTAAGGCGTATATGATTGATTGACACATCAGATACTAAGAAAATAATTGTTTTGTTGTCATCTATAGGTGAAAATCCACTTAACTCTTCAGATACAGTGAGGCATGATGATGACGGTAATTCTGCAGATCCAGCCTCTCTCTCTTCTGTCTCTCTACCATGTGGGTCCTGAAGGATGGACATAGGATGTCAGGCTTGGCTGCAAGCATCTTGACCAGCTCTGTCATCTCATTGGCCTTTCTCTCAGATATCTGTTGTGAGCACTCTTACATTGTGTTATTTTGTTTCAGACAGGGTCTCATTATGTAGCCCAACCTGGTCTCTTAACTCAAAATCTTCTTGCCCTAGCCCACCCCCTCCAGCTGGGATTATGAGTAAGCACATTTTCTTTATCAAAGAAGCTGCCAAGGATGGTCATTGACCTCTTGGTGTCCATCCTGTCAGACCTGTCCTCCCGGGAGTAGAACCTGTGCACTGTTGCTGGTTGGGTGGCGAAGGCTGCTGAAAATCTTAAGTCAATTTGAGGTTCAACAGCAACCAAAACTTCAGATCAGGACAGCTGTCAACCACACCGCTTCCATGGGTAGTCATGTTTGCAGCTGTTCTAATTATGTTCGTCACAACTGATTCATGGGTGTCATGCTTCAGTTGTTCTAATTAGATATAACACAACTAATGAGGAAACTTTATCTCCCAATGAGCTGTGGCTACTTGAAAGAGACCTTCCTAGCCATAGAAATTATTGTATCTGCCCTGGATTTGGGATTTGTTCTGGAAGACTCTAATGCGCTCATGTACTCTGAACACCCTGATAGAGTTGTGAGTGTCACACCTTTGGTGGTCCTGCTCTTGACTATGGAGATGGCCATGACAATATCAGATGGCATTAAGAAGATCCCTCTGCTGCTCTAGATGGCCACACTCACTGCTACTCCTAACTTTGAAACAAAACTGCCCTAACTCAGGTAGGAACAAAGCCACTCTCTTACCCAGGCCAGCTAGTATACTTGAGCGACTAGGTATGCAAAAATATCTTGTTCTCTGCAGGAAGCCATCATTGATTTATTAGCTGAGGTTATTTTCACAGTTAATCCTGGGTAGTGAACTGTTAGTGGTAGGGGTGTGCATTTTACAGTGTCAATCAGTGGCTGTATGATGTAACTGGGTGACTACGTTTTAGAGGGTTTTGTCTGAGATGAAGCATGGGTTAGTAAGGACTAGAGTGGAGAAAAGTGGATGTATTGACACTCAGGGTATAAGTTGGAGTTAGGGTTGCAGATAATGGAGAAGGCCGCCTGAAGTTTGTGTGACTTTCTCTGACATGTTAGATAGCGGCTTTATTTTTTATTCAGTCTCACATTCAACAGTGTGTGGTGCTTTCCAGCACCAGCTGCTTTCCCTGTAGGAATAATGTGATATAAGGCTTAAGAGAATGGGCTTTGGCATCAGATCATCTACCAGCCTCAGTGAGCAAAGTATAAAAGCTTATTATTCTTTTTGGCCATAGGCAAAAACCAGTAAAACAAATCACTATGGGAACTGGAGCAAAATGGGTCACAACCACCAAGATTACCTTCCTTCTAAAAAAGTATTGATAAATGGAAACAAAGACCTTAAGCAAATTATGAAAGATTTAGTGTATCTGTTAGTACTTTTTGTATGGTAAGGAGCTGGGTTAGTGACCATCTAGAGCAAGCCAACAGTCATAAATTCTAAGCTGGGTTACAGGATCATGTATGTGGCTTGGAAAAGTGTGGGCAAAGTAAATTTCTGGTCTTCAGAAAGCTCAGAATTTTAACATACGTCCACTCCTCAACCTTTCAGCAGCTACTTTCCAGATACTTCCCTTGCATCACCATGTAGACAGCCCGGCTTGGAACTCACGAGGATCCTCCTGCCTCGTCTCCGTTGTAATAGGATTAAAGGTGTGCACTACCACAGCCGACCGACATTCTATGGGGTGTGGTTTGTGAGAGGCAAAGCCTTGTTTTCAAGTATAAAGCTCATCCATCGTCTGCTTTCCATCTTTCGTTGTCAACTGTGGGCACTAAGGATGAGACAAGGACACCGCACGATCCAAGAAGACGCTCAGGAAATCAGAGACCGATTAGTTCACCGCTAAACTAATCTGTTTACCAGAAGAAGGTGTGCGCAGGCGTGCTGGGAACGGCCGCGGGGCATGCTGGGCCCGCGACCTCGGCCGGTTGCTAGGAGGCGGGGACGCCTGCCTGCCGGGGAGCCGCGTCGATGCAGGCCCTAGCGGGCCAGTGGAGTTGAGCTACGGCGGGGTTTGTCTTCCCTGGGTGCCCCGCGCTTGCTGGGCCGAAGACACGCGGCTGCCCCGGCCTCGAGGAGCCATGGAGCCTGGGAAGGTCGGTGTGCCGCGGGCTCCGGCCCGCGCCCGGGTTCCCCCACTCTTCCGCAGCACCGGGGAGACCTCGTTTCTTCCTTGGCCTGAACTGAGGAGAGAGCTGGAGGCGGAGTTTGGGTCCAGGTCTTAGCTTTGCAGCCGCTTCCCCCTTGTCTGCTCCAGGTGCGGTTTATGGAGGAGTTTCTGAACTCACCCAGAGGCATGGCTGAGGATCAACTTTGGTCTTGAGGCACCCTTTATGGGGACTGGTCATCTTTGTAGATGGTTTAAAACAGAACAAAACAAAAAAACAAAACAAGCTGAAAGGTGCAATATTTGAGTCTACAGTACATACGGTTGTTGATTTTTAACTTTTGTAGGCCATTTGTATTAGGAAAAATCTTGTCTTTAGGTTTTCTGGTTTGGTGGAATACAGATTTTTAAAGTGTACCCTTATGATCCTATCAATTACCAATGATAAATCTTATGGATTACCTCAGTATCTGTTATAATGGATCCCTTTTCATGTCTGCTTTAATGAATTTGGACCTTCTCCTTCCATCTTTTGGCTTGCTGGGTAAAAGTTTGTCCATTTTTTTTTTTTTTTTAAATCAAAGAACCAGCTCTAAGTTTTATTGATTCTTTGTATTATTTTTTGTGGTTACTGTTTCATTGCTTCCAATCCTGAGTTTGGTTATTTCTTGCCATCTACTCTTTTGGGGGTTTTATTTTTTTCTTGTTTTCCTAGAGCCGTCAGGTGTATCATGAAGTTACCAATATAAAATCTCTCCAGTTTTTTGACGGAAGCACTTGGTGCTATGAACTTGCCTCTATGACTATGTTCATTGCGTCCCTCAGGTTTGGGTATGTGGTATTTTCATTTGCATTCAATTCTAAAAAGTTTTTAATTTCCTTTTGACTGAATTTCATTCAGCGATGAGCTGTGCGGTGTCCGTGAAGTTTGTGTGCTTTCTGTCATTCCCGTTGTCGATGTCCAGCCTTAATCCACAGTGGTCGGGCAGGATGCAGGCAGGGTGTTACTTGAGTTTCTTATACATGTCGAGGCTTGCCTGTGTTCTAATATGTGCTCAGTTTTGGAGAAAGTTCCATGAGCTGCTGAGGAGAACGTGTGTTCTTCAGTGTTTGGGTGGGATGTTCTGTTTATGTCTGTTGTGTCCCTTGACTGAGGACTGTTGTTTAACTCCAGCACTTCTCTGTTTAGTTTGTGTCTGGATGAGCTGTCTGCTGATGGGAGTGGAGTACTGAAGTCACCCACTGTTACTGTGTGAAGGTCAATATGTGATTTTAGCTGTGATAGTGTTTCTTTCATGAATTTGGGTGCCCTTGTGTTCGGTGCATAAATGTTTAGAATTGTAATATCCTCTTGGAGTTTTTGTTTGATGAGTATGTGGTGTCCTTCCCCATCTCTTCTGAAGTCTTGGAGTCTATTTTGTCACATATTAAAATGCCTACACCAGCATGTTTCTTGGGTTCATTTGCTTTGAATACCCTTTTCCATTCTTTTATTCTGAGGTGATACCTGTCCTTCAGGGTGAGCTGTATTTCTTGGATGCAGCCGAAATATGTACCCTGTTTCCTAGTCCAGTCTGCTAGTCTGTGTCTTTTTATTGGGGGATTGAGATTATTGATCTGGGGAGTTATTAATGAGCAGTGTTTATTCCTGTTATTTCTGTTGTTGTTGTCGTGGGGCTGCCCCCCCCTTTTGATTTACTGTACTGGGATTGTTTAATTCTTGTGTCATCTTGTGTGTAGTCTAGCAGTTCTCAACCTGTGGGTTGCACATCAGATATCCTGTATGTCAGATATTTACATCATAATTCATAACAGTAGAAAATTACAGTTATGAAGTAGCAACTAAATAATTTCATGGCTGGGGATCACCACACCATGAGGAACTGTATTAAAGGGTCACAGCCTTAGGAAAGTTCGGAACCTCTGGTGTCATCAACCTTCTCTAGTTTTCCTCTAGTGCCTTCTGAAGAGCTGGGTTGGTGCACAGCTAATTTTTTTTGCATCATGATACGATTTTCTTTCTCAGTGGATTGTGATTGATAGTTTTGATGGGTAGAGTAGTTTGGCTGGCACCTGTGGTCTCTCAGAGCTTGCCTAGGTCCTTCCTGGCTTTTAAAATCTCCATTGAAAAGTCAGGTGTTACTCCAATGGGCCCATCTTTATATGTGACTTCGTCTTTTTCCCTGGTCACATTTAATATTCATTCTTTGTTCTGTACATTTAGTGTTTTGATTATTATGTGTTGTGGGCAGTTTCTTTTTTTAGGAAGATCTAAGGGAACAGTGGTTCTTCATCAAGAGGTTGAAGCCCAAGGGAATGGAGGTGAGCCTGGAGGAGGGCTCTATCAGGCTTTTAAACATGAGTTCTGAGAATAAGGACTTAGTTCCTTATACTTTTGCTTTGTTTTGCTTGAGACAGGGTTTCTCTGTGTAGCCTTGGCTGACCTGGAACTTGCACTGTAGACCAGGCTGGCCTCAACTCAGAGATCCTCTTGCCTCTGCCTCCATAGTACTGGGATTAAAGGCTTGTGCCACCATGCCTGGCAGTTCCTCCCACTTTTGAGGCAAATCCTTTACCAGTTGAACCACTTCTAGCCCCCATTACTTTTCTTGACAGGTTTATGAGATTCAAATAGTGTCTTTGACTCAGCATAGCACCTGATATACGTTAAATGATAAATGAAAATTTTGTCTATTCTTACCTACTGTTTTCTATTTTTGTATAAAAAAAAATCACCTTAAATGTAATTGTTAGAACATCAATGATCTTTTTTTATTTTGCTCCTGTATTCTGTGGATTTGGAATTAGTGAACACACACAACTCTGATGGCTTCATTCTGCTCCTCTAACGTCTGGGGTCTCAAATAAGCAGATGCAGGTTTGGGGCTTGCACCTGGTGACTCATTGGGTGGATGCTCTCACATTCTGGCCTCTGAGCTGATGCAGTGCGGCCTCTGCTATGCCTAAATTGGAACATCTACATATGGCCTTTCTTCTGTAATGCCTTTCCTTCCCTACAGCTGAGCTCCTGTACTAGGTAGCCCAAGGAAGACCAAGTGGGAGCCGCATTCCTTGGTAGTCACACTGCATCCTTCTGGCCTATGATGGGCCAACCACCGTAGAAGGAGCAGAAATCTCTGACTCAGCCCTGTGCTCAGTATTTGGGATGAGAGAGTTTATTGTGGCCTATCAGAAAAATGTTTTCTGGCATTTTTTTTTTTTGTTTAAATTAAGAAATTATATGTATGGATGTTTTGCCTGCCTGTATGTCCGTAAACTTGCCTGTGTTCTGAGGAGGCCAGAAGATGGAGTGAGATCACCAGGAACTGGAGTTACAGACAGTTGTGAGCTGCTGTGTGGGTGCTGGGGTTTGAACCCAGGTCCTCTAGGAAGCAGCCGTGCTCTTAACTGCTGAGCCATCTTCCTAGTCCATGTCTGACGTGCCCACAAAGTGCTTTCTAGATCTGTTCTTAACTGCCATCCTAATGTTTCCTCTTTTATTTGATACGATATAGTATTTTTTTAAGTAGCTAAATGAATGTATCCTGTAATAATTATGGATCACTTTAGACTAGTGAATGATTTAAACAAATCTACATTTGTATCTTTTTTGTTTTCTTTTGAGACAGAGTATCCTTATGTATCTGAGGCTGGTCTCAAACTCTCCATCCTCCTGCCTTGGCCATGTAGGCTCTGCAGTTCCAGGTGTGGCCCTATTCTTGGCCTCTATTAGGTCATCTTTCATTTCAGTAGGAGAGCAAGTATTTTCTAGTTAATTATTTTTGATACAAATAGCATAATGAAAGCAAAAAATTTGCTATTTTAATTTTTTTTTCACCTAGAATCTCCTTATACATCCTAAGTTGGCTTGGAACTTAGACTCTTCCTGCCTCAGCTTCCTGAGTGCTAGGGTGTGGCTATGTGCACCATGCCTGGCCTGATAATTCCAACTTTGTGCTTTGCTTTTTAGAGAAGAACCAAAGATGATACTTGGAAAGCCGATGAACTCAGAAGACACCTTAAGGTAATATATTTTAAAGACTTATTTGGGATTCACATGGAACCTTCATGGGCTTCTGGACAGTGTGACCAGGCTTACAACTTGCATAGCTTTGGTTACAAGGAGTTCATTTCAGAGGCCTTTTTGACTGAACGATGAAGCCAGGTATTTAATACTTCTGGAACTATTATGGGTTATAGTCCTGCTCTGGGTCTGAGGTGTTCTGTATGTTAGCCCAGTCTGGCAGGCCCACCAGCTTGAGTTTTGTGATTGAGATTTAGTCCTTCTGAAAGTTTCATAATAGAGGCTTAATTAATTAATTAGTTAATTAATTATAAACAGGGTCTCACTCTGTAGTGCAGGCTGACTTTGAATAGAAGTGGCTGTGATCTTCCTGTCCCATTCTCCTGAGTGTTGGGATTACAGGTGCCGCCCACATCTGGCTTTGCTGCTGCTGCTGTTGATACAGGGTTTCACTATGTAGCCCTGCCTGGCCAGGAACTGACACAAACCAGACTGTCCTCGAATTCCCAGAGATCCACTTGCTTCTGCCTCTTGAGTGCTGTGATTAAAGGCATGTGCACCATGCCCAGCTGGCTGTATTCTTTATGTGGTAACCAAGTGGTTCTTGCCTCAACAACTTTAAAACACAACTTAATTATCTCTTTCTACTATAGGTTGTATTTTACTGATGGCATTTCATGTTTAATTTGTCAATAAACATGAACATCTCTGATACACGGGGTGATTGCTAGTTAGCATATTTGTAGAAGTGTTAAGTAGGACTCCAGTTAGTATTTTAAGAATATTCATTCACCTCCACCTCCCATCTTGCTGGACTGAGAAAACAGCTGCGGCCAGTGATTTTTATAAAGTGTTTTAGATGAGTCTTTCTGTCCAGATAGTGGAAGTCAATGCACATGTACTTTCATAGTCAAGGAAGATCTTCCTTGTGTTGTTTTAGGCTGTACAATCAGGTAGTCCCAAGGAAGAAAAGAAACTCAGAGAAAAGAAGTTGCACAAGGAGTCAGAGCTGGGCCTTTTAGAATACAGAGAACACAAGAGCAGGGACCCAGACCGAGAGGCCCGACACAAGGAGAAGCTTGCTGAGAGAGACCTTCACACCTCCACAGAACATCTCCGTGGGGAGAGAGATCGGGAGAGGCACAAGGAGAGGAGGAAAGAGGCAAAAGACCGTGAGAAAGACAAGCTGAGAGAGAGACATCGAGAGCAAGATACAGAGAAGCCTCACAGTCGAGGCAAAGACAGAGAGAGAGAAAAAGACAGAAGAGCCAGGAAAGAAGAGCTCAGGCAGACTGTTGCCTACCATGACCTCCTGGGGCGAGAGGCGCGTGGCCGGCAGATGCTGGAGAGAGTGGAAAAGAAGGTCCACACAGGTGCGTCTCTGTGTGGGATTCACCCCAGCTGCTTGCTAGTTAGCTATATTTATTTCACTCCATTGACTTACTGACTGATTGTGTGCATGCCTTCCACATTGCTGAGATGGGGTCTCTGTCTGCACATTATGTACTTTAGGCTAGCTGACCTGAGAGGTTCTGGCTATTCTCCTCTCTCCACCTCCCATCCTGCTATAGGAATTCTGGGATTACAGCTGTCTGCAACTGCATCCGGCTTTTCATGGGTTCTGGGGTCTTCGGACTCGATTGGCTGGTGTTTTTACTCGCGAAGCCCCTTTCTTGGCCTATATTTTGCTTAAAAGTTTTCACTGTTTGAAGCATTTCCCCTTTCAGTTCATCGTTGATTTTTCTGTCAGGTTTTCATGGATGCTTTAGCTTTAGACCTGAAGTTGCCGGTTCCTATTCTCTATTTGTTACTATGACTTTTTTTTTTTTTTTAAATTCAGTCAGCAGGGAATCATTTTCATAGTATTTACTAGTGTTTCTACTTTTGAAACTCTTTTCTTGATTTATCATCTCAATAAATCTTAGTCTCTGTGGATAAGCAAAAATAAAGTACTTTAATAAAAGTATCCCACCAAAATGTTAGTTTTATTGTAGTGTTGGGGATTTAGGGATCAAACCGAGGGCTGTTGTACGTGGTAGGCAAGGACTCTACCACTGAGCTAAAGCCCTGCCCTTTGGATTTTCTTAATTGTAAGCTAATGTTGCTTCTCGGTGATAGCTGACTTTTCTGTATTGGGTAGTCCTCTGGACATTAGCAATTCCTGGGCGGTTCATGAGCCTCCCCTGTGGCTTCGCTTGCAGGTTGTGCGGAGCCCTGTTTCCCCACTTGCAGTGTCCAGTGCGCTTCAGCTCCCCTTCATGTGCTGTTTGTGAGGCCCCTCCCCACTTCCAGGGGAGCACAGACTCCCAGGGGAGCCAGCTTGTCTCAGTGACAGATTGGGAGAGAAGAAGAATTGTATCTGTTCCTAGCCTGCCATATTCAGCTTCTACTTTACGTTTAGATACTAGCACTTGTTACTCTTGAGTTTTGAGACATGTCTTGGTTGAAGAATGTTAAAATGCAAATTAATGAGCATATGTGCAGTCATGAAGTGTACAGCAGCATTATCAGGTGGCTTTTTTGATAAGGTAAAGTTTGGGAATATTAAAAATATGCTGTTGTATTTTTTTAGCAAGTAAAGTACGAATTGAGGAGCGAGAAAGGAGAGATGAAGATTCTGAAAGAGGAGATGAAGACAGAGAAAGAAGATACCGCGAAAGAAAGGTACAGGGCCGAGCCTGAGCTCCGGCTTTCCATCTGGCCAACAGAGCATTTGGGAACATTGTGGTAATCTGATTAAGAAGGGAATGAAACTTCTGTCATTTTCTTTTTTAAAATACATTTTCAACTTCTAATTGACACACAAATAAAACCACATTTCAGCACAAATAAATATCGCCATAGAAGGGATTTCTGCTGTGCCCAGTGTGGGTGTTTCTTGTGGAAGTTAACCACCCTTCCATTAATTACTGCTTGTGTAACACTGTCTAGGGACAAGTCTTGGGCAGACTCTAAAGGCTTAACTCTGCTGTGCACTTAAGATGCTATTTTTTTAAAAAAAATTTATTTGAGCAATCTTATAAGTAACTGCAAATTATGACAAAACAAGTCTGTCCTTTGGCAGACAGAATGCTTCACAAACCGTTTTCCTATTCCACAGTGATGTAAATAGTTGTCTGGGTTTTGTTGTGGGTCTATAAAGGTCCTTTAGACTTAGCTTTTTAATTCCCATAGTTTGTTTTGACAAGTGATCTCAGGTACTGACCTGCCTTTAAGGCTGAGGAGCTCAGACAGAGCAGCCTAATTTCTCTAGAAATACTGTCCTAGTAGAGATACACGGGGCGACCAGAGCTGAAGAGAACTGAGGAAGGAGCTTACGGAGACTCTCGAATGTCCCCCGGTTGGTGAAAGGAACATAGAGAACTGAGGCGTGACGTAGGAGTGAGTGAGCGTAGTGACCCTTGGCTGGGCTGGATCGAGTCAGGCTTGCTCAGGGTCTGCCTTGAAGGTCTGCTCCGAGATGGAATCAGAGTTAGGATACCATGGCAATAACTGCCCTCAGGAGTGACTCAGTGAACTTTGGTGGTGGTGTTGGGACAAAGACCTGACCAAATGATAGCTCCTTGTCTGGGTGGGAATGAGGGACAGTTAAGGGAAGGTGGCATACTGTGTCACTGCATGGAGCAGCCGCCGCCTGCTGCAGGTGTTCTCCACAGGGACTGCCTTTCCTCAGACGTCACGGAGACTTTGCAGCAGGGACTACAGGACTGTGGAGCTAAAGGTGAAGGGAAAATTAAGAATGTGGTGGAGCAGGAAGGAAGGCAGATCCTGTTTGCTTTGCTGTGTGTCTGCACTAGTTTTCTGTTACTATAGTAGTATATCCAAGGAAATCAGTATATAAAAAAGAAAGATTGACTTTGGTTCATAGTATTGGAACTTTCAGCCCATGACTGTTGTGGGGTGGTGCCACGTTGTAGGACAGCATGGTGGGGCAAAGCTACTCACACCCCAAGTCAGGGAACAGAGAGCAGGAGGGAGGGGTAGGAAGAGATGAGGCCCAGAGCCCCTCGGCCTTTCACGTGGCTGCACCTCGTGCAGGTCATGGTACCTCCCAGCAGTGACACCCTGGAGACCAAGCCTTAACACGGGGCACCCAGACCATCATCCTGGGGAGTTTTGCATTTTGAATGTCAGAGAGGGCGTCTAGGCTTAGATGCTGTTGTTCTGTAGTGCTTGTTGTTGGCGTGGATGAGGATTGCTTTCCTTCCGGGACAGAGGATTGAGGATTTGGGGATACAGAACAGTGCCAGCTGTATGATTTTTTTTTTCTGCTTCTTTCACCATAGTACACAGAGACAGTGCTTGTCACCCCTTTGCTCATGATTTCACTGTTGGTTTCCAAGCTGCAGTATGGAGACAGCAAAGAGAACCCTCTCAACTACTGGCTGTACAAAGAGGAGAGTGAGAAGAAGCACAGGAAGGCAAGAGATGCAGATCGGGAGAGGAGGCACCGAGACAGAAGCAGCACGAGGGAGAAGAGGGAGAAACACTCGAAGGAGAAGGGGAACTCGCTCTCTGACAGGGAGACGGAGGAGAGACCCCGAGAGAAGCGGCACAAGGAAGGGCTTCATCATGACGAGGAGAGGCGCCGAAGTCACTCGGACAAAAAAGAGAGATCTGCCAAGGAAGAGCACAGGAAGAGGGAAGCCAAGGTACCATCTCCCCTGGCCACCGCCTGCATGGTCGTCCTGAGGTCGCCGTGTAGCGAACATTGCTCAGTGTAGCCTGGTAGTGTTAGGATCTGCTGTCTGATACCCTGTTAGGTTTGGTCACTGGACGAAACACCTGACAAACCAGTGAAGGGAGCACGCTTTATTTCTTCATCTGGTGTTTTCAGAGATTCATCGTGGTGGGGAGAGAACAGCCTGTGCTGCAGCCTGTTAGGCCTCCAGCGTATGCGACGGTGCCACCCACGTTAGGTGGGCCTTTCCCTGCTTGAGCTTAACTCTCTGGACACATCTTCATGACACAGTCCGAGCTGTGCTTTGTAAATATTGTAGGAACTTCTCTATTTAATCAAGTTGACGTAGTTAACCATCAAAATGGTTATGACATATGAAAATGTGACTTAGGTCAATACTTTGTAATCAATAGAGGGAGATTACTAATCTTTTAAAAAGTATGAACTCAAATCTTTTAGATATGTGGTGAGTGTACTGCCCCCTACCCCGACGGATGTGAGGTCTCGCTGTGTTGTGCAGGCTGGTGTGGAGCTCGAGTGATCCTCCTGTCTATCGTTCTCATCCTTATATATATATATTTTTTTAAAGACAGTGTTTCTCTGTGTAGCTTTGGAGCCTGTCCTAGAACTCACTCTGTAGAGCCAGTTGGCCTTGAACTCACAGAGATCCGCCTACCTCTACTCTGCCTCTTGAGTGCTGCGCTCAAAGGTGTGTGCCACCACTGCCTGGCCTGCCTCTGTCTTCCAATCACCATAGATTACTGGTGTTTGCCATCACAACCAGCTGTTAATGTACATTTAACAGAAAATTAAAAATCTGTCATTAAAACTTGAAATTTAACATTAGAAAGGTAGCTATTACTTTTAAAGGAGAAAGTGATCAAGCTACTTGTTTGAATCAATTTGAATCAGAATTGATAAACAGTTTACAAAAATGAATAAAACTGTGTAGCTGCTGATTGTATAGATTCTAGTTTCCTCCTGTATGCATTTACTTCATCATTCTAGTCTGCATTTTCTGGGACCCTCTGTGGCCACTTTTGTTCTCAGATACATACTTTGAGCTGCTGTTTCTACAGAACTTAAACAATTGTCCTGTACCGGTCACATGTATATTATATAATAGTCACTGTAGAATAACCATCCCTCAAACATTTATCATTTGTTTATGGTGAAAGCTTAAAGTCCTTTTAGTTTTTTAATGTGTATAGTATGTTCTTACAAGGGTATCTCTGACAATAGATTGTTATGTTGTTATGTTTATAAATACTAATCAGCAGCACCACACAAACCCTAGAAAACATGGGTTTCCAGCCTATTTGCAGTAGTTAAATTTATGATTGAATTTTTTGTTTCATGTTTGACTTTTGCTTCCAGGAACCTGAAAAGGAAGACCATGATTTAGAGGCTACTGGGACTGAGGAATATCTGGCCAATTTTGAAGATGATTTTGAAGTATGTATAAAATTTAAATTGTTCCCAGTTTAACAATGTATTCTTAAAAATTAGTGCATGTGTAGTATTTTTTTTTTTTTTTTTTATCGAGACAGGGATTCTCTATGTAGTCCTGGCTATCCTGGAACTTGTTCTGTAGACCAGGTTGGCCCTGAACTCAGAGTTCACTTACCTCTGCCTCCCAGGTACTGGCATTAAGGGTGTAGCCACCACTGCCTGGCACATGTGTAATAATTTAGTAGGCCTTATCTCTCTAGTCCATGTCTGTTAAGTTTTTATGTAGATCTGGTTATTACCTGTGCAAAGCTCACTATGTTCCCACCAGTGCTTGTCCTCACCGTGTTTGGTAATTAAAGAGTTTTATAGTTTAACCTCATTGTAAGTGCGCTACATTCAAACACGTGTGTGTGTGTGCATATCTCACTATATGTATGCACAACCCTTCACAATCTTAACACAAGGTTTATACGTTATTAATATTTCTTAGTATACATGGTTCTATATCACATGGCTGGTTTTCAGAAGAACACAGGCAGCAGTGTATTGCAAATTTACAATCCAGCAACATTAAAATCAGTGCATTGTAAAATCTCCCTTAGCCATAATAAGGGTTTTGCTTATTTTAAATTATAAATTGTGATGTTTTGTTGTATGTGAGTATTAATTCAATTGCTTTAAGGGTGCCAAAATTTTTATTATTGTTCATAGGATTACGAAGATGACTTTGAGGTTTGTGATGGAGATGATGACAGCAATAATGAGCATGACTCTAGAGAAAAAGCCGAAGAACTTCCTCCAGCCCAGAAAAGGGAGATACAAGAAATTCAAAAGGCAATCAGTGCAGAGAATGAAAGGGTTGGAGAGTTATCTTTGAAACTGTTTCAGAAGCAAGGTCGAATGGAGTATGAGAAGGAGTCCTGGGCAGGTATGCACAGGGACACTTAAAACCGGGAAACATGTTCTGGACGCTATGTAGACATTTGCTGAAAAGTCCCACAAGGTGGGCAGATGTTATACTTGATACATCAAGTAATCCTATGCTTTGTGCCTCCCTGAGCTCCACCTATGGCACAAGTCTTGTGTGTTAAGGGTGGCTATGAACTGTCAGTCACTGTTGGTGAAGTTTTCCTGTCCCAACTGCCTGCTCCCAAATAACTGGCAGCTGCTTCCCAAATAACTGACTCAGAGATTCAATATAAATTATAAATGCTCAGCCAGTAGCTTGGGCTGATTACTAACTAGCTCTTACATTTTAAGTTAACCCATATTTCTTATTTACTCTCTGCCATGTGCCAGTACCTTTATTAGCATGGTACATTCATCTCCTGCTCCTTCTGCATTTGGCTGGCAACTTTAGACTCCACCCTTCCTCATCCTATCATTCTTAGTTTGACTTTCCCACCTAACTTTATCCTCTTCAGTTATTGGCCAGTCAGCTTGTTTATTAAACCAATCACAGTGACAAATCTTCACAGTGTACAAAGGGATTATTCCATAGCAAGTTGCTGTTCTCCATGTATATCTGTGCATATTGCCTGTGCTGTTAACCTCTGGTAATGTCCTCCTTGAATTGTCACCAAGCAGCGGTCACATTGTTGCCAGGAGGATTGGGCTATGTGTCAGCAGAAGAGCTCCATGGGGCAGGTGACAGGGCTGGCTAGCCCCACAGAGGCCCAAGAACGTCCTACAGAACAGAGGAGAGCCCTGTGAAGTAGCTGTTAGGCCCAGGATGGCACTCACAGCATGTCAGGAAGCACACTGCCTACTGAACTTTTTCCTGAGGAATTTCCTTTATGAAATTTGAATTGTATTTTCTAAAAATTCTTGACATCTGGGCAGGATAAGTTATGAGAATGAGAGTAAATAATTTAAATCACTTAAAGAGTTATGACATTTAATAAAATATTTTCTTTTGAAATAGCACAAATGGGAAAATATTAGACTTATCAGACTAAATAATCTTGTAGTCTGCAATGGATAAAGCTAATAGCAATTAGTTATTACTACAGTGTAATAATGCAAGTGGAAGTCTGGAAGAGTAATCAGCAATCACATTGTGTGCCTACAAACTGTTGGGCAGTATGGATACTTAGTGCTCTGTAAATTGAGAGCTAGAAACATGAAGGCCAGGGCTGAATGGGCTTGGCAGAAGAAAGGACCCAGCCTTTTTACTGTGTGGACTAGCTATAGCCCAGGTGTTGGTACCATGGACTCATGATGGAGAGGCAGTGTACCTCGATCCATGTAATAAATGCATGAATAACCTTTTCATTTCATACATTTTTCCTTGGCATGATCTCTTCCTTAGCCTACTTAATAAGATTAATTGTTCACTCTCACACATATTACTCCCTAGAAAATAGGAACTTTGGTTTTGGCTCTCTCAGCATTAAACTAGTACCAGGGGACAGAGTGGAGGTGATTACAGTGACAAAGTCATGTTCTGTGCTGTAGGTGGAACTCAGAAGAGGTTTAACAGTGCTCGTTCTTGTACTGTTTGAGGGTTTCAATCTTGACTTTTAATATCAGCTAGCTGCGTGAGCTTGAGCAGGATTCTAGTTTCCTTTCTGTTGCTGTGATAAGATACTGAGACCATAAGCAATAGGGGAGGAAATGATTTGTTTGTATACACTTCCAGGTCACAGTCCATCACTAAAGGAAGTCAAGGCAGGAACCCAAGCAGGAGCTTGCAGCAGAAACACTGGAAGAATGTTGCTTGCTGGCTCGCTGCCTGACTCATTCACCAGCTCATGCTTAGCTAGCCCAGGACTACTGGCTTGGGGATGGTGTCGTCCATAGTGGGCAGAGCTCTTCTACATCGGTTAACGTAGTCAAGCCAGCCTTTACAGACATGTCCACAGACCAACCTGATACAGTTACTTAATTATGATTTTTTTAAGGTGATTCTAGGCCGTGTCATGTTGACAGTAAAAGCTAGCTAGGATAGACAGTTAACATCTCTGCTTTTCAGTTTCTGTAAGGGTAAGACCTCCTCTAGATTGATAATTAAATAAGTTAATACCATACAACATACAGTTTGTAGTAGCAAACTGTACCCGTTTGGCTAACCACAGCTGTCATAGAGCTGGTTTAGGAGAACGTTCTGCTGCCTCCTGGGGTTTATTTGCTTATAAACTTCTCATCTTACCATTTATTTTTGTGGCTATAAGAAACTGATAAATACTTTTTTGCAGTGCACCGGCGTCAACCATAGTGTCTGAAAGAGTTTTGACAACTCCAAAAGGCATATCTCCATTGGTGAATGAGTGCCCAGTGCTGAAGGGTCCAGAGGTGGCATCTGTGACTTTAAAGACAGAGACAGGTGTCCTCATTTTAGAAGCTGGGACAGCTATTCTCTCAAGGTTGGGTTGGAGCTTTGCAGGTGGCATACTGATGTTCACAGCATGACCTACCCCATTAGTGTCAAAACTTGTACTTTGGTGTGGACCAGATTCATGGTCTCCTCCAGAACCACACCCTCCACATCACTGGCCCTATGCTTTGAGGATTAGTGAGATTATGTACACAAAAGGCCTCTGAAGGTATATAAGCCACAAGATGGGTCTATGTCTTAAACTCTTGCTAAGTGTAAATACATGTCCAAGAGGATTGAGGAAACAGATTAATATACAATTAAAATAAACATGTTGATACTAGAGAAATTTAGGAACCCTTAGAAGAAAGTGGTGGATTGTGGGTGATTGTTTCCATCACAAAAGATAGACTAAGGGGTTGTTTTTTACAGTATGAGCCTTTTCTGTTAGCCCACTAATGTGGACATCATGTCTTTTGAAATTTCAGTGTTCTGATGAAGCACATAATTTTCTTACTCTTAACTTTCACATATAATTTTGTCATCTGTGGACACCACACACACACACACACACACACACACACACACACACACACACACGTTCCCCCAGTCTTATCACTGCAGGTATTCCAAGCTCAGTAGATACTGTATTTTCTCTTCTCCATACATCCTCATGATTAAGTTTAGTTTGTGAATTAGGTATAGTGAGAGGTGAACGATAGCAGAACAGTACAGCAGTCTGTTATAACCAAAGCCAGGTGAATGTGGGCTTCTCTCAGTCAAATATTTTATGATCCTCTACTTACCCATCTTGTGTTGATAGGAGGCGATGGAGTGATTATCTAAATTGAGATGAGTGACATGGGTACTGGGACATATCTAGACTACTACTTACCTGACAATAGTATGTCAGAAGGAGGATCATCTTTGGGTGACTCCAGATCGTTGGGTCTTGATGACCAGTGGTTGTGGATCAGGAGCCAACAGTGTCAATGGCGAGGAGTCTCAGTTGTTGTGTAAACATTTTTGGAAGAACATTTTAATGGGAAGTAGCATTTCCTCCTACCCCATTAGAAGGTTGCTGCTGAGGTCATCCTGTGGTGATCCTGAGGGTGATTTTCATGCTGGGTTTTATGTGAGTCATTGTCCACAATTTTGTGTTTTAGTATCTGTGCAATTGAAAATGTTACAATAGTGTTGATCAGTTTTGGTAATGTCCACCTTGCTGGTTGTATTTCATCTTCATCTTTCTATGCTCTGTAGGTAGTTCACAGGTTCTTCCAGAACCTCATTTGCTGATATTCTTCTATGGCCTTCAGTATTTTCTTCTACCTTTTCACTGAGAGCTTAAAATCCTGTTCCTCAGCTTGGCTTGTCCTGAATGTTGTCTGTGACTTCCCAGTGGCTCTTGGTGCCACTCCATCAGTCCTTCTAGCAGTCTCCAGTTTTAACTCATTGTAGTGTTGTATGGTATTGCATCAATTTAATGATTCCCAGCACCAGACTGTGTCCCCATCAGGACCTATGTCAATTATGGTCATATGCCGGACAGGCATATGTGGTCTTGTCAAGCACAGAGCTGTCATCCGAAGGGCCTGAAGCAGTGTGGTGTATTTGGTATAAAAATACACCCTTGAGGTTTTCATTTTATCGACAGATTCTGGTGGTCAGGTGTGCTGTTATTGTTAGTAGGGCTTTAAATACCAACCCTTTTCCTCCCAAGTCCCCCCACCCCCCTGTACTTCTTAGATAAAGCATTGGTGGAATCATTCCATAAACAAGATGGCTGTCACCTACACTCTGACTAAGTTGCTGGAACATGTCCAAGTGCTTTGCTTTTGTGAATGTGAACTCCTGGCTCTGCACACTGCACCTGACTTTGTCATGTACCCTGTTAGGGCACTTCGTGTAGTGCCAGATTGATCCATGGTTTCATGTTTTAAGCCCTGCTTCCTTCTTTTGCACATTTTTGTTGGCTTTTGTTTCTTTGGTAATTTCCTTGTATAGCCCAGGCTTGTCTTCAACTCTTAATTTTCCTGCATCAGCCTTCTGAGTGCTAGGATTGCAGGCATATATCTGCCTCTTCACAGTTTTGTGAATGTAGTTTCCACCTGGCATCTTTCAGAAGAGCCTGGTTTCATTGCAGTTGAAGACTTGCTTCAGGTGGTGTCCTTCCTCCTAACCAGCTTCTTCACCTGCAGGCGAGGGGGACCCTTGCTGAGGCCTTCATAGACCAAGTGCTTTCTGAAGGGTTGGTTTGCTTTTACTTTCTGAGTGTCCTGCATATGTGCATACACATCATACATGGGGAGGTCCTAAGAGGGCATCAGATCCTCTGAAACTGGGATTATGGACATTTGAGAGTGAGGACCCAAACCCAGGTCCTCACCAAGAGCAGCAAGGGCTGGAGCACTGAATGATCTCTAGTCCTCAAGTGCTTTCTGATACCACAGTTTGCCGTCAGCTTGAACACATTTCTGTTCATGTTCTCCAACACAACTCGAGTGCCTTGTCCCTCTTAATTAGGCTCACACCATGTACTGGTGTGGAAACTTCTGCAGGTTAAGATGCTGCAGCACATGTAGCATGAATTTCTTATTCATATTTTCATGGATGGAGGATTTGATTTTACTGTTGAACTCAGCAGCCTTGGGGTTTTTTTCTTTCCTTAAATTGAGGACATTCACATTTTTATTTTAAGGAAGCTCTTTTGAAAATGTATTTGCTTGTGTGTATGTGTGTGTGAGAGAGCATGTGCTTGTGATGGTGTTTATGTTGGGGTCAGAGGACAGCTTTCTAGAGTTGGTTCTCTCCTTCCATCTTGTGGGTTCTGGGGATCAACTCAGGTGGTCAGGCTTGTTGGTAAGTGACTTTATTTGCTATGCCATATGGTTGCCCTTGAGGAAGGTTCCTTTTTGGTAAATCCATATTGCTATTCTTGTCCTTTTAGGGCATCTTTCAGGGTTCCCTGAGTGTTAGCAGTGTGATGCCAAGAGAGCTGATCTGATAACTGTGACTGAGTTGGGGGCAGGGAGCACCTACAGCCTGCCTATACCGAACGGAAGGACCGTTTACATTCTAGACAATGCATTGTGAGAGTTCGTCAGGCTACCCAGAACAACATGCAAGGGAATGCTTACAACTGCTGGTTTTGGAATTACTCAGTTAATAATGTTGAGACCACAATTGACTGTAGGTGAATGGAGTCTTAGAGAATGAAACCACGATTGAGAGTTTACTGTATATCTTATTTCTTTTTTCAGACTACGTAGGATAGGAACAGAAAACTATATTTTATACATACATTCATAAGTATTTCTAAAACTCGTACTGGTATGATTTATCAATTTCAAGTAAAAAATTATTGAATATGATTTTATATATGACTATAATTGTTTTACCTTTTTTTTTTGCTTGAAGGAACTGTTTCATTGTCACAAAACAGCCTTTTTCCCCCTATGCAGATGCAAATGATTCCATCTCCAGAACCCCTGTTTGTGGGATTTTTGTGGATTTTGCAACAGCCTCACATCGCCAGAAGAGCCGGAGTCAGGCTCTCAAGCAGAAGTAGGTATACTGAGGAGCTTGACACAGGTGCTTGTGTGCGTGCATGTCCTGCTGTGGATGGAATCCAGGTTCTTGTGCACTCTAGGTGAATGTCCTTCCATTGAGCTGACCTCAGCTGTAACTTTGTGTTAGTGCCTTTTATGTCCCTTTCCTCAGCATGGTCTTAAAGCTAGAGTTTCCCATGTTTCATTGTTGACTGTGTAGGTGAATTGTCTGGATATTGAACCCAGTATTTTGTTTATTAGGCAAGCACTCTACCTCTAAGCTGTATCCCTAGCCTGGTCAGTTCTTTAATTAGTATTACAAGTCTCTTTGTGTTCATCTCTTATTCTGGTTACCGTGTACAGTTCTGGTATACTAGGTGCTTGTTATCTAATGTCTGCAGTAAATTCATGGCTGATTGTTGTGGACTCAGCTCAGGAGTCCATGGTCTGTTTTGACTCCAACATAATCACAACCATACATTTCAGATCTGGTGGACAGATTCTTGCTAAGGCAGATTGAGCTTGGCTCATGATGCATTGCGGCTCTGTGGCACTGATCTTTTGAAATATAGGTAGAAACCTCCATGACCTAATGGTTTTTGTATTCTTATATGCCTTTAAAACTATCAGCATGTAAATGATACCAAGGTCTGCCACCAGCTCAAGCATTAATTAGACCCCTTTGAAGCATGCATGGCTTTATATAGCCTCTGAGTGCCTGGATGGCTGAATGTGGGGAAATACTTCTCTAGGCAGTCCTGTGTGGGCAGAGAGCCCTAGAATACTCATCTCAAAGCACAGTCTTTCAAACGAGTTAAATAAATTTATAACATTGGTCCTGCAGTGGCTGGGGGACCATAACTTTTAATTTTGGCCTCCCACAAAGTCTGTGACAGTTGTGATCAGGGACATTGAACCATAGTGGCTACAGAGCAAGGTCTGGAGCCACAGAGAAATGTTACAAGCAGGGTTAGAGGGTTGGGGAAGAAGAAAGCTTTTTTTTCTCCTGCCTTCTTTCCTTAGTCTTCCACCAGTTGGGCCTTGAATGACCAGTGAGTCAATAGAAAAAAGTTATGCTGCCAGTGCATGAATGAAGTGTATTCTGTTAGTAGGCTATAAACGTATATTCACTCAGTGATGAATACTTTCTTGTGGAGTAGATGGAATGTTAAAACAATGACAGTGTCCCAGTGTCCAATGCAAGCATAGAATAAAATCTTGGCTGTAACAACCTGACAGGACCTTTGAGGAGGCAGTTTTCTATGATTATGAAATGCATCTACCCAGTGACAGATGCTATTGAGCAGTGTACAGTTGTCAGAGCAGCATTCCTTTCTGAACTAGGAGTTTCACAGGATGTGGACAGGACTCCGACCTCTTTCTATGACGAACAGTTTGTATTAAAAAAAATTCTTCAGCTGAAACCAGCTGTGAAAGTTGGATCTAAAACAACAGCAGTATGCTCAAACTCTGAGATGGCTGCATGAACTAGTAACAGCTGGGACCACCAGGACCCAAAGGACTAAGCTCTACAAGACAAGTGTAGAGTGCCAACCTTGTGTTGCTGCTGTATTCCCATTCCAGGGGCTGTATGTGTCTCTCAAGGTGGTCAATTCAGGTAGAAAGCAAGAGTAGGAACTCTGAACATTCACTTAGGGCTGGGGAGATGGAAAATGTTTAGGACTTTGAAGTAGGAGAGCCTTTGCTAAACACCCCTGACTTTGGTTGACACCCCTAAACCTCCATGCTAGGAATAAAGGCAAGGCTGAAATAGATCTGACATCACTGCATGGCGCTGAGCCTCTGAGCATCCCAATGGGACCTGTTGAGTGTGACCTACTTGGATTCTCCTTGCCAGGAAGAAATTAAAAAGAAAATATCCAAAATTCCTACAGAATTTTCTACTCATTGTCTGTTGTCCAGTAAATTACTAGACACATCAGAAATTGGGATCATATAACTAAAACCAAGAGTGAAAAACAAAGGATAGTAATAGGTCCATGTATGATCTTGAGAGTAAATAATTTGATCTGGATTTTTAAAATAAGATTATAATAACATGTGATTAATGTGTGTATAAGTAAATTAACAAGCAATATATTTGATCAGAACATTGAAATCAATGAGACAATCAAATTTTGAACTCTTCTCCAAAAGTACAATAATTGAAACTAAAAATTGATTAGTTCAATAGCAAGTTATTAGAGGTGGAGAGAGGACAATGGGAAGTTTCCAACTTGAAGAGAAGATATGGAAGGGCTGATAAAGAGACTACACAGTCGTGACACAGAGTGAGACTCATCTGACATGGATAATCGAATCCCAGGAAGGACAAAGAGAAGGACCGGGCAGAAGCTGTACTTTAAGACATGCTATCTGCAGATTTTCAAAAATCTATGAATGCAATCAAGTTAAGGCTTAAAAGGTTCAAGAAGCATAAACGTAGATAATAAAGAAGAGCAAACACAACCACAGTGGAGAGAATCCAGTCAGACTGCTGAGCACCAGATGCCAGGGGCGTGGGGAAGCTGCAGCTCGAAAGTTGGAGCAGACAGCTTCAGTGGGAGGTTTGCAAAGGAAAATACAGGCCATGGTGACAGACATGCTCCAAGTAAACAAGCCGAAAGTGAATAATGTCCTTTAAAAATTAAAGTAAAAGCTACACATTTTCAGACCTACAAAAACCATGAGAACTCCTTGCTCACAGGGAGAGTGAAGAGGCTTGATATCAGTGGTTCAAGCAGCCATGCCAGCAGCCTGGGAAAAGGCAGCAATTAATTAGAAATTAAAAGGAATGAAATAAAATGTAAGAGCAAAAATCTGTAACATGGAAAGCATTTATAATAAATTTAGCAAAGGCATACTTCCTGTGCCTTTTGTCCCCCCAGAGCCACCAGCCTTTTGGGTTACACAAGCTCACTGTGGACAGATGCTCTTCAGTCATCTCAGCAACTCAGATGTCAATGCCTCAGATACCCTCACAGACACTTTGGGATAGCCCAGCTACCCCAGTCACATGATGACTCATCTGGATGTCTGTTTCAGCAAAGAGGCAGACTCATGCTTTTGAATAGCCACCTTAGTATCCCTAAATCTTGTCATCCATCACACAACGATACCCAAAACGTGTAATACCTTAGAATTAGGAACACAGGGTTGGGTTAACATCAACTCATGTCATTATCACCTTCCTAGAACAGAAAACTATGTAGTCATCTCAACAAATACAGACGACAACAACAGCATCCAACATTACAAAGAGTAGCACATACTATGAAGACCTAGGAAATTAAAAAAAAAAAAAGTGTTCTATTTTTATCCCAGTAAGGGTGTGTGTGAATTCATACCTTTTAGGATGCTGATTCTGAAAATTATATAGAAGTACTAAGAGTCAAGAGTAGTGAAGACATTATTAAAGGAGAAAAGATTAGAGGCTTTGAACTCAGATGCCAAAGTTAATTACAAAACCCAGTGATTATGCTGTATTCTTAGCACAAGAAATCAGTCTGATTAAGTACAGGGTGGGGAGCATCAGCCATGGCACACTGTCACTGAGTGTGTGGTTGCTGTGCAGGAGTAGGGCAAGGGCGATTTTCTGTGGCTGATGGAGTAGATGAGTGTATAGAAACAGTAAGCCGAGCCCCGGCTTGAGCCACCCACACAGGGAAGATGTGGACAGCTGGGGAACGTGGGGTGTTCTTCACTGGCTGGGGAAAATAGCTGAAGGAATTTTGGAGACAGAATGGAAGGTAGTAAGTAGAAAGTTACAGGATAGTGTCCAGAGAATAAGATGATGGAGAAGTGAGAGCTGCTGTGAGGACTCAGTGTAAGTGGAGAAGGACAGGCGAGGAGAGAAGTGAGAACAAGTGTACTGAACTCCAGCAGTGGGGGAGTGCTGGTGTGTGGAAGACATAAAAGCTCTTCGTGCTCAGCTTGCTTTAGCCTGGGGGAGGAACAGTGGACAACTGAGGGTTGAGTCCAGGGCCCGTCACCATTAGGGTGTCTGGGAGAAAAGAAAGAAACCAGTATAAGTGGTTGGGAAAGAAGACTGAGGCAGCAGGAGGGACCAAGTGTCAGGCGTACCGCTGTCAGATGCTGTCCCCTGTGGGAATAGGCTGCTGTAGCCTCCAGGAGGATGTACTGTCAGAAATGTCATCGTACCAGCCGACACGCTAAATACTGAAAAAAGTGAATTATCAGTCATATGGTATACATATGTTGTAACTTTATCAACCTTAGTGTACTGCAATGGACCAATTACACATTTTGGTTCATGATATATTCACACCATTACTTTGTGACTGTTTTTATTTAGGTTTCCCCCCCTTTCTGCTAGGGCTCTAATTTAGGGTCTCTTATAAGTTAGGAAAATATTTGGCCACTGAGTTATACCCTCAGCTTCTATTTAATTATTTAAAATAATTATTGAGTACTTGAGACTCACTCTTATTACTTATATGTGACCCTAAGATACACCCTTCTGCATGTCCCTGAGTGTATTATTCAATTTAATTTTGTTTCCAATCTGTTTTAAAGGACACGAAGTGCAAAACTGCTCCGGCTTATTGATTTAGACTTTTCATTCACCTTTTCTCTCTTGGACCTACCACCAGTAAATGAGTATGACATGTATATTAGGAACTTCGGGAAGAAGAATACCAAGCAGGTTAGTAAAAGCTGTGTTACCTAATGGAAGTGTAGTGTGTGTGTGCACCTTGTGTCTGTTCTAGAATGTTAGAATTGGAATGGTCTCTGAAGGTTGCAGCTGAGAGAGTGTCCTCTATAACTTGGTACCATAAACTCAAAGAATGGAAAGTCTAAAGATAGCCCGGTGGGCATAATGAATGACTGGTATAGAGGACAGTGTCTCAGTTTCTTCTCTGATAAAATACCCTGACAAAAGCAACTTAGGGGGACAAAGAATTTATTTTAGCTCACAAGTCCAGGTTACCGCCCACCATAGCAGGGAGGTCTCAGCAGCAGGAACCTGAGAGAATTAGTCCCGTTACATCTGCACTCAGAAGAGTAGATGACAGATGCATGCATAGTTGTGCTCAGCTCGTTTCTCCCTGTTTATGCCATCCAGAACCCAAGCCCAGGGAACGGTGTCACCCACTTCTAGGCAAGATCTTCCCACATCAATTAGTGTTCAAGAAAGTCCCACATAGGCCAACCTATCCCAACCCCAAGATTACTCACCTTTAAAAAATTTTTAAGTTAGCTTTTTTTAAAAAATTGTGGTTGCTTTTATCTTCAGCAATGGCAGATTGCTCTGAAATTGAAGATAGATGTTAATTCTAACCCCTTTTTTTCTCTAAGGCATATGTTCAGTACAATGAAGATAATGTTGAGAGAGATGTTCAGACTGAAGAGATAGAAACCAGGGAAGTGTGGACCCAGCACCCAGGAGAAGGTGCCGCTGTATCTGGAGGTAATCTTGGTACTCTTGAGTGTTGAATGTCTACTCTCTTTACAGTAGGTTTCATTTTGTTACTTATTTCCTTTTTCTTGTGTGTTTCTTTTTGATGTGGTTGATAGTACATGACTGTGGAAGCGCCTTTTCATTGTTCCTTTGAAAAAACAAATTAGCTAATGTTAATGAATGAGATTAGAGCTGTTGAACCACTGGGAATCATTAAGTTGACCTAGAACCAGGGTCTGACCCCTGACCTGGATTTGTAATGAGGAGGGGAAGATACCATATTCCAAATACTCACCATATGACTGTAGGACAAACTCTGTTCTGAGACTCGGATAGCTCTCATCAGTATAGAATTTTTGCTTTTTAAGTGCAGTTTGAAGATGTGTTCCATTAGTGCAGACCAGAGTTTCTAGAACACAGATGTGCAGCTATCCAGATGGATTATACATTACTCGTTGATTTTTTTTTTTCTTAAGGAATGTCTCTGTACAGTAAGGAATATATCCTCAGGTAGACCTCACCGTAAGGAAGCTCTAGGCATTGTATCTCTTATTTCAAGCACCCCAGACAATAAGTGTTGCAGATTTCTCATCTGTAGATGCTTGACCTGTAACCTAAAACTGGCACCAGACACACTGGTTCCTTTTACTGTATTCCTTAATACAGTTGAGTTGGACTTAACTCATAAACTTACTATAGAACCATGTGAAATTGGAAACAGCCTCAAATAGAGAATGTAATGCGATGTTCTGACTTTTCCTAGGGGTCTCAGTATTTGCAACACTGCTTTGAATGCTGTGATTTATTAAGCATAACTGTTTTGAAGTTGACTTTATTAACTTAATAAACCTACATTTTATTGTAGGTAGTGAAGAAAAAGACTTCTCTGATGTCATGGTTGTGCCAAAGATTGACACTCCACGGTTGTCTAGTTTTCTCCGGGCAGCATGCCAGGTACATTCTGTGTTGCATGTCCTCTTCTATGTTAGTGCTTAAGGGTTCATTATTTTCAGAAATAGTGCTACTGGAATCTTGGAGCTTTGTGGCTTAGAATCAGTTCTCCATTTTCTTACAGATTATCAGTAATACTTTCATTAAGTTCTTGTATGTAAAATGACACTAGGTAAATATATATCACTGAAAATCCTGTGTTTTGTGGTTCTATACTTTAATAATTTCCTACAGTTGGAAATAATTATGGACTCTTAAGCCAAACATGTTAAGCTGGCAAAACAAGTGTAAATCTATACAGTATTTGTAAATAATAACCTCAAGACTTTAACAACTGGCTGTGGAAACTTCAAACAGTTGTGAGCTCCCATACTGCAGCACATGTCCCCTCACCTGGCTCCTTCCTTATCGTCCCCTTCTCCCATCATTCACCTCATTATTTTGAAACTAACTCTCTAACTTTTATTCCACATATATTTAAGTGTAGATCTCTAAAAGAGAAAGGTCTTTTGTTGATGTAAAAACACAGCTTTCACCTCAAAGGGAATAAGAAAGCTTATTTTAGAGCCTTGAGTGACCTTGGCCTGGGCACACAGATTTAGGTTACCCTAAATACCATGTTTAAACACGGCAAACAGTTTCATGAAGTTTTTATAGTTACAAAACAGAAGAAAATCCTAAATCAAAGCACTTTTCAGATACATTGTGAGAACCACGGGTCGGAGGGCCACAGCAATGGGAGGAAGTCTGTGCTGTGGGCCTCAGACACTGTCTGACGACATTCTTAGTCTCTGAGTTAGTAGACCTAAGGGTCATAAGGACAGGTACAAAGGTGGACAACGAAAGGCTTTCAGGAGGGCTAAAGAGATAACGTGAGGTAGTTTGACTGTGGACTTGTAATATTCCAACTCTCCACCCCTACAAAATTCCTTACCACAGGTGTGACCTACAAACATTGGTCATTTCAAATATATTAAGATATGAAGTTGATATCCTAATCTCTATGTTGTCTCTAACTTTTTATGTAAACTCAGAATTTAAATATGGAGCAGAAAAAACAGCCAATAGTGTTAAGCTTTGACAGGTAGATTTGGATCGAGTCTGTTCATCAGATTCTGTTATGATTACCTGCCAACTGCTTTGCATCAGTGTCTCAGTTACAGAGGGATTTGTGGCTTAGAAATAGAATGAGGCTGGACATATTTGTTATTATCGTTAGGTTCTGTGTTGGTGTGAAGTTTTGGGACTAAGGAGAGAGTCCTCGGTGCATTGCAGTGAGGTGGGGACAGGTGGGGACCGAGTCCAGCCTGCATCTCATGGCCTCTTCTGTGCACACCCCATTCCTGTCCCGTGGAGCCACAGTCCTGTCAGTCCTTACCACCATTTCTGCTCATTTCTAAGTCTCTTCACATTTTGGAGATGACCTAGTCAGATCGGTTGTAGACATTGAGTGCTGCTTAGGATGCGGTGAGTGATGGTTACCTGTTTCTCCTTAGTGCCGTTTGTTGGAGGGTGTTAGATATTCAGGCTTCCTCTCCCCTCTAAATTTTAACCTCATTTAGTGAAGGAAACAACATGTAAGATGAAATAATGACATCCTGTGGCTTTATATTAGTGTACTATTACTATGCAAAAAGGATATTTTTTTTTTTATGTTATGATAGGTAGAGCCAAGCATTTATTTGCAGAAATGGAATCTACAAATGATAATGCTGCTAGCATTTTAAGAAAGATGGTTCATCTTTGAGATGGTTTTTCTTTTTAAATTTTTAAAAATTATATATATATATATATATATATATATATATATATATATAATTTTTTTTTTTTTTTCAAGACATGGTTTCTCTGTGTAGTTTTGGAGCCTTTCCTGGATCTTGCTCTGTAGACCAGGCTGGCCTCGAACTCACAGAGATCCACCTGGCTCTGCCTTCCCAGGGCTGGGATTAAAGGCATGTGCCACCGCTGCCCTCCCTTAAAAATTATTTTTTTATTTTATTGTGTTTTGTCTTCCTGTCTATCTGTGTACCATATGTGTGCACTGTGATCCTGAAGAGGCCAAAAGAGTCCCTGGACTGGAGTAACAGGTGGTTGTGGCTCCCATGTAGGGCTGGGAATTAAACCCAGGTTCCCTGCAAGAGAGCCAACTCTCCAGTCCCTGCTCACTTATCTTTCAAAGGTGGTTGCTGTTTTGCTTGAAGAGGACCGTTTGGCAGCTGGACCCAGCTGGAATCCCCGGGCACAAGACAAAGCTCTGAACATCAGCGACAACTCCTCCCAACTAAACACAAACCTGCCGTTCCTTCAGGGTAGGCAAACACAAATATTTACATTGAAATAATGATCATTAATGTTACATATTTTTAAGTTGATGGGGTTTATTGTATATAAAATAGAGAAAGACCCAGTGGCTACAGAATTGCAAATGAATGGTGAGGATTATTTTCTTAAATGTATGTGTTAAATTTATAATTTTCATGAGTTAATTAGAAGAGGACTATTAAATTAAATTTAAATTAGTGAAATTTAGTAAATGGAAAATGAGATTGTCTGTGTTTGTTTTAAGTCTTGTAATTCTTTTCAAGTAGTAGTTACTCAGATAATGAACAGCTATGGAAATGGTAAATAGATAAAACATATGATTCAGAGTATTTAAACTAGTTTAAACAAACTGCATTTGCAGGGGCAAATTTGAATTTTTATCTCATTTATCATCTATCTCTCTATCTACCTAACCTACCTACCTATCTATCTATCTATCTATCTATCTATCTATCTATCTATCTATCTATCTATCTATCTATTATCTATCTATCTATTTTGATACACTGTCTCAGTTGTTAGGCAGGCTTTGAACTCTTGAGCCTCCTGCCTTGGTCTCCCTGGATTATAAACACACAAAAACAAGGCCAATGCAGCTTTCTAGTCTCATGTCTCTCATGCCTGCTGTAGTACAAAGACACATCTCCCAGCTGCTGCCTGCGGGCTTGAACTGACAGTGCTGACACTGACGGGGTGAGCCCTGCCAGCACGCCATGAGCAAAGTTTAAGTTTTGAGTTTTAGTTTTGCTCAGGCAGACAGAAAAGATTACAGATACACAGTAAAGACAGATTCAGATGGAAAAAACCTCTAACCGAGTTACAGTGTGTTTAAAAATGCACATAGGCTTGGGAGAGAAAAGAGAAATGGTATAGACAGTCATAAAACAAAAATAGTTTAAAAATAATAAAGTCTTTAAAATGAAGTAATAAAAAATATAATAAGCCACGTAAAGATGGGAAATACATGGTCTGGATTCTGTATGTTACTGTGTTGCCTTTAGATTTGACAACTGTTTTTGTTCTATATAGTTTTGCTGTGTTAAAGTTAAAGCCTTTTTATTTAGACAAAAAGGGGGAAACGTGGAAGATTCTTTTACAATGTGTGAATATATGTCACCGTGATTGGTTTAATAAAGAAGCTGACTCACACACAAAATAAATGAATGTAAAAAAAGAGAAAAGGCTCCTTATTGGTGCCACTGAACACTAGAAACCGGGCCTGTGAATGACTCAGTGGGTAAAGGCGATTGATGCACAAGACTGGCAATCATGAGAACCGACTCCATAAAGTTGTCCACTGACCTGGACACATGTGCTTGCCCCCTCCCATCATGTACACAAGCTAACACACACACACACACACACACACACACACACACACACACACACACACACACACACACGCACACAGTGGAGATCCAGTGGCAATGCTGGCAGAGTTTTGCTCGCCAATTGTGAAGGAGCACATATAACCATTGTCATCCCTTTCCTGGAGGAGGACTTCAGGCTGCTTGAGGAGGCAGCACTGAGGGGATGGCCGTGAGGGGATGCGGGGATGCGGGAGGACAAGTTTGATCCCAGGTACGGATGGTATGGTCTGTGAATTGGGAAACTAGTAGGCATGGACAGTAGGTGTCAGGTCATCACGTATAGTTTTAATTAGCTAGTCCTACAAAATTCTCACTAGACTATGGCTTAACATCCTACTGTTTGTCAATACCCTGCAACTGAGAACTGTAGGGAAAGCAGCGCTGCCTCAGAAGTCTTGGAATCCATTCTTAGAATGCTGCACCTGGCTTTGGATTAGAGTAGTTTTCTGTATGGAGTTCTGAGGGCTGTTTTAAAGAGAACTGAGGTTCCTAACAATAGTGTCCTAGCAGCATGCCATGGAAGGAAGGCCATTCCAGTCATTTCCAGTGTGGTGCTGAGTTTCCAAGTCCCACGCACTTGTGTGAGGAGCTGGTAGATGAGAGGAAGTGTGCTCTCCTGGCCTACACTTCTTTACAGAGAAAGAATTTCCTTTACTGAAGCCACAGGGTCAATGCGGACACAGAATTTAGGTTTACGCTGTAGGCGTTGATCACAACCCAGATTTGGAGTGAGGATCTAACTCATTAGGTGCAGTGCTTCTTGGCATGCATGAAGCCTGGAGTTCAGTCCTCAGCACTGCAGAATGTGGTGGTGCATGTCTGAGGAGTGGAAGCAGGAAGATCAGAAGTTCAAGGTGATCCTCAGTTATGGAGTAAGTTGAGGGAAACTAGAGATGTGTGGGAACTTAACAACAGCACGCTAGATTTTTTGTTCAGCTTTGAACAGACCGTGTTTGTTTCTTCATTGAATTACATTTTATGTGAGTATTTTGAAATGTTTAAAATGCTAAAGTGAAAATGTTTTTCTTATCTTCAGGGCGGAAAGTATCCTGTTTGCATGCCTCTCGAGTTCAGAGGCAGACTGTC
Source organism: Peromyscus maniculatus bairdii (assembly GCF_049852395.1). NCBI lineage: Eukaryota > Metazoa > Chordata > Mammalia > Rodentia > Cricetidae > Peromyscus > Peromyscus maniculatus. The sequence goes on along the minus strand of NC_134865.1, from coordinate 88,168,519 downwards.
GTCTCTGTTCATGACTTACCTGAAAAGGCATTTGCCCCATCTCTGGATAGCCGGCACCTCCTCTGTGTGTGGGATATTTGGCAGCCTTCAGGGCCCCAGAAGGTCCTGATATGTGAGTCAAAGGTATACTCAGGAGGAGTCTGTGCTTGTTTCCAGGAGGGTGGTGGCTGACAGTAAACATCACAAGGAGAGGGTGCAGAGATAACAGGCAGAATGGGGGCCCAAGTTGTGTCCTGTGTCTGGTGCCCTTGGCTCTACACAGGTGACAAGACACATTTATTCTGATTCTAGAAATTCACCGTTTAACAGGACATTTCTGACTGAGAAACCCAGGATTATCATGCAGGAGGCTCTCAGTCACCTGTAAAGTAGCAAATGAACATAGTTATAGTCTTTTTTTTTTTTTTTTTTTTTTTTTTTTTTTGTTTTTTCGAGACAGGGTTTCTCTGTGTAGCTTTGCGCCTTTCCTGGAGCTCACTTGGTAGCCCAGGCTGGCCTCGAACTCACAGAGATCCGCCTGCCTCTGCCTCCCGAGTGCTGGGATTAAAGGCGTGCGCCACCACCGCCCGGCTCATAGTTATAGTCTTAATAAAAACATGGTCAGGATGGCCACAGGGCTGGGATATTTGGGTCATGCCTTTTAGGTTCTGATTCTCTAGATGTCTTAATAGTCTTGTGATTTCTTTGTGTTTCTTTTTCTTTTCTTTCTTCTTCCCCCCCCCCCCCCCCCCCCCCGACAGGCAGGAAGCATGTAGTAACCCAGGCTGGCCTTGAATTCTCCATGCAGCTGAAGATGACCTTGAACTTCTGATCTCCTGTCTCTACCTCTTGAGTGCAGCATTATAGATGTGCCCTGCCATCATTGTGCAGTTTCTTACTGTTGCAATAAGCGTGTTTGTCACTTAGATTCTTCTGCCTTACGTGACTCTGGTCCTGTTATTCGCAGGTCCACGGTCATCTTCCCTTTCATATATACGTCATTTTTGATTGGGAGGTACTATATCTTTATGTTCCTTGACTCAGCCAAACCATCAATTTCTTCCAAATATGTGAAGAACACCTTTTCTGGTGCCATTTTAGAGTCTTGGAAGTTTGCAGTAAAAACCATGAATAAACTGTCAAACAAAGGACTTGCCACGTTTGAGGTCCAGACGGTTGCACTGAATGGAAAGAATCATTAAGCACATTTTATGTATCCAGATGTCTACTAGATGCCTTGTTTGTGATCATATTCCTAGAGTGGATTTCTTATTCTACTGTCCATGTGAAAAAACTCACACTTGGCCAAGTGAATTTTATTTTATATGCACAGGTCTGTGTTGTACTTAACCATATCCTGTGAGGATCTTAATCTGTGTCAGATGCCATACTTAGTGAACTAATGTCTGTGAATGTGGCTATTATATTTTTAGCCAGTAACTTCCTGTGATTTACTTTTCAGGTCACATGTTGCTGCTTTAGCCCTTTAAAAGCATTTTTGCTGTTTGCCGGAACAGTACATGGCTCTGTGGTCCTTTGGGACTTAAGAGAAGACTCCAGGATACACCATTATGTGAGACTAAGCAATTGTCTCTGGGCCTTCAGGACCCCAACGTTTTCCACAGGTTAGTGTTGTCTGTTCTCTAGAAAAGCCTGGGCAATTTTGAGGACTAAGGTTTTAACTTCATCTGCTTTTATTGATTCAGATTTTCCAGAGGATGGGGTTTGACTCTGGACAAAAAGGAATTTGATAAATAGAGAAAACCAAATCAATTCAAGTAGTCCTCATTGAGTTGCCAGCAAAGTTTGGGGTGTTCTTTCATATTAAATGTGTGTATTCTAAAAAATTCCCAGCAAAATAAATTTTAGATTGATTAGTTGATTGATCATGGTTTTAAGGACCAAACTCAAGGCCTAGGTAGGTGCTGTACACTGAGCTGCACCCCACCCCTAACTCCAGTGTCCTAGGTAGCCAAGGCCCAGCACTCCTGTGGTATCACTAGGGGATGCCTGAAGCGGTGAAGTAAAAAGAGTTACCTCTTGGGGGCAGATCCTTCGTTTTACCTACATGAACAGTTCATACTGTTTTAGACTACAGTCACCATAGCAATAATAACAAAAAACATTTCTTAGGGCTAGGAAGATGACTCAGTGGGTAAAGTATTTGTTGTGCAATGTGAGACCTGAGTTCAGATCCCCAGCACCCACACCCCTTTTGGCTGGGTGTATTGGTACACACCTGTGATCTCACTGGGGAGTTAGAAGGACTCGCTGGCTAGCTGGTCTTACCAGCTAGCAAGCTGTAGGCCAGTGATTCTCAACCTATTTGTTGCAACCCCTTTGGGGTTCAAACAACCCTTTCATGGGATTGCATATCAGATATCCTGTTTACATTATGATTTATAACTGTAGCAAAATTACAGTTATGAATCAGCAATGAAAATAATTTCATAATTGGGGGTCACCACACATGAGGAACTGTATTAAATGTTCACAACATTGGGAAGGGTGAGAATCACTGCTCTAGGCCCAATAAGAGACCCTGTCTCAAAAAAAAAAATAGCATGAAGAATTATCAAGGAAGACAACAATGTAGCCCTTGGTCTCCACATGTACATGCCTGCACATGTACCCACTCACACATGTACACACAAACACGTACATATACAAAGAGCAAGCATGTCTCACCTATAGGACTTCTAAGTGTTTTATGTACATGGGCTCATTTGGTTCTTGTGCTAGCTCTCCATCCCTGTTGCTTAGAAGGGTGAAATGCTCGTCTGTGCCACACTGACTGCACAGGCAGAACCTGAACTCAGAGCCATCTGACTTAGGCTTTGGCACTGTGGCCTTTGTTGATTGGCCTCTTCCCATAGGAGCTGACATCCCATTGGCTGAAAGAGCAGGCATAGACCTTGTCATTCTCACTCTTCTCCAGTCTTGTCCCTTTCCCGTTCAGTCTCAGGAGCACAGGATACCACTCGAGCAGAGCACTTGGTGTTGTCTTTTCCCACAGGCCACCAGTCTGTGTTCTGTCCCCAGTCTGTGTTCTGTCCCCAGTCTCTTTGTCCAGATGCTGGAGGACCAGGCTCTCACGTGCCATTGGGGGTTCTTCACTGCAGAGTTGTGGGGTGCACTCCCTCAGCTCCATGGAGCTCTGTTGCAGTGTGCCGGCTGTTGCTCTGCACCTCACCAGCGCTGGGCCTATCGTCAGGTGGTGGTGTTTAGCTGGCTATTTAGTAAGCATGCAGTTTAAATTTATCTTCATGTGCTTTTTTATCAACTAAATATTTTTGTTGATTATGCCTATTCAGATCTTTGCTATTTATTTATTTATTTATTTATTTATTTATTTATTTATTTATTTATTTATTTATTTATTTATTGGATTGTTTTCTTAAGTTTGTTTGTTTTTGGAGAGAAGGTCTTGTTATGGAGTCCTGGCTATCTCAAGCTTGCAGCAATCCTCTTACCTCAGCCTCTCGGGTGCTGAGATTGCAGCGTGATTTGTGCCTGGCCAAATCTATTTTATGTTATTGCTGTGATGCTAGAGATCAGACCCAGGACCTGGCATTTGCTGGGCCAACACTTTACAGACTGAGCTCTATCCTCACCTATTAAGTTTTGAAGTTTTATACAGTCTGGATATGTTTTACCTGTTTTTAGTCATACTCCACATTCCTTTTTGTAAAACTCCCTCATTTAAAATTTGGTGGAATTTGATTATCAGTATCTTCTCTCATGACCATGCTTTTAATGTCATGATGAACAGGTTTTACTCAACAGAAAGTCACAGGGGGTTGGGCTGTTGCCCATGTTTTCCTGAACTTTTGTAATTTTAGGTTTTACATTTAGGTCTGGTCTGCATGATGGGGGAGGTATTAGTCTACAGGGTTATTATTATTATTATTATTATTATTATTATTGTATATGAAGGTCCCATTGAAATTCTCATTCTTGATGGCCATTTTCACTGCATTCAAAGCTTTTTCTTTTTTTTTTTTTTTTTTTTTTTTGGTTTTTCGAGACAGGGTTTCTCTGTGTAGTTTTGGAGCCTTTCCTGGGACTCACTCTGTAGCCCAGGCTGGCCTCGAACTCACATAGATCTGCCTGGCTCTGCCTCCCGAGTGCTGGGATTAAAGGCGTGCGCCACCACTGCCCGGCTCAAAGCTTTTTTGTACATGTGGCTCTCATCAATTTGATTATGATATGTCTTAAGCAAGGACTTACATCCTTCCTGCTCCTGGCCATCACTGAACTTTTCATTGTCTCTGTAGTTTCTACCTTTTCCAGAAAGTTCTAGATTTGAAATAAAGTGGAATAAACATTTTCAGATTGGGTAAGGGTAAGTGTGTAAGTTTCTATCATGTTTTTTAGTGGCTTAACAACCAAATAATTTTTTCCTTTATATTCTTAAAATAAAAAAAATATAAAAAACCAAAACAAATGTTATGGATAAATTTGTCAATTTACTTATTGAAGGAATAATTTTACAACGATTTGTATATAGGTCTTTGTGTGAACTTGTTTTCACCTCCTCTGGGTAAATACCAAGTATAATGGCTAGATATTTATTTTTAACTTGACAAAATCAAGAATCACTTATGAGATAATCCTCTAGGCATATTAAAAGGGGATTATCTAGATTAAGTTAGCCTCTGGGCATGTCTGTGAGAGATTATCTAGTTGTTGAGATGAGAAGACTGAACTGGAGGTGGAACCATTCCATGGGATGGGGTACAGGCTGCATGTATGAGAGAAAGTGAGCAGTTGAAATGGATCTCTCTGCTCCCTGACTGCAGATGTAATGCTACAAGCACGGTAAGGCCCAGACGCCATGCTTCCCAATCGCCATGGCTGTGTCCTGGAAGTGTGTGCCGGAGTTGACCTGTTCTGACGCTGCTCTTGTCAGATGGTGTGTCAACTAAAGACTCGGGCTGCGTAGTGAGAACTTGCCATCTGCATTCCCACAGGCGGGCAGTGAGGCTGCTGCTGCTCCACACCTCACCAGCACTCAGCAGGACCATTGCTATAGGATTGGGTCATTCTGCATGGTCACATTTCCCTTGTGACACATGGAGCGGTCCCACCTTTCCTTATGCTCATATGCCATCTGCGTGTTTTTTTTTGGTAAAGTACCGGTTAAGGTCTTTCTCTATTTTAAAATTTCTTGTTTTCTGATAGTTGAATTTATATATTTGGATAAAACACTTATGAGGGAAGGGTTTTGCAAGTATTTTCTCCTATTCGGTGATTCTTTTCATTCTTTTAACTAAGTAAGGCTTTTAAATTGGTTTATTTTTGTCCCTCTCCAAGCACTCTTAACATCACAGATAATGTTTCCTTCCCCTCTGTGTACTGTATTTTTATCTGTGCTTTACATGTAAAAAGAGCAAGCTGTTTTATTTCTCTACTAACCAATTTTTGCCCTTTTTGGGAGATCCTGTTGCTATGGAGAGTGTTTGCAATGATAGGTACCATATGGATTTTGATGCTATTATAAAAAGTATCTTTTTTCAAACAGAAAAGAACATAAAAAATATATTATATGACTCAGACTCAAAGTTTTCTTTCCTGATGCTATAATAAACTACCCTAAGAAAAGCACCTTAAAGGCAAAGGTATTTAGTCGACTCATAATCCAGGTTATGTTCCATCACAGCAGGGAAGTTGCAATGGTGGGAATTGGTCACATTGTGTCCCCAGTCAGAAGCAGAGAGCAATGGCATGCCACATGCCACAGCTCAGCTTAATCTCTGCTTTTCTAGGTGTAGTGCTCAACCCAGGGAATGGTGCCCACTTACAGGGACACTCACAGGCCAGCTTGACCTCGATCATCCTCACTGAGAATCACACGTGATTCTAGATTGTGTTGAGCTGACAATTAAAACTAACTATCACACAATCCAGAAGATACCTTTTAAATATGACATTTTCTAACTGCCTATATAATAAACATTTGAATCCAGCATTGTTTTCAAAGCACTAAATTCCTAAGCTATGCATGGCATTGGCAGGACACTGGTGTGACCTCCCTCCCTTCAGATGCCTCCTCGTACAAAATGATGCAGCATTTGCTATAACTCAGGCACGTTCTCCTTGCACTTGATGTCATCTCTGGATGACTGTGTATATGATGTGTGAGTAGCTGTTGTGCCCCAGTGTTGAGGGAACAATGACAAGAAAAGTCTGCACATGTTGAGTACAGGACAATTATTCTTCCATGTATTTCCAGTCATGGTTGTTGAATCCACAGATGAGTACAGAGGGATGACTAATAAACTACTCTATGAAAGGGCTTCCTTTGTTTCTTTTGCCATGTAAATATCATCCGCAGAACTCAGGAGTGTGAAACTGTGGAGCTTCTAAAGGAAAACTGGCTGTTGTCACACATGGATCCTTCACGTCTCATGTGAATTTCCCCTTGGGAGGCCTGCAATGTCTCCTCATTGTATTGTTCATTAACTTTTTCTTAAGTTCAATACAACACTTCCCCCTTTTTTCCCCCTGTTTCTGTGTGGGGTTTTGATTTTGGGTGTGATTTGTTTGTTGTTTTAAGTACATTTCCCAAAGCGGTCTGCAAAGATCTCATTCATCTCAGACTGCTTGTCTTCTGCTTTGTGTTTTCTTCGGGGATGGGGTAGGGCAGGAGAAGAGTCACACCTGAAATTCTTTCATTTCTTTATTTTAATTTCTTCCTGCAGTACCTGCACATGGAATTTGAATTTCTGACTCCCGGACATTCTGTAGGCACCTGTTCTATTCATTTGTGGGTGGCAGTACTCCTCCTGGTAGTGGCTATGTGCCTGTTTCAGACAGCTTGGTCCTATGCTCTGGCCGTGCTGTTCTCTGCCCTTATAACTTGCCCATAAGCAGCACTTCCCTAAGGCCCTCTTGTATGCCCCTCTCTCCCCAGCCTTCTGGAGTGCCTGCTTAAGTTCCTCATCCTCATGACACTCGTGGGCTTGGAGTTTGTTGACCTCCTTCCTAGCCCTGTACGTCTAGTGCCTCAGTGGTGAAACACCTTAGCAACGGCACAAGCTTTGGTCTTCATTTCTTGTGTCTCCTCTTATTAGTGTTTTGAGGTTGTAGTCTCTATTTGCTAGAGATGCTGAAAGTCAAGATCATGGACCTTGACATGTGGCTTTAGGAGAGAGGTTTATGGAGAGAGTCAGGTCTTTAGACCCAGAAGCTTCTGCATATTTCTTAACATATAATGCTAATTTCATTGCTCAGCTGTATGACTCACAGTGGGTACTATGGGCCTTTAATCTCTAGATGGAGTCCTCACATCAGTGAACCACCGAAGTCCTCTTCATGCCATAGAGCCGGTGGCCACATCTGCCTACAAAAAGCAGAGCTTGGTGCTTTCACCCTTTTCTACTCAAGAAGGTACAAGAGCCCTCACGCCCACAAAATCCTTCAGGCAATAGTTGTGCAGAGTGTTATGCTTATTTAAAGCTGCTTTCCTTCATTTCTGTTTCTGCTTTCATTAGAGATGTCAGGCTTGTCCTTTCACATTGCTTCCCTGGACGAGAGTGGTGTTCTCAATGTGTGGGTAAGTAGGAAGTGAGGGGCCACTTACAGCTGAGGGAGACCGTCCGGGAGGAGGTCGGCACCTGGCTGGGGATGGGTCAGGGATAGAACAGAACACAGCAGTAAGACCCTGTTCTGTGAAGGGGTATGGAATTGTATGCCGGGCCTTTGGCCTTTGGGAATGCATAGCAAGGCATCGATCGGTGTGAGAGGATGTTAGGACTTTTATAGGGAGCTACTAATGAGGTTACTGAGAGGAGAATAGTAAGATAAAATAATGAATAAATTTAAGTCAGTTCTGAAGCAAATTATTAGTCTTTTTTAAAGCAATTATATTTTTAGGATCTAGTGTAGCATGTTATTTTATTAGAGCTATTCTTTGTTTAGATTGTTTCATAGTTACAAAATGTATCGGTATTCATTTTTTCAATATTCTGTTTTTAGGTGGTTGTTGAATTACCAAAGGCAGATATCTCAGGTTCAATGAGTGATTTAGGTAACTATTGAAGTAAAAATTAATTAGTTATTGTTTGCTAAAATTAATAGAGATTAAAGATATCACAACCTGCTTTGAAAAACAAGTAATTAGCAACCTGAAAAATGGACATCAGGGTTGTATGGGCATCTCATTAGCCAGAGTGATTGAGTGATGTCTAATGGGTGTTTCCTTCTGGAGGTGTCCTAAGTTCTGCTCATAGCTGGCATTCATTCTGCCTCGTGACATAACTTAAGTGACTGTCCTCTTTTCCAGTACACTTCAGGTGTCCACGTCCTAAGTCCTCCTAGTTTGGGGCTTTCTTCTGTGGATTTACCCAGTAAGACCCTCTGTTCTGTGAAGGGGTATGGAATTGTATGCACATGAGGTCACTAAGTGTGGCTCTCCTCAGGCCACTTGGACGTGTCCCATATAGGGCAGGAGAGATGGGGAAACACACTAGGGTCCCCGTGGTTTGCTGTTTTCAATGCCACCTGGTGTGGCTTTCAGTTCTAAGAGGCCCCAGACAATTCACTTCTGTTGAATCCTGTGGTCTAGTTTGTCTGCATTTTAAACTCAGCTATCTTACCCTGAATTCCAGCTGCTAATTTTATAATGAAAAGGTCTCCTCTCATCTTACCTGTTTCAAGAGTGTATCCCCAGATAGATCTGAAAAAAGGAAAAAAAAAATCCAGGATTGACACTAGCCTTACTCCAGGTTCTCAAATTCAGAAGCAGGCTCTTCACCAATCAAGTGTTGATCACGTCTTGTTGAAGTGCTGTTCAAACCAGTTTTTACTGTGGCTGTGGTTGAGACCACTGGCAGCAGGCCTCATGTGTAGATCTGCCACCTCTGTGATGGCATCAATATTGTTGAACAGTGAATACAAGAGACAAGTCATACAACGCACTTGCAGTTGCCCTTCCTAGCAGTGAGTTGAAGATATTTCTGCAGGCTTTTAGTTCAGCTGCGTCAAGGTTCTGGAGAGCACCTTGCCTAGAACTTTGTTTCACTGTATATAAATCTCTAATTCTTCCCTCTGCAGGAATGTGCAAAAGGGAGAAGAGCTTTAAGACAGGCATTGGGCTGAGACAACTGAAGGGTCCATATCCGAGGAGAACAAGGAGGGAATAGAAAATAAAGCCAGGCCTCTGGAAGTCACAGTTCTGTGGTGTTTGAGTGGAAGTTAGAGGAGCTGATCAGATTAGAGGAGGAATTCAGGGACACTAGTGGCCATTCAACAAACTGGAAACCTTGGGGTTTCCAATGATGGCTTTGAATGACAGGCGCTTTGGATATTTACAGCACAGGATTCGGCATTTTGAACTAAGTATTCAATACATATGATGCCCATTGTTCTCATCAGTCTGAAAATGTGTGGGTATCTGGATCATGGCCCCGTGGGATTCTGATAATGACCTGCAGATTCTTGACTCTCCTCTTCAGCAGGGCACAGGCACCTCCACCAGATTTAGAGGGAGTCCTGCCTGCATTTATATTTTGGCATTCCTTCTGGTTATAAATACTTAAATAAGGAAGTGAACCAGACAACTGTAGGTGGGCTTTGGTTTAGCTTCCATTAAGAAGTGTTCGTGTTTCTGGTTTGTCTGATTCAGGTCTGATACCTGGAGGGAGGATCAAATTGGTGCACAGCACTGTGATCCAGTTGGGCAACAGGTGAGACTTCCCCTGGGGATTGAACACGCCCCTCATTCCAGAAAGACTGCTTCCTATTAAATTCATGTTCTGTTTTTGCAATGAGGACACATTTTTCTCACATTGAGTTTTTGCTGTGTGAATTATCAATAATAAGCCAATGTAACAGGTATATTTTTCAGATATAATGTTAATATGTATTCATAAAATGTTTCTTAGCTTATAAATAAATACTGTTTGACTGTTTTTCATTCAATTTTAATTTAGACTTAAAGTTAGTTAAACTTGATCAAATCAAGTTTTAGGAACTGGAAATATTGAAGTAAATTTTATTAATAAATTTTTTATTTCTAGCTGGGCATAGCACACACCTGTAATCCTAGCACTTGGTAGATAGAAGCAGGAGGATTAAGAGTTCAAGGCTATTCTTGACTATACAGTGAGTTTTCAATCAGCCTGGGATATATGAGAACCTGTCTCAAATAAATAAATAAGCAACCAGAAATACCACAAAACAACAAACAAATAAAAAAAGTGTATTTCTGCTTTTACTCATAGAATTTAATATGAAGTACAGCTTCTTAGTGAATGTTCCAGTATTAGTAGTATTTACGTGTTCCTTATTGGTTTCCAAAGACATGTATATTTCTGTCATTGACTCAGTGAGGCTAACTGTTAGTATGTGAATTACCCTTGAAAAATCTTTGAGCCTGCGTCCTCTTCATCACACAGAATACAGTGAATACAGTCATGCTTAGAGATTTCAAATCCGCTTACCTGACTGAAGAGTCATGGAAGCAGGTCAGGTAAAGCCGTCCGATGTGCTGCAGAGCCCGGCATGCACACGCTCTCGGGCCGCTCCCTGAGAGCGTTCATGCACTGCACACCTCTGCTGAGCTACTGTGAGTCTCTTCTCTCTGCTTGAGACTCTCACTTCACACCATGCATTGTATTTACTTTTAACTATAATTTCCTCCAGGATTTAACTGTGCACTCCTCTAAGGGAAATAGCTAATGAATTTGTTGCCGTATTTCCTCTCAAAACTCATAGCTATGTTTCTGCAAGATCTGTGGGAAAGAAGGGGTAGAGGCAGAGTGGATCTAAAAAAAAAAAAAAAAAAGGAAACCCTAACTCTGTAGCCTCCTCTACCTTGGGTAAACTGGGTGGTTGGCCAGACTGATACACCAGGTCTGCCACCTGTGGACTGTGGATGTCCTGGGAAAATGTCACTCTGGATGTAGTAGCCATCTTGCCCTCAGTGATCCCAGCAAGCATGCCAGTGAAGTAGAACATTCCTTGTTGGCATGGTTATAAGAGTATGATGTGTTGTTAGAATGAATATAGGCATGTAAGAGCCTGAAGGAGGGAAGGATTGGATCCAGAGTGAGATGGGAGCCTTTTGGAAAAGTGATATGTGGTTCTTTGAGTAAGAATGGTCCCTATAGGCTCATATACTTGAATGCTTGGTCACCAGGGAACAGAACTGTTTAAGAAGGATTAGGAGATGTGGCCTTGTTAAAGGAAGTGCATCACTGGGGCTGTGCTCTGCGATTACAAAAGCCCATGCCAGGCCCAGTGTCTCCCTCTCTGCCTGCTCTCTGTGGATCAGGATGTAAAGATCTCAGCTACTGCTCCAGTATCAGGCCTGTCTGCTTCCTGCCATGACCATGCACTAACCCTTTAAAACTGTCAGCCTCCAATTAAATGCTTTCTTTTACAAGAGTTGCCTTGGTTATAGTTTCTCCTGACAGCAATAGAACACTAAGACATCATACTGAATTGATCCTTGAAAGTTTGGTAAAGGAACATGTCATGGCTCTAAGGCAAAAGATATCTATACTTAGAAATACCAGCAATCTGCTGTTGAAAACGATGGGATGAGTTGGTGGTTGGTCTTGACATGCCTGCTGCTGTGCTGACAGTCTAGACAGTGTCTTGGAGGTGACAGGGTCTTATTCTGAAGAAGTGGAATGTCATTTTTGAGATATAGGATAATCAACTTGGAAAAATGTGAGTTTGCGGTACAGAAAGTTCTGGAAATTGGAGTGAAGGACACCAGTTAGGAGGCCAGTGTAGTGGCCTGTATGGAAAACAACATGGGTGTGGAGAGCTAGATGTGAGTTAAAGAGAAGAATTGGAAATCTGGCGGTCAGTTGATAGAAGCAGGGAGGGAGGAGCTTCAGTTGGCCCCGCCTTCTACTATAGTTTGATTGCGGGTAGTACAGATGAGAAGAAGAAGGGTTATTGTCTATCATGTGTATGAGTGTTTTGCCTGCCTATATGTAGGTGCACCACATGCATATCTGTGCCAGCATAGCTAGAAGAGAGCACCAGATCTCCGGGAACTGGAGTTACTGACAGCTGTAAGCTGCTATATGAATTTTGGGAACAGAATCCAATTTAAGAACAGCAAATGCTCTTAATTGCTGAGCTATTTCTCCAGCTCCAAATATAATTGTTTTTGTTTGTTTGTTTGTTTTGTTTTGTTTTGTTTTTTTAAGAAAAGAAAATCTCTTAATGCTAGGAACAAAGAAAGAAGTTAAGTTAGATAATAAGGTTTTGAATTAGTGGTGACAACCAGGAGGCCAGGTTATTAGGCCTTTACCATAAACCTGTGGCTCAAGCCTTGTGCAATCATAGATGCACTGGGCTTACCCAAGATAGAGACCTAGAATTGAGACCCCTGTACAGAACTCTGGAATTCACTGCCTCTTTAGTGTGAGGGAAATTTAGAAAGTTTCACCCCTAGGTAAGGGAAATTGATACTCGGAAGAACCTGAGACCTCAAGCTAGATGTGTATGGGAACCTGCAAGCTGGGATGTGAACATCAGAGTCCCAGGGGCCTTGAGACAGAAGGACAACTGCCTTGTGGGAAGCTGGGACCTAGGGAATTTCCACAGGCCTTCTGCAAAAGATGAGTTCACAAACTTTATAGGAACCAGAAGCGTGAGAAAACAGTGCACCTTGGTGCACACATAGGATTAATCAGCACACTAGGAATGGTCATCTCAGTGGAATTCGTCAGAATCAACTGCTAACTCACCCTCTCTCTCAGCATCAGACCTGCTGGCAGTTGTACAATACACTTTTAGAAACAATGCTGTAATTCCCAAAATTTCAACCAGCCAGTGGTTAAATAGTAGATTCAACATAGTCGATAAAAGAATCAGTAAACAGAATGATGGATCTGCAGAAATGATGAAGCATGCGATACTTGAAAAAGAAATAGGAAGCAGAGTAGCTGAAATCATGGAAGGAGTGTGACATACCTGCTCCTCATTGGAGATACATGGCAGTGCTAGGTGAGTGTAAGGTCTTGTCATCATCCAGGCTTGCAGAAGCCATGTGCTCATCTCTGCTCTTTATTTTTCAGTCTTTCCCATAAAGATGGTGAATTCTGGGGATCCACACAAACACTAAGTGTCAAATTTCTGCCTTCAGATCCGAATCACTTTGTTGTTGGCACCGACATGGTTAGTAGTGTCTTACATTTCATCCTTTCCACCCAGCCTTACCTGATAAATATCTTCATGTCAAGTTAACTTACTGTTTGCCTTTGTTATAATGTCTGAATTGTTTCATCAATATGGTTTTGTGAAGTCTTGTGGCTAATGCTTTTCTTTGGCCATTCTTGGCATTCTTGTAATAATCAGGGACTTATAAGCCACAATACCAGACAAGATTGGAAAGTATCTCCTAAGGTGTTCAAACCTCAGCAACATGGTGTCAGACCAATAAGAGTTAATGTGATCGAATTTTCACCATTTGAAGAAACAGTATTCTTGGTAAGAAAGTCACTTTTCATTGATATTATTTGTCTATCGGGCATCATAATATTGCAATCCAATAGAAAATTTATAAAGTTTTGGTCTCTTAGTAGTCTACAAATTTATCATTTATTGGGCTTCAGTGATCTAAAAAGGAGACATGGACTATTATTAACAGAAAACTGGATCAAATTGATTCAGAAAGAATTCAGAAATTCTTGAGAGAGATTAGTTTTCTCAAGAAATACTTTGTTCAGTTACAATGTACTTAGAATTTAACAGGAAGATGCCTATGGTCAACCAGAGGAAGTAATCCAGCCCTGAGAATTAACCCTCTCCTACAAAACAGTCATCAATTCCTTCTAAGGCCACAAGCTCCTCACTTAATTACCTCCTGCTGGATTCCATCCCTTAAATGTCACACTGCCTCTCAGCACTGTTATTGTGAGGCCTTGAGTCTCTGGCACAGCAGTCCGTGGGGACAGACTTCATTCAGACCACAGCGGTGGTCTGCTATCTGCCTGGTTAACTGTGCCGTCGCAGAATACACAGAGCTTTATACCTCATACAGAGGAGCCAGTTTTCAGTACTCAAGACTCTTTGTATCTGAGTCAGAAGTTGTACACCCAGACATTGTACTCAGAGATTATTTGGCTTAGTTATTGCCCCTATTTAAATGTGTTTCTGTTTGTGTTTTATTTTAGAATTTGATTTCTCTTGTTTATATTCTAGTCAAAATATATAATTTATTTTAGAATTTTATATAAGAACATCTTTTTTTTTTTTTTTTTTAAGTATGGGAAAGGATTAAAGAGTAAGGAAGAATTAATCTTCTCTTTATAGGCTAATAATTTGGTCTTTCCCTAAACCTGCCGAGTTTTGTTTTATGAAAATTTTAATCCAAAAGAAACACATAACCATACTGTCAGTACAAATATAACAGTTTAAAAGGGGCCGTTCCACCTGTGGAGCCTGCCCTAGCATCCTGTGCTGAGTTGGTGGCACCCATACACACTCATTTATGTTTTTAGTGAATGCAGTGATGGCTGGTGTCAGTTTCCAGGGTGAGTGCTCACTCGCTGTTTGTAAGGATAGGTTTAATGTCTTTATAGTCAGAAAACAAAAGCAAGTGAAAATGTTATTTTACAAGCAAGGCAAGCTAATGAACGCTCCAAGAAAAATTTCTGGGTATTGAGATTTAATTCAGAAAGAAAGATAAACAGTGTTTCCATCCCCCAATTGTAGGCTGGCTGTTCAGATGGAAGCATCAGACTGCACCACCTGACGTCTGAGAGGCCTGTCATGCAGTGGGACAGCAGTACCAAGGGCCGCTCTGTTACTAGCCTGCAGTGGTCCCCGACAAGGCCTGCTGTGTTCTTGGTCCAGGATGATGCATCCAGGATCTATGTCTGGGACCTTCTTGAGAATGACCTGGGTCCTGTGGCTCAGCAGCCCATCTCTCCAGACAAGTGAGTACAAGGCCCATCACCCTCATCTCTGGTCTTTCTTAAATCACGAGTTTAAGTTAAATACTACACTTATGTACTGTATAGTCAAAACTGCTTTTTAAAGGTACTTTTAATTTGCGCCAAATAGAACACAGAGCTCCTATGTGCCCTCTGACCCCCACGTGCACCCACTTTGCTTCCAACGCCTCCGTCCAAGTCGCCCTGCAATGACTGACCCGTCATGGCCATCCTGTTCTACTTTACATCAGCTTCACTCTTAGTGTTCAGTTAGGCAATACTGTGAAAATCTCTTTAAAATGCAGTTGTCTTATATTTAGTCTCAAAAGGCGCAGTGGATAGGAGAGCAGTGTAATAGTTCCCATCTTCATTCAGGCAGAAACATTTTCTGTGAGTGCCTTGCGGATTCAACATATGTTTGAATGAACTACAGCTTACTCCCTCTAGTTCCTCAAAGAGGACAGGACATATGAGACACGAGTCATGGAATCTATGTCTTGTCAGACCCTCCAGCTCTCTGCACCTCAGTCACACCAGTCCCCAAGCATCTTCCCACCTGCACGTGGAAGAAACCTGCTGATGTGAATTGTCATTGATACTACTTTGTCTAAAAGTTTTTTAGTATTTATGTATGTATGTATGTATGTATGTATGTGTGTGTGTGTGTGTGTGTATGTATGTGTGTGTGCGCGCGTGTGTGTATGCACAAGTGTATATGCTGTGGTGCTCATGTGGTGTTCAGAGGACAACTTGTGAGACTTAGTTCTTTCCTTTCACCTCGTAGGATCCAGGAATAGAACTTAGGTCATCAGCCTTGGTAGCAAGTGCCTTTACTGGCTGAGCCATCTTGCTGGTCCATTGTTAATTCTTTGCCTTTGTTCCTTTATTTGAAAGTATCAATATTTATAGAATATTTCATTTGGCAGACTTCTCTCTTAACCCCAATTTGTTTAGTCTCCTATATTTTGTTCTTGGAATATATATCTATATCTATATCTATATCTATATATATATCTATATATCTATATCTATATCTATATCTATATATATATATATATATATATATATATAGTGTGTGTGTGTGTGTGTGTGTGTGTGTGTGTGTGTGTGTATGTGTGTGTGTGTGTATGCCAGGGCCTTGGAGTTTTTATTTTTATTTATTTTTTATTGAAAA